>NW_026652295.1:21943186-22502526 GCF_009828535.3 Hylobates moloch | reverse complement strand
AATTCAATGCAATCCCTATCAAAATACCACCATCATTCTTCACAATACTAGAAAAAACAATTCTAAAATTCATATGGAACCAAAAAGAGCCCACATAGCCAAAGAAAGACAAAGCAAAATAACAAATCTGGAAGCATCACACTACCTGATTTCAAATTATACTATAAGGCCATAGTCACCAAAACAGGGTGATACTAGTATAAAAATAGGCACATAGACCAATGAAACAGAATAGAGAATGCAGAAATAAACCCAACTACTTACAGCCAACTGATCTTCAACAAAGCAAACAAAAACATAAAGTGGGGAAAGGACACTCTTTTCAACAAATGGTGATGGGATAATTGGCTAACCATATGTAGGAGAATGAAACTGGATCCTCATCTCTCACCTTATACAAAACTCAACTCAAGATGGATTAAGGACTTAAGGCCTGAAATTATAAAAATTCTAGAAGAAAACATTGGAGAAACCCTTCTAGACATTGGCTTAGGCAAGGCTTTCATGACCAAGAATCCAAAAGCAAATGCAATAAAAACAAAGATAGATAGCTGGGACATATTAAACTAAAGAGCAATTGCAAAGCAAAAGGAGCAGTCAGCAGAGTAAACAGACAACCTACAGAGTGGGAGAAAATCTTCACAATCTGTACATCTGACAAAAAACTAACATCCAGAATCTACAACGAACTCAAACTAATCAGTAAGAAAAAAACAAACAATCTTATCAAAAAGTGGGCTAAGGACATAAATAGACAATTCTCAAAAGAAGATATACAAATGGCCAACAAATATATGAAAAAATGCTAAACGTCACTAATGATCAGGGAAATGCAAATCAAAACCACAATGAGACACCACCTTACTCCTGCAAGAATGGCCATAATCAAAATATAAAAACAGTGGTGTTGGCATGGATGCATTCATCAGGGAACACTTCTACACTGCTAATGGGAATGTAAACTAATACAGCCACTATGGAAAACAGTGTGAAGATTCCTTAAATAACTGAAAGTAAGACTACCATTTGATCCAGCAATCCCACTACTGGGTATCTACCCAGAGGAAAATAAGTCATTATTTGAAAAAGATAACTTGCACATGCATGTTTATAGCGGCACAATTCACAATTGCAAAATTGTGCAACCAACCCAAATGCCCATCAATCAAAGAGTAAATAAAGAAACTGTGGTATGGCTGGGCATGGTGGCTCACACCTGTAATCCCAGCACTTTGGGAGGCCAAGACAGGCAGATCACCTGAGGTCAGGAGTTCAAGACCAGCCTGGCCAACATGGTGAAACCCTGTCTCTACTAAAAATACAAAAATTAGCCGGGTGTGGTGGCGGATGCCTGTAATTCCAGCTACTCGGGAGGCTGAGGCAGGAGAATCACTTGAACTTGGGGGGGCAGAGGTTACAGTGAGCCGAGATCACACCACTTGACTCCAGCCTGGGTGAAAGAGGGAGACTCTGCCTCGAAAAATTAAAAAAATAGTAATAATAATAATAATAATAAACTGTGGTATATATGTGATGGAATACTACTCGGCCATAAAAAGGAATGAATTAACACCATTTGCAGTAACTAGATGAAATTGGAGACTATTATTCTAAGTGAAGTAAATCAGGAATGGGAAACCAAACATTGTGTGTTCTCACTGATATGTGGGAGCTAAGCTATGAGGACACAAAGGTATAAGAATGATACGATGGACTTTGGGGACTTGGGGGGAGGAGCGGGGGGTAAAAGACAACAAATATAGTGCAGTATATACTGTTTGGATGAAGGGTTTACCAAAATCTCACAAACCACCACTAAAGAACTTACTCATGTAACCAAATACCACCTGTACCCCAATAACTTACGGAAAAAAAAAAAAGATCGGTATCCTACTTCTGGTATAACAAAGTAATTTCAAACAGGACCTAATCCTTATGCATATGAGAACCACAAACAGGTCAATTAAAAAAAACCACAGTGACAGTAAGTGAGCAACAGCAGACAGGTTTTGGGAGGAGTAAAAACTTGGAAGAAAGGATAGCCTTTATGATTTTCTATTTGTTAAGTGTTTAGTCAAAGTGAGCTGCACACAAAGCAGCTAAAACTTTGAAAACAGGATTGTGAGTCCTGATGAGCAAGATAACTGAATTTGAGACAATTAACAGATGCTTGAAATTAGAGGGGATCAAGTAAAGGTGAGGCTAGAAAAAAAATAAAGACCAAATTTTTTTGTATAAACTCTGCCCAAATCTGTTTCACTTCTCTTTGTTACACTTTCACACCTGCTCATGACAGACTCCAGCAAAGGATAAACAGACTAGACTAAACTGAGATTTGAGATAAAGAATTTTCAGTTGAATTTCTACAAGTTAAATGCCTGCTAAAACAATAAAAAGATTAACAAAATTAAAAATTTTACAAATGAAAAAAGCAAAGTCCTAAGACTCCGTGACTTAACAATACTAAAAATACAATCTAAAAGCATTCTACACATGAAAAACCAAAAATATTTGACCCACTTGGAATAGAAAAGACAATCCTGAGATAATTGATATTACAATGAGCAGACAAATATTTTTAACAGCAATTATATAATATTCAATAATGTAAGAGAAATTATGCTTACAACGAATAAAACAAAAGGAAATATCAGCAAGGAAGTAGCAACTATTAAAAAAGAAACCAAATAGATATTATATAAGTACAACATACAATATCTGAAATTTTGTAAAAAGTGAACTCTTGAATAATGCAGATGACAGAAAGTAAACGTAATCAATTAAGTGATAAAAATTAAATAAAAAGGAATAGATCTTCAAGAACATATGGAACTATATAAAAAGATCTAACATTGATGTCATTAGAGTCCCAGAAGAAGACAAGAGTAAGAATGGAGTGGGAAATATATTTAAGAAAACAATGTTCAACATTTTTCCAATTTGGTGAAACATGTAAAGATTCACAATATCTTGCAAATATTCAAGCAGAATAACTGTGAAGAAAACCATGCCTACAGCATATTAGGTGAAACTACAAATGCCAAACATAGAAAAAACCTTGAAAGCAGACAAAAAACACCCCAGCATATTATCTACAGAGGAACAGTCATTTGAATTAATGCTGATTTCTCATGAGAAAATCTGCAGCAAAGAAAGCAGTGAACCAACATCTTGAAAGCAAAAATAAAAAACAAACCCAACTCTGAATTCTATAACCAGCAAAATTACCTTTTAAGAATGAAGATGAAATAATGCCACTTTCTAAAAAAAGAAGAAAAAGTAAAATAATTTATTTCCAACAGACTAGTACTATTTTTCTTCCCTTTAACTAAAAAAATGTACAATGATTTAAAACAAATATTATTACATTGTCTCTTGCGAGGGGTTACAATTTTAAGCATTTGTGATATATATAACAACTATAATACGAAAGATGGTTAGAAGTTTTCTACACGTAATGTGAAGTGGTACAGTATTAACACTAAATATGCATAAAAATTAAGAACATATATTATAATCCCTAGAACCACCACTAAAAATTAATGTAAATGGTGAAGTCGAAAAAGCCTATTGTAACATTAAAACAGAATACTAATAATACCAAACGAATCAAGTAGAATGTAGGAAAGAAAGAACTAAAAAATAGAAACAAGTAACAGAAAACGAAAAGCAAAAGGGAAGAACTAAATCACAACTATATCGATAATCATATTAAATATTAATGGACTAAGCACTCCAATTAAAAGTCAGTGACTATCAGAAAGGATTAAAAAAACATGAAAGACTTGTCTATCTGTTATCTCTAATTGATTCCCTTTAAATACAAAGACAGAGATAAGTTGAAAACAAATCAATGGAAAAAGGTTTGCCATGCTTACAGCAAGCCTAAGAAGGCTGAGACGGCTATGTTAATATCAGGCAACCTATTCTTTGAGAGCAAAATATTTCCAGAGGTAATGAGTGATATTTCATAATGATAAAATATTCAATTTATCAGGAATAAATACAATTATATAGGCTCATGTGCCTAATACCAGAACTTTAAAGCATATGAAACAGAAACTGACAGGATTTCACAATCACATTTGGAAATTTTAACATCACTCTTGTCAATTGATAGAATGCCTAGACCAAGAAACAAACAAAAAAAATCAATAGACAGATTGCTTCAATAACAGTGTCAATTGTCTTGACCTAATTGATACTATAGAACACTGCATTCACCAAATAGAAAAAATATATTATTTTCTTGAGCATATGGCATGTTCACCAAGACAGACCCTATGTGGAAATATAAAGGAAGTCCTAATAAATTGAAAATAAGTAATATAGAGTATACTCTCTGGTGAGAAGGGATTAAAACCATACAGTTCTTTGGATAACTAAAAATATTTTCTAATCAAACGCTACACTTCTATATGACCCATGGGTCAAAGAAAAAAATCACAAATAAAATTGAAAATTATTTCAAACTGAATTGTAATAGTGATTCAGCATATCAAAATTTGTGGGATACAGCTTAGTCTATGATAAAAGGGAAACTACAGCTTTAAATGCTTATATTTGAGATGAAATAATGATCACTCTGTATCAGAGATAAAGGAGAACTCTAACAGAATGAGGTGATTTTTAAGTTCCCTAATGCCATAACAGATAATCTGATTTTTTTGTGAAAATGGTTACTACTTAAACTTAGACTTTTTATTTTTTAAGTATTTTCTCTCAGCCTAAAAAAGTCCCAATATTTAGCTAACTAGACAAATTTGGATTGAGTGCACCTGTTTTTTTCATTTTTTTCTTACTTCTGAATCCCTCATCACTTGATTGTGGGTCCTTGATTGGTGGTACCTGAATACAGGAGGCTAAACTAATCTTTAGTCACTTTCAGTGTTCTTCTTGTTCTGGTATCTACACCAGTACTGACATAAATACATCATTTTCATAGAATTTTCTGAAGATTAAATTGTAACAGCTCTGAAGGATTGAGGTGAGCTATTCCTACAGGCATTTCTTATCAAAGCCAAATTTCATCTGAAGCAGTAACTGTGAAAATGTGTATCTGGTTCACAGATACTCTTCAAGTGAAGCTAAAAGTCACGTTCAGGGCTTTTATATTTTAAGGTGGTTTTCCAACCTTAATCTTTTAGACTACTCATTTGAATGCCTGGGTTTAGGTAACTCAGAATGAGAAAGAGATTATATATGATCCTCATATCAATGTTGATGTCTGAGAGTAGGGACCCACCCTGGACCTGACCAAAGAAGCATCATTTTAGCATTACAGCCACCAGACAAACTCCTAGAGGTGAAAAAAATTAGGTTGGTATTTTTTACAAGCAAGGCATTGCAAGGCATTATATTAGCAGTCAATAAGTTGTACTTCTTTCCATTATCTTATTTGGTAAAGAAATACAGTGTATGGCATACATGTAATTTAATTTTAGTGGCCATTATATAACAGACACATTTAATTTCTAAAAATGTCACTAATGTTTTGGAGTTTGTGGGAAAACATGCCCCATCTTATGTGTGTGCTTAATTTTATTACATGTAAATTATGGTATTCAGGTACTGAGATACTATTATCCTGTGATCTATTATGGGAAGTCTTTTAAGAGATCATTGTCCTATCTGTTGGAGGGAAAGAGACAAAACTACAGGATTTTTAGGGCTACGTATTAATCACCACCATTTTGTAAAGTAATGCTAATACCACGTCTCTCTCATAATGGCAAGCTGTATTGGGGATATCAGCAAAACAATTGCTTAAAAATAATATTTGATTGAGGTAAAAAAAATCTAGGAAGACAATATTCTAGACAGCAGAAAACAAGATGAGGTCTGGACCCCATAACCAAAATTCAAATAAGGGTATAAAATAAATCTGCACCTCCTTTTCTGGCAATAGATTTGCCATGGTCATATCAGAGTTTGACTAATTTTAGTATCCTTTCTCTCTCTTTTCTCTTTTCCATTTTTTCCCCTGGATGTGAAGGGATTAGTAACTGTGGAAATCATTACCAGAAAAGGAGGCAACCAGTGAAGCAAAATCTCAAGGAGAGTAAATCAGAAACTGTCTTTAGAATTGATCCTTCTGAGCTGGATATTTTATTTCTTGGATGTTTATTTTCTCAAATAATATAGGTAGATAATTTTGGAAAATCTATTACTGGATACTATTTTCATAAGACAGCACTTATTTTTCTATTGTATATTTATTTTATTATTATTTTACTTATTCTAAGAAATTGACATAAAATGCAATTTTTAATGTACTTATTTGTATTCATTAGTTTATTCTAAAAATCGGATAACTGGGGTGAAGAGAGTAGAACATAGTTAATACTTCCTTTAATATTAAGCTTACTTTATACATGTTTTAAGGGTTATATATGTATTAATCATCACACACACACACAACCTGTAATATTTTAAAGTAGATAATATTAGCCCGCTAAATTTACAGATAAGGAAACAGGTTCAAAGAGATTTGAAAGTGACTTGTCCAAGAATAGATGAATAGTAGATGGCAGAGTTGGAATTTCTCTTGGGCAGTTTAGCTCAGATCCTGTATTCTCAACCACTATGTTATATTAAAGGAATGTCCTTCATGAATTAAGTATTGACATCGTGTGAAAAGCCTGACAGTAATATCCAACTCTTGGTCTCAATAAAGCGGACTTCAAATTCCTCTGTTCAGAAGATCTCTGTTAACAAGTTGTGAGTCTTATGATGAACTCCATCTCTACATTCATTTTTGCTCCCCAAAAGAAAGGAGTGATTTGAGTAAATGATCATTAGATATTTGAGTGCATAAAATTCCATGATTCTAAAAACAATTATCAATATAACATCATCTAGATTTTCTTTCGATTGTTTATTATTTAAATATTTCACATTTCTGGCTTTGCATTCATAGGAAGAGTAAACAATAATAATACATTTAGACTTTTCTTCTTGTGATGATCTCACAAAAATTTTCTGAGAAAGGAAACAGAAAATATTAACAAAAAATGGTCGACTTATTGAGGTTAATTTATTCAATTGATCCTATATTTGCATATAATAAAAGTTTCAATATATAAAGTAATATGCTAATAGAAATAGACACATTCACCAAAAGCATTTATCACAGTGACATTGAACAATATACATAATTTTATTTATGACCAGTGTGAATTTTTAGTGATTTCACACTGACTCTTATTGTGAATGGGGAGAAAAATGTAGCAGAAGCAAATGAAGGTGAATTACAGAAGCACATATATTTAAAAGCCAAAGCCCATTACAAAGTTATTTCCCAAAGTAAAAATCTATAGCATTTTCACATTGTATGCAGTTTTAAATTATCTTTGTTTTAATGTGAAATAGTGAATTATTTTGACATATATGTTTTGATAAATCCAATTGCCTTTGATATTTCAGCTTGCAAGATTTCACTAAGGAATATTTGACCTTATGCTGTTTTATGTTCCTGAATATATCTATACATATCGAATCATGGTGAACCATATAATTTGACAAGTTACAGTTTGTTTCCTTTTTTCTGACACAAATTTCTCCAAAATCTTGTTAACCATAGAAAATCTTCTTTGCTTTTTTATACATAGATCTCCTAGTTGCTGCTCTACTTTTGAGAAACTTCTCTTGATACATAGCATTCAAAAGCATGTGGCAAAGGAAGTGATAGGCAAATATTATTTTTATGCTATTTTTTTTTAGCAGACAATTGCCTGCTAAGGAGAAAATGATTCTGATTAATAAAGAAATTTCTAAAAACATTCCAATAGTCAACTTAGGGGAATTTCAATTAAAGTGATTGAAATGCTCAACATACCAAAACATGGTTTTTTTTTCCAGGATTGTCCTGATACTATTTATTCTGTCATAGAGTGGGATTTACCTGCTACTTTTGCCGTTGTTATCAGTATCTGAGCATTTTCCCTCCCATTTCCTCTCTGGGCAGTTCTCTGGCCCAGCTCAATTAAAGGACAAATCCATTGCAGTCTGCAGCCTAGGAATTATAATGAAGTCAGCTGTCAAACTCCTATCTCACAGCTGCCCCTCTGTGGGTAATCTGATGGCCACTTGTCAGCTGTTTCACCCAGTCAAGCACAGACAAAGGGCCTCTGATGGCCTCCTTTATTCTCATCAATCTACACTGAGGCAGATGTTGAAATCCCAACAGGAAAAGGTATAATTTGATTTAGCATTCAGAACTGCCTCCTCCTATTGATACATCAGATCTTTGTGAACTTGATATTCTTCTGTAACCATGAGGCAAATGACTTACTGTTTATTTATTTTCCTCATTCTGCCATTGAAAATAATGCTTTAGAATGTTATCTGGGGAATCAGAATATTCCTCTGTGGAATATACCACAATACAATAAATTACTGGATCTCTCAAGGTGGAAGGAATCCAGGTGATTTTGATTTTTAAAAGAGATTTCTATAGTTTTGTAAATACTCTAAAGTGAGCCAAAAGAATCAAAGAGCTGTGCATTCATTGTTTTATTTTTTTTCTATCAACAAGGATAGGTATTAGAAAAAAACTAGATTTTTTCCTAGAATAGTTAGGCAGAAGATCAAAGTGCAAGATTTGATTGGGAGAAATGAAGATAACTGATATTAATTATACTCTTAAGTTTTTCATTTTCCAACCAAAAGATTGTAAGGAAGTTAGCTGTTTTCTTAATGCAGCACTTTCTTTTTTCTAAGAATAACTTAAATCAATATACATCCTATTAAATGTACTCAAAACTGTTGAAAATATGTGATTTTGATGACAAGATTACTATCACTCTCTGTCTACAGAAGTTATATTTCCTATCTTCTTGAATAAGACAAATAAACTGAAAACTATCTAGCTTCCAACAAGTTTGTCTTCTGATTACTGAAGATCTACAATTCCCATCCCTAATACCTGCCTCTAAGTAATAAATGTTTCTTGATGATATTCAAATATAAAGTTCATACAAGTATTTATTGAAGACATAATTATAAAAATGGTTTGGGGAGCCAGCCCACTTATCTTAATATCTGCTTTAAAAAAGGGAACAGAAATATTCATGATTGCATATTTGGGGTTCTTTTACACTGAGAACTAGTGTCTTCCGCAACCCAGGTTCTGTTATTTATTAATGAAATCACTTTCACCTCAGGCATTGTTCTTTACATTAATTTTGACTCTAGCTGTCAGAATGTAAACTTTATTCTTTTTAGGTCTTTTAAAAGTCAACATAATATTAAAAATTATGAAGTAAAAAAGCAGGATATATTTTTCCTGCATATCAAATTAATGAAAGTAATTTTTCAGTAGCTTGGAGTACCAACTTTACTGAGGTTTTGATAATTATTTAAAACGTCCATATTTCTAAGAAGAGAGTAATATTGTAGATTGAAGTTCCATTCCAAGTATTTTAATTGCTGATATTGAAAGAAACACAGAGAGATAATATATGATTATAAGAAGATAAGGCCAAATCTTTGGTGGCAAAACATTCAATGACATTTAATAAGAAAACTCACTTTGATGCCAGTACTAGAAAAAATGAGTTATAGAAATCATGGTGTTTTTAAGAATTTATATTTCAATATTACAGTGATGTTTCCTTATGAAAATGATTTCAGTAAATGCTTTCCTATGTTTGAAGATCAAGATGGGATGTGTGTATGTGTGTGCCTATGTACCCAAGTGCTTTAAGGGTGACAAGAGTTTGCTGTACAAAGAGAAGATGAGGACATAATCATTCTGCCATTCCTGGTAAAATCAATATCTATCTTTTGTCTGGCCCGTGAGCACAGCCCTGAAGTCGATTTGTTCTAAGAGAAGAGTAGGCTATCATACAGATAAGAATGAAAGTTCATACCTGCTTGGGGTTTGCGTGTGAACATGGTGGCAGGATGCAGGAAGGTGGACGGGCCCTTTAATTTCTGTGTATTGTCCTAATCTTCGAACAAACAAAGGAGATCCTTAGACTGAGATAGCTGCTAGAAAAGAAGTTTAACAATGACTTCTTTTTGGAAGAATTGCTTATTTTAAAAATATTCAGATAGCTCAATTTTCTTCTATATGAATGGTTTCCAAAGTTAGTTTGGGGAGCACTGGGAATTACCTTTTAGGTTGTATGTGACGTTAAAACTATTGTCATAATAATACTAAAATGCTATTTGCCTTTTTTCATTCTATTTTCCCATGAGTATAAAGTGGAGTTTTCCAACAATGAATGAAATGTGCATTGCAGTATAGTGTTTTTAAATCCTTTTGATATTATTTCTAATATAATAAATATCAATGGATATAACCCACATAAGCAAAAGCTCTTTGGGATGCTCAGTAATTCCAAAGAGTGTTGCAATGGACTGAATTTTGTCATGCCCCCTGCCCCAAATCCATATGTTGAAGCCCTAAGTCCTAATGTGACTATATTTGGAGATAGGATTTTTAGGAAGCAATTAAGGTTAAATGAGGTCATAAGAGTAAGGTCCTAATCTGTTGGAATTGGTGGCCTTGTAAGAAGAGGAGAAGATCTCTTTCTCTCTCTCTCTCTGTCTTTTCACAAGCACAGAGGAAAGACGTCATGAGGACACAGTAAAAATGTGGCCATCTAGAAGCCAGGAAGAGAGCCCTCACCAGAAGCTGACCATGCTGACACCTTGATCTCAGACTTCCCGCCTCCAGAACAGTGAGAAAATCCATTTCTGCTGTTTAGGCCACCACATTTTGTTATCATCTGTCTGAAGCACAAGGAGATTATGACAATTTAAACGGGTTGTGAAAATTCTAAGAACCACTGATCTATATCAATAAAATGATGATACTGGAGTCCCCTCTAGGCTCAAAGAAGAAAACCAAAATCCATGAGCACATGGGCTGCAAATATGATTTTGAACAAAATAGGTAACCCATTGTGCTGAAAAATGCTTTAAAATGCTACAGTCTTTGCCATAATAATGAGTTACGAGATAAATCTATAATACCTCTCCATTTACTCCAAAATTCTTAGCTCTGCATTCAAAGTCCTATGCTTGGGTCCTCAATCTACTCAGTCAAGAGTATCTCCTACTACCCTCTTCTTTAAACCGCTTCATTAGAAAGGAAACCTCAAATTTCCTTGGATATGCATTGCTTAATCTAGTCTCTGCCACTGTGTTCATGCAATATTCTCACTATATGTTTCGGGTGGTTTCTTTCAACTTAAATAACTTTCACCACTACCATCTTATGATGTGCACTATCGCAAACTGTCTTCTGAGGAATTCAGCAGCCACAGCACTATGTATGTATGTATGTACAATGTATGTACACATGTATGTATGGTTAGTACTGCAAATCTAAAACATAGTCCTGAATTTTTAAAGAGGCTCACGTAAGTACCATTTTGGGACCAAAGAAGTCTGAGAAAATTAATCTTTTTCTACAATGCACTATGTGTTACATATATGTTTTAAAGTACCACTCTTCATAATCTAAAACATGTTCCATCAAAAAGTACACTCACGTAATTGGGAAAACTTTTCCTAACACATGCTTTTCTCTTTTGCATCCGTATACTCAACGTTCTCTACAGTAAAGCCTGTGCCATCCATTTACTTGTGGTGGTAAGTGTAGGGCTATGCAAAATAATTTTTTTTTTTTTTTTGAGACGGAGTCTCACTCTGTTGCCCAGGCTGGAGTGCAATGGCACAATCTCTGCTCACTGCAACCTCCACATCCCGGGTTCAAGTAATTCTCCAGCCTCAGTCTCCTGAGTAGCTGGGATTAGAGGCACCTGCCACCACGCCCAGCTAATTTTTGTATTTTCAGTAGAGGTAGGATTTCACCATGTTGGTCAGGCTGGTCTCAAACTCCTGACCTCAGGTAATCCATCTGCCTCGGCCTCTCAAAGTGCTGGGATTACAGGCGTGAGCCACCGCACCCAGCTGCAGAATAAAATTTTTAAATGTGAAGCAAAATTATAGAGTTTAAATCTAGAAGTATTTTTTAAGATCAAAAAAGATTTTTCACACTGTTATGTCATCTCCTGTAAATAGAATAAGCCCAAAAGTTTATGTTACATAATTTAGGTACTTCAATGCTTTAGTTTTCAATATATTATGGAGTTTACTTAGAGATTCAGTAAAGAAGGCCTGGCCATGGTTTACCATAATGGTAAATCTGTTATTGGTGAACACTTTTACTCAGTTAAACAACATTAAGTTAAATGATGCAGAATTATGGCTTACTAAAAAAGAGATTGTTAATCACATTTTGATTGTAATGGTTAATGAATTAATAAATCTTTAATTTTAAGGGATTAAATTAATGACTTTGCCAAGGTTCTGAAGACATCAGAGAATATACAGTATGGGAGACTATTGCCTGAGTCCAGGGTGCAAGCTCATTAGTGTGAATTTGCAGAGAAATAAATTTTTCAGTTTGAGACTCAGTTTGGTAACAGGTACTAGAAACTGTACTCATGAACACAATCTTCTACATTACCAGGGAGTTTAAGAGTATAATTAGCATTGTGCAGATTGATTAGAGCTTGGAGTGATTTCTTTGGTGGTCCTTTCTCCATTCCTTGATTCTGCTTATTCTTACCTGTCTTGTTTTTATACAAACAGGCCTACCCCATTTGATGAGAAAGATGACTGCTGACAGCCCCAGGCTGTGTCCTCCCATACAGTCCTCATTTTTTATGCTCTTCTGCCATGTCACTTTCGCAATCCCCCATTAAGAGATAGAATCTAATCTCCCCTTCCCCCTAACTACCCTAACTACCACCACCAACTGAATCTGGGCTGGCCTTAGTGACTAACTTGTAATTAAGAGAATATATAAGGGAAAGGACATTGTGTGACTTCTAAGGCTCTGCCAGAAGAGGCCTTGCAGCTTCCGTCTGAGTCTCTTGTAATACTTCCTCTCTGGACCATCCCTCTCAGATCATTGCTTTCTGGGACTAAGCCACCTTGCTATGAGGAGCCCAGGACACATGGAGAGTCTACATGTAGGTATTCTGGTCAATGGTCCCAACTGTACTCAGCCTTCAAGTCATCCCAGCCCAGGTACCGGACATATAAATAAGTGATGACACCTCCAGATGACTTTGGCTTCTACCCGGACAGCAATTCAAGTCTTCCAAGGGAATGACTCAGACACTGTGGAACAGAAAGACAGGTTATCCTGCTCTGTCCCGGTAGACTTCTTAAACCACGTAAGACTTGATCATAAGAAAATGGTTGCTTTTTAAAGCCACAAAGTTTGGGATGATTGGTTATGCAGTGGTAGATAATCAGAACACTAGTAAAGTACATTTTCTTCCAACTTTCAAATTGCAATACCAGGGAAGAGTGATTTGCCTCATGTGTGCCCAAAGCACAAAGGGTAGGCTAGGGTGAGATGGTTATCTTGTGTCACATTCCCATCCTTGTGGCTTGAGTGGGCATTATGATTGACAGACTCACCAGACCATACAGAATGGGAGAAAAGTTTCCCCAAAATACCAGCAGAAAGAAAACAAGAACATAAGCTGGAGAGAAAAAATACGTATTGTTTACATCCCAGATAGCAACAGGATCTGGTCACAGATAGCTTCACTCAATTAGTTCTTTTGCAATAATGAGTCAGCAGCTCAGATAAGATGCCCAACGTAACTGGTCAAGCCTTGCCACAAAAACTGGCTGTTGGTTTCTTTTCATCTTCTCATAAGCATTGACAGAAGAAGCCTTATCCTTGATGCTCCCAAGAAAGCCCTGTTAGAACTTCTAAATTTTTAAAATTCTGAGAAACAACTTTAAAAACCCTTCACTTTACCTATTCATTATAGATTTTTCACTCTGTTGCCTAATGTGTGTTGCAGACACCTCAGAGACACATAGGCATACAATAGAAATTAAAAGGTAATTTTCACTTAATCATGATTATCCAGGATGCATATAGAGAGACTACCAAGAAACTTGGTTGATCTGCATATTAGTATCTTTTAGTAGAGAATGTGGCATTATATACAAAAAAAAAAATAAAGTCAGTTTTGTTGTGATTTAAAGGGTACCATGTGAATGGATCAACTAAATATTTTCATTTCTACTTATCTAGAAATAAAGTAATTCTGAAAAAATAACATAGGGTATTTTCCTCTCAGAATAATAAAGTATAGATGATTGGATCAAGTAATAGCTAACATTTATGGTGTGCTTTCTAATATAGGAACTGTCAAGAACTTCTCCTCACTTTCCTCATTTAATCTTAACAAGAATCTTCTGCCAAAACAAGTGGCAAAACCCAAGGACTGAGTTCAAATCTCAGCTCTTGTACTTGCTGGGTCAGTGATCTTAGACAAGTTATTTAACTATTCAGTGCCTCAATTTTCTTATTTACAAAATGGAATAATGATGATGACGATGATGATGATGATGATAACTCGGACATCATTGTGTTATTGAGAATATTAGATGAATTAGGTATCTAAAGGGCTTAGAGTACTGCCTGGCTCACAGTAACCTCAATAGGAACATTAGATCTTACTTTTCTCATTTTACTAATAAGGATCTGAGACTTGACGAGGTTATGTATCAAGGTCGAAAACTCTAATATGCTAGAGTTGGAATTTAAATACAGACATTCTAATTCCAGAATTCGTGCTTATAATGTGTCTTCTAAATAGCCTTTGCCAGAAGAAAAACAGAGAATAAGGGAAAAATTAGAAGATAGGTATTACTTAAGAAGCCCTCAAAGTTTTGTTGATAGAGTCAAAACCAAAATGTTGCCACAAGTGTGTAACACTTCACCCTCTCCTAACAAGAATTTGGTCAATTAGTTAAAGCAAATATTATTCTTCTCATCTCACAGATAACGAAAATGAAATGGAAAAATTTTAAGGACTTGCTGAAGGTTAAAATGTTAATGGTTAAGTCTCAACTAAACCTGAATCTTCTGATTGTGGACTCAGGACTGTAAATATGGAGAGGTCAAGATGGAGAACAGATACTGATCTTGATTTTGTGTGGGATATACTAGACTGTCCTTCAAATTATTTGCTTAACTTTTAGATTTGAAAACCCAACTAAAGAAGATTTCCTATTGAAGCAATTATCACACTAGGATCTCCTAGAGAACAGGTCAAAACATTTTTTTTCTGTAAAGGATCAGAAAGCCAATATTGTAGACTTCGAAAGCTAGGACAGTCTCTATTGCAGCCACTTAACAATGGCTTTGGAGCCCCCAAACAGCCAGATACAATTTGTCAATGAATAGTCATGACTGTGTTCCAATAAAACTTCATTTACAAAAACACACAACAGGCAGGATTTGGCCTGTCGGCTGGAGTTTGCTGACTTCTGTTCTAGGAGCTGGTTAATACCTTGCTGTTAGTTCCTTATCAACTACTGCATATAATAAGTTTCCTTTAATACTTGTGAGTGGACAGATTAAGGTTAAGTAAAATGTGATGGGATTAGCCTTATTGTTCATTCAATGAATATTTATTGAGCATCTACTCTGTGCCAGGCATTTTTTTAGGTGGTGGGAAAAAAAATGTTAAAAGACAGACAAGGTCCCTGCTCTGGCAGAGGTCATAATATGCACCATAAATTAATGTGTTTAATTTATGTATTCAAAGATTAATACAAAATTAACCACATAAACACATAGATAATTACAGAGCAGAAAAGAAGTGATACGAAGGAAATAAACAGAAATATGTGTTAGAGACTAGTTGGGTGGGTGGGTGAGTTTTGCAGATGGAGTATTTTAGGAACCTTAGTGATTGACATCATCTGTAAGGAGGTCACTTGTGATCTGCAACAAGAAGGCAAAGTGCCATGGGAAGGGCATTCTCAGCAGCAGACTCCTTGGCAGAAAAGGCCTTGGTAGGCTCAGTTACAGAAAGGAAGTTTGTGTGAAAGTGAGAGGTGAAGCTGGCTAGCCTTCTGGGTCGGGTAGGGACTTGGAGAACTTTCCTGTCTAGCTAAAGGTTTGTAAACACACCAATCAGCACTCTGTGTCTAGCTAAAGGATTGTAAATGTACCAATCAGCACTCTGTAAAATGGACCAGTCAGCGCTCTGTAAAATGGACCAATCGGCAGGACATGGGAACGGCCAAATGAGGGAATAAAAGCTGGCCACCCCAGCAGCGGCAACCTGCTAGGGTCCCCTTCCACACTGTGGAAGCTTTGTTCTTTCACTCTTCACAATAAATCTTGGCTGCTGCTCACTCTTTGGGTCCACACTAACTTTATGAGCTATAACACTCACTGCGAAGGTCTGTGGACCACGAAACCACCGGAAGGAAGAAACTCCGGACACATCTGAAGGAAGAAACTCTGGACACATCTGAACAACTGAAGGAACAAACTACGGACATACCATCTTTAAGAGCTGTAACACTTACTGTGAGGATCTGTGGCTTCATTCTTGAAGTCAGCAAGACCAAGAACCCACCAGAAGGAACCAATTCCGGACAGCAAAGGGTATCAGGAAAAGTGCGGAGTGTGGTACAAAATGCAGGAGGAAAGGTAGGTGAGAGGCCAGCTTTTGAAGACCTTTGTTGAGACTTTGTATTTTATTTTAAGGATATGGGAAGCCGTTAAAGGCATTTAAGATGGAAAATGGCATGTTCTGAATTTTGTTCTTAAGAAAGCTCACTGTGGTTGCTGTATGAATAATGGATTAGGGGAAGTCTATGGTTAAAAGTGGGTGAGCAACAGTAGAATTTGCAGAAGTTCCAGAAAGAGAGGGGGATGGGTTGGACTAGAGTGGTTACAGTGGAACAGAAACAGTAGAAAAACGTGAGATGTACGTTGAAGATACATTTCACTCTTGCTTAGCAGATTCATGGGAAGAATTCTGGCTTGAGGAAACTCAGTAAATGGTGTTTGTTTACTGAAATGAGACAGAAGAGATTTAGGGAGATTGTAGATGCAAGATTTCAGCTTGGAAAATGATGAGTAAGTTTGCTATATTTATAGGACATCCAAGTAGAGTTGCATATAAGCAGTTGGGCAAGTGCATCTAGAATGCAGAGAATAGGTCAGAGCTGGAAATATCGATTTAGGAGGCAGAAGCCTCTTTGGGTGGTTTTTGAGGCTATGGGGGCAGAATGGAATGTTTTAAGAGTTCATGCAGATACAGCAGGCAAGAGATGTCAGCCCAATTGGGGCAGCACAACAATCGAGAACATTTTGAGAAAAGACATTAGTTAAGGAGATAGAGAAGGAACTGCCAGAGAGGTATGAGGAATACCAAGAAAGTGTTTTCTCAGAAGACAAAGAAGCCAGCGTGGTATCATTACCGCTCCTTAGAGGTTAGCCCCTGTGGCAAAGGCTGCTAAAATGCTATGTCCAGTGACTATAGTGAAATGTATACTTTAATTGCTAACTTTAAGGGTCCTTGATAACCATGAAAAGAACATTGGTATGGTAAAGAAAGAAGAGGAACTGGGAATGCATGGAAGAGAGAATAGAAGGTGAAGAAATGGGTCAGAAATTGTCTGTGAATAGAGAATTAACGTTTAGGAGGGAGATGCCAGGGACCAGGTTGGTTGGTTTGTCTCATGATGGGGAATGTTGGAGCATGTTTGTATTATGATGAGAATGATCCGGTAAAGAAAGAAAAATTTTAACTATGTAAATGAGCAGATCCAAAGGCGGAGACTAGATATAGAAATATTTGTATGGCATTTATATAGCATAATCTCCATTTAGAAATCTGCGTATAGCTTTTTTTAAATGCCATTTTGAGGTTTGTTTTGAAATTTGGGATGAGTGAATCATAAGAAAGAAAAAGTTTTTGCACAATATTTATAAGTAAATGGATTTAAGGTTCAAACCACAAATAGACTGAAATCAAAAAGAATAATAACCATACATGCTTGAATGAGAAAATGAAAATAATTTACTATCATGGTGCATACTGCAGCATTATAAATACTGACAAGTAGTTTTTTAACATACTATAAAATCAGCTTGTTTCCTAAAAAGCTAGATATCATCTTTCTCCTCAAACACAAATTGTGTTTATACTTTTAATTTATTTTTCATATTGTGGCAGAGATAAACACCTGTCACATCTATATTTGGATTAGGACAAATTAGAGAGAAACATTCAGAGCTATTTAAATGGGTCCTAAGGAAGTAGACTTTATGCCAATATAAATTACAATTATTATGCTGATGATCAATATTTATGTTGCCTCTGCCAGTTGTCTGAGCACTTTCTGTGGCATTCTAAATGAGGGGGCTTATTTATGGGACTAGCTATCTGCAGCAGGCCATCAAGTGAATCACAATCGTAATATCATGACACTAATGCAGGCTGAGCCATGACTGGTTTCCACCTGAGTGATGATATAGTCGTGGATGGCCCCGTTGCAGCCAAAGTGGAAGAAAGTCATTATTTTTATTTATCAGTTATAGTATGTTGTTGTCACCTTTTTATGTGAAAGCTTTGTTTTCCAGGTGAACTGAGGAAGAAGATCATCGAGACATTGACAGGTAATGTTTTTGTTGTTACTGTTGCTGTTCTAATTAACTAGATAAGATGCTGTTTGAGATTTTTGTATGGTTTTTGTTCCTTTAAAAATCCATTTGTCTTGCTTGTTATCAAATCAGGCCAGATACATGATTTTTAAATTGCTCATGTTTGACCAATTTGAGATTCTCAAATATCAAGGATTTGAGAGTGAGGAAGATCTGGAGCCCAACGTGGCATCACCCTGTAGTGTGAAGACGGCACAGCAGACAAGGGTATAAAGAGGAAATAAAGGACTTGCATTAAGCCCAAATTGTTGAAATCAGGCCTTAGAGTCTCAGGCCTAACCAGTCACGAACATATTCAGTTTTAGAAGTAAAGAATTAGGAAGATGATGGGGAAATCATCAGAACATTGTTTCTTTTAGGCTCTCCCTTGCACTTTACTTATTTTCGAAAACCTACCTATATGCACCATTGTGAGTAACTGAAAGGACTTTGTATCTCAAGCATATAGATATAATGTTGTGGAAAAGCACGTACAATTTATCGTCAGAACACATAGATTTGAAAATCAGCAGCAGCTTGATTAGATTATGTGTTAGATGTGATCGCTCAGTTTCTTCCTGATGAATAACTTCAGTTTCTTCATAATGAAGATGGGTAGCACCATAACGCTTACTTCATAACAGCTCAGCTTGCAGATTCACACACCTTGGTTTTAAACTCCAGCCCTGGCACCGACACGCTGCCTGACCTTGGAAAAGTCACTTGACATCTCTGAACCTGAGCTTGTTCAACAGAAGAAGAGAACTCATATCACCTTGCTCAGGGACATGTGATAGATTTTGCGAGGGATTAAACGGGGTAATAGATGTAAATTGCTGAACATTGTATCTTCCAGGGAATAAACACTCAGTAAATATTAATAATTTTTTTCTAATTCTACAGATTTCTACCAGTTTAGGAGCTACCAGTTTAGCTCATTTTTTCTCAAGCTCATGAAGTAGATTTAATAATATACCATAAAGTACTTTGATAGATTAGAATACTAGGGAGGTTGATAGAGCCCCCAAATGTAGAGAATGGGCTGGTGCAAATGTTGCATATGTGTTTGAAAATGAAATAAAATAGAACACAAAGAGGATTTTTAGTATTAAAATAATACAAACTCATTGTAGAAAAGCTTTATGTTATTCCGTTTTGTATCTTGCAAAACCATATACAGAGTACATTTTTTCATTATTATTTTTCTGAGCATAGAATTTTATAATGCTGTATCCTTGGATTAGTCTGTTTTCACACTGCTATAAAGAAATACCTGAGACTATGTAATTTATAAAGAAAAGAAGTTTAATGGACTCCTGCATGACTGGGGAGGCCTCAGGAAACTTACCATTATAGCAGAATGGGAAGCAGACACATCTTACATGGCAGCAAGTAAGAGAGCGATCAAGAGCAGGGAAAACTGCTTTACAAAGCCGTCAGATCTCGTGAGAACTCACTCACTATCATGAAAACAGTATGAGGGAAATTGCCTCTATGATCCAGTCACCGCTTTCCCTCAACATGTGGGGATTACAATTCAAGATGAGATTTGTGTGGGGACACCAAGCCAAACCATATCAATCCTGAATACTCATTCTTATTCTCCCATTGTTAAGTTTTCTACCTAAAGTTGCTATTATAATAAGTATTATTGAGTAGAAATTACTGTTTATATATACGAGTACCTGTTAAGGACTAACTCTTAGAAGGGATATATGGGATCATATGTATAAACACGTCAAATATTATCAATTTGCCGTCTAGAAAACTGCCAGTTTTGCTCTTCTACTAACCTCAAAGAATGTATTTTTAGGTTTAGACATAAACCCCTAGGGTCAAATATAGTCTAAAGGTATAGACTGAAGGAGAGAAAAGGTGGAAGGAATTGATGTGTGTTAACAATATTACCTTTCCCTTTAGCAATACTTCAGATTAATTTTAGCCACTTCTGCAAACATGTTCACATCTCTTTTACCATGTGATCCTGTTCACTTAGCTTGTGCTGGTCCATACAGAGATAATAATTTCAGAAGAGCTATTAGAAGTGTTCATGAGAGTTCCTATTTATTTCTCATAACTCATACTTCATATCGTAAATAAGGCCGCTCTGGGAAAACTTCCATGGATGGTTTGGGTCAGTTGCCCCTCCTCAGTACTCCCATGGCGCCGTGTTTCACCCTTACCATTTACACTGTTTTACAGTCGTTCTCAGGGTTGAATTTCCCCACCAGTAGTTAAGTTTTCTGAAGGCAGACAAGGCAGAAAGGCAACAATTTGTTGTCTGTCTTGTTCATTTTTATATCTTCAGGACCTGTCATGAACTAGGCTCTCACATAGCTGTTGAATGAAGGGAAGAATAAATGAATATCTGGATGAATGAATAAATGAAGTTATGTTTAACCTCTTTCATGTTGGAAACATAGAACTGTAGATGTCAATAACTCAAAAGTCACCTAGCTAGTTAAGTGGTGATGGTCATATGACTAGAATGAGTAAAATAATTATATTTTATTGGCAAAATAAAATCATCTGATGTACAGTAACAATTCAACTTTGAAAGAAAAAAAGTCCCTTTCTGGACTGGAAAAATACATTGAATCCGCTGAAGTCTAGTTATATCTAATGCCTTCTTAAATGATCTGATGATCTGATTTATACTTCCCCAAAATTCTTAAAAATATATTAAATACTTGCATGCTGTTATCTTAAACTTATATTCCTATAAATAAATATTGAAGTTTTCAGTAATACTTCTTAGGTAAATCCCCACATCTACATTATTAATTAGTATAGAACATCTATCTGAGTCCCCTAAATGTACTTATTCCTATGTGTCGTAGACTTTTATTTCTATTTGTTTTGGTGGCTGGAAAAAGGGAAATAATGACATTCCTAAGGAGACTCAGAAATCATTTTCTAGGTTCTTTGTAATTATTTTCTATATTTGAAGTGTATTTAACTGAGAACTACTCAAAAAATAAAACCAAGCTAAAGTCATTAAATAAACCCCACATTCAATTTGTACTTTGATTCCTTAAAATAGCAGAAGGGAAACTGTTTCTAAGCTCAATGGCTAAGAGTTTCTGTTCAAAGAAATCCATTTGTTGGCTGGGCAATGTAAGAAAATATGAACACTTTTAAAGAAAAGATGAGAAACTGATGAAGTTCTAACCAAAAGATAATTACAAAAAAAACTAATCAAAATAAAGTAACATTCTATATTTATCAAGGCACCGAGCTGAATTGGTTACAGATGTAGTTATGACAGCAGATTGGACATTGATTGCACTTCCCAGCAGGGAAGAACAATAAGAAAATTACTGAACTCAGGTTTGATTTGCTCTTGTGCTCTAACTTAACATTCTTTGCAATGGTGGGGTGGATAAGGCTAAAAAACTTCTGACCAGATGCATCTAAATGATGTGCTACAAAAGCACTCAGTGATCCCACCATATTTGTGATTGTTTTCAAATATAATTGTGAAATTAACTTCCTTATGTTCAAGATCATTAGCAAAGTCAGATTGCCTACTTTCATCTCTTAATGATAACAATAGGCATAAGAAGTATGCACAGTATTATAGTGATTACAACTGTCAATTGTTTACTGCAGGTCCTCGAATAACGTCCTTTTGCCCAATGTAGTTTCCTTATATCATTGATGAGAAAAGTATTTATTTCCATCCTGGGCCATCGGTGTGGAGTTTGCATGTCTAAGTAGGTCTCTCCAGTTCCTGCAGTTTCCTCCCACATCCCAAAGTTATGCATGTTAGGGGAATTGGCATGTCTACAGGGTCCCAGTGTGAGTGAGTGCAGGGGTGTGTGAGTGTGCCCTGCCACGGGATGACAGCCTGGCCAGGGCTGGTTCCTGCCCTGCTCCTAAGCTCCAGGGAAAGGCTCCTGCCACCTGCAACCTTAAACTGTAGTAAGTCCTTGGAAAATGAATGAGTGAATGAATGAATGAAGACAAATCATTTGTGAAATAAAAATTCATAAAGTGTATAATAATCATACAAACACAAAATGATGTACTACAAAAGCACTCAGCAATCCTACAATATTTGTGATTGTTTTTTAACTGCCTAGTGGTAGGAGGTGCACCTTACAGTTGTTACTTTGCAAACATTAATTCCTTGACTTAATCCACAGGACTATGACCGCAGTCACTAACTGATTCACCACAAATTACAAACTAGGCAAATCAATCATTATCTTGTTTTTATTCATCTTCGTTAAATGTATGCACAGCTCACATTTACCTCAATGTTTAATATTAGAAGTGTTCTAGGTCTTTAAAAATGACCAGAAGTCTGCCATAGGAACCTAACTCTTACTTATATCAATCAGCCTGTAGTAAAATTCACTCTGTTGTATGTTGTTTCATTTAAAGTTGCAGTTTTCAATAACCTGTCTATGACGTTGAGGACTTACTGGATTGTTACATTCATGATCATTCCAAGGCTTCTCATAATCTCTTTGAAATTATGGCAAGAATAATATGAGTAAATTAGAAAAGTTTGTATATGAGCATTTAGAAAAAAATGAGAAGTGAAACTTTTATTGTGATTATGATGTTAAATTTGTAAAATTCACATTACCTTTTCTATCTTTTTATGTTTTGGCAGTGACACTGTCAGGGAAACCAAGAGCCAAGGAACCCATGACTATTGAGGTCAAACATAAAACAGCAGTAGGATCAGGAGTGCACAGTCACCAGGAGAGATTCTGGAGACACAGGAAAAGTTTAGAAACAAAACCCATGATTCAACTTATAGCTATAAAGGAGGCTATTCTGTACCTTAGGTATGCTAAAATATTGAATTATCTATTTAATGCTTTTATTACTGAATTTTTAATTACACAAGCAACACATATGAATTAGAAACTACAGGTAAGCATAAATAAAATTTATATCACCTGTTTTATATTTTGCAGTATAGATTTCTAACTTTTATATAAAATGTATTTTAACACTTTTGCCCAAAAGTAAGATTATACTCTAGGTGTTATTTTGTAACTTTCTTTTTCTTGTATTTAACTACAATTTCTAACTATTTCCAAGTCAGTACATGT
This sequence comes from Hylobates moloch, assembly GCF_009828535.3. NCBI lineage: Eukaryota > Metazoa > Chordata > Mammalia > Primates > Hylobatidae > Hylobates > Hylobates moloch. Next base: position 22,478,955 of record NW_026652295.1, on the reverse strand, counting down.
ACCTCTATAAAAATTCCTAATAAGTTTATAGAATTCAATTATGTTTTTAGCTCATCACTTAAAAATCAATTTTCTATTGCTGTTTTTAATGTTTTGCTATTACAAACAAAGCTATAATAAAGCTTTGTGTGCTATGGGTTCTGTGCAATCATCTTTTTAAGAAATATTTCTCCATGTAGAATTGTTGGGCAAAAAATCTTATGAATGTATATACATATATATTTTTTTTCTTTTCTTTTTTTTTTTTGAGATGGAGTCTCACTCTGTCGCCTTGGTTGGAGTGCAGTGGCATGATCTTGGCTCACTGCAACCTCCACCTCCTGGGTTCAAGCAATTCGCTACCTCAGCCTCCCGAGTAGCTGGGATTACAGGCATGCACCACCATGCCGGGCTAATTTTTGTAATTTTAGTAGAGGTGGGGTTTCACCATCTTGGCCAGGCTGGTCTTGAACTCCTAACCTTGTGATCCACCCGCCTTGGCCTCCCAAAGTGCTGGGATTACAGGCATGAGCCACTGCGCCCAGCTCTTATGAATATTTTTAAGGCTTTTGATACTGTACTCAAATTGTTTCTCAGAAAAGTGAAGGCAATCTAGACTCCTACAAAAATGTATATTAGCACTGTACCTTTACCTTCCCCTCTGAAACCTAACTACACTGGGCATACGGTATTTTTAAATTTTGAATATGATATGCACAGTGTTACCTTTTAGGAATTTCATTTGCAATGTTTGATTTCTAGTGAATTTGAACATGTGAACATTTTTTTTAAATCTACATGTACAATTTATATACTACCTCCTCCTGACACTACTGATCAGCTCACTAAAATTATCGTTTTATCATAGTGATTCATAGTGATATCTTAGGTACAAGAGAGCAAGCAAATCTCGCAAAGCTGCTTGAGGCTTAGGCTTAGAATCAGCAGTCCATCAGGACTTCCTCATTCTATTAATGACAGCAAGTTATGCGCCCAAAACCAAACACAGGAGGCAGAGAAGTACACTCTACTCACAGAGGGAGGTCACCAAAACATTTCCTGGAGGAAGACATGTTTACTGGGAAGGATGAATAATTAGAGCCAATGATTCCATCTACCTCATTCATTGTGGTGGTTAAATTTAATTGGGTGGATTTCTTCTATACATTTTATAGAGTTACCATGCCCTTATCATCATTCTTTTGACCAGATCCCACAGCTAACCAGAGGGTAGGAAATCCAGATATCATTAGGGGCCAGAGTGGCAGAAAATACAAAGCACTTGAGAGTGGTAGTACCTATAGTCAACTGAAACATCAAGTCTGCCTAAAGACAAATCAAACTTAACTAAAACAAAACACCACCAGCAACAACAGAAACTCTTGCTACCAAATTAAGCATCTTTGTGGGTGGATTTGATTTGGGTCCCAAGCTTAAGACGCCTGCTCAAGTCAAACACCTTGATTTTACTATACCCTAATTTGCCTATGTTAGTAGTCTGGGCAGAAATAATGGTAGAATTTTCTTGTTTTACCCAAAATTTAGTAATTTATCTTAAGCACTTTATTAAAATTTAGAAAAATTACTGTATGCCCATTGCAAATGTAGCGAAAACTGATTTAATATTCATCTCTTGGCCCAAGTGTGGTTGTGGCTCATGCCTGTAATCCCAGCACTTTGGGAGGCTGAGGCGGGTGGATCACTTGAGGCCAGGAGTTGGAGACCAGCCTGGCCAACATGGCAAAATCCCATCTCTACTAAAACTACAAAAATTAGTCAGGCATGGTGGCATATGCCTGTAATCCCAGCCACTTGGAGGCTGAGGCAGGAGAATCGCCTGAACCCGGGAGGCGCAGGTTGCAGTGAGCTGGGATCACGCCACTGTACTCCAGCCTGAGCAACAGACAGAGACTGTCTCAAAAAAAAAAAAAAAAAAAAAAAAAATTTATCTCTCAGATTCACCAGTATATCCTAACATGTTCTTTGGTGAGAATGCAATTTTTAAATGTAATTTTTAAAACTCACTGAAACTTGTGGTACCTCTTTTTAGTGAATTGAAAGCAAGTATGAATAAACTTTCCTTATGGGATTAGATTCGATTCCAGGTAGTAGAGTCATGTCTCAAAGTCAAAGATATCCACAGAGATGGCATTTGTCTCTTAACCTCCAACCCCAGGGCTTTTGTGTGGAGAATTTTCCTTTTTTTCTTATTCTTTTCTATCATTATTTCTTGGCCCACATTTGTGCATTTCCAGCTGACTCTTGTCCGTGGGCTATATTGTAAAGCAGTTAGGTTTTTCTCAGTCCAGCCAACTGGATGAAATCTCAGCTTTCATCTACTTAATTCTTCTTTAGAACCTTTCCAAAACAGAGGGAGGTCTAAAGCTTGCTTTTAATTCTGTCATGCTTATTCATTAATAACCAGAAAGAGAAAATTTTATGACAAAATCAATCCTCATTTAATTTACAAACCAAAAAATTTGTCTTCAAAAGTACCTCCTGTTGTATCAAATACTGCACACAGTGGCAGTATTAGGGCTTAAATGAGAGCTCAGTTTCCTGATCTAATGGATTTGTTGTCATGCCACTCACCAACTGCGTAGCGTTGTGTGAGTTACTTAACCCTTCTGTGCCTCAATTTGCTTATCTGCAGAATCAGGATAATAATAGTACGTATCTCCTTTGAGTATTCTGAGAATTCACGAACATGGCAAATGTCAGCTATTTTTCATCCACTAATAAGTTGAGACTATTGGTTGCTCTGTGGCTCCTGGGAGAATAGAAGGCAGGCTTGTGTCATAACAGGAATGGGCTCTGTTCTTTGCCCACCAACAAGTTAGTTGGACTTCACCTCCTCTCCCTCATTCATATCACCGTTTGGGCTGATTGTCCTCCCAGAAGAATGAGGGATTTAGACTAGATGATTTTTAAAATCTCTTCCAGATTTGCACCTTGTATTATGAGAGGTAGGATGATGGGGGATATCTTTTCATTACAGAAATAAAACTAAAAGACAGAGCTCTTCATTTGGTTCAAAGTTTTCTTGGTTTGGTTTGACTGAAGATTTGGGCTTGGTAAGAAGGGTACAAAAATTCTCTTGACCACAAATCTAGAGTAGAAAATTTTAATCTCACTTAAACCTAAGAATAAAAATTCTATGAAAAAATATTTCAAATGGTTCTGAACTCAGGAAGGAGAGAATCTTCAAGCTGATCATTCTTAGCAGACACCTGTTTCTATTATTAACAGTTAGATTATTCATTCTAGTCTCAAAATGATTCTTAATTGTTTTATGGTGAACTCTCAAAATTTTAGTGCATATATAGACCAAGAGCTATACCTCTCATGCTGCACGTCATTTCGTCAGTTAGTATTCTTTGAATACGATGACAAAATAGTAAGTATTACAAGAGAAATCTAGGATAAGTTACATATATCATCTATACATTCCTATTAGATTGTCATGGAATTAAACACTTGTTTTATTTAAAAATAAGAATTGACTTCCAAAATTACCTCCCTATTTTACGAAACATATATTCTGTAGCAAGGGAATATATGCTACAGTAAAGAAGTAGTTTTCTGAAATCTTACAGTATTCAAAATGCATACAAGTTTAATATGGAGAATTTATAAGCAGCTAGCAGAAAGGACAGTGAAAACAAAATCCCAGAGCGACTTCACTAATAGGAAACAGACTAGTGAATTTAATATAGACTCTGTGTGGACAAACAGGAATACACTGTGTACTGTGTTTAAAGCAAGATAACAACAAATAAAAGACATTCCAAGATAAATCCAAAACCGATATTATGACCAAAATGTTTTTACAAAAATTGCTTTTAAAGAAAGTGTATTAACAAAAATGAAACACTAGCCAAGGCAAAAGGAATAAAAGAAGAAATAATCCGCAAATAAATTAGAAATGTACGTTAAACTAAACAAAAAGTAACTGTAAAATGATGTCCAATAGGTTGGACTCCCAACAAAATGAGAACACTAACCTAGATGAAAATGGCTTATAAATTGAGAGGTGATGATCATAAATGTTAGAACATTTTTATATGTATTTATGGTGGGAGTGATGGGGTGAGGCGTTTGAGATTAGATTAATTGTAGGCTCTAGTTAGTATGTATAGCTTAGGAAATAGAGCAAGTTTTCAAGAACAAATAGTAAAAGACTAAAAAATAGAATGCTTATCTGATGTATTAGTGGAGTACAGCGAGGAAAAGGAATCAAACCTGGAAAGAGGTAAATAACAACAAAGTCAATTTTAAAAATGCAGGAGAGAGAGAAAAACAATAAAAATAAAAAGCAGACCAGAAGACACAAAAACAGTTAATTGAAACTAGCTAAATTTTTGCATAATATATAATTATTTCAATATTGAGATTAGATTGATGAATTCTGCTCTATGTTATTTATAAGAGATACATTTAAAACATAAGTATAATTGTTAATATGAAATATATATAATATAACATATGTAATATATATTATATAACATATGTAATATATATAATATAACATATATGATATAATATATCATATATTATAGAACATATCTAATATATAACATATATTATATATTATATAACATATGTGATATATAATATAACATATGTAATATATATTATATAACATATATAATAGATATATATTATATATACAAACATACACATATAAATATGTAAATAAATCCTAGTCAAAAGAAAAGTCAAGAGAACCTGATTTATATCAGAAAACATACACTTTAAAACAAAATTTTTCTTAGGGTAGAGAGAGTTACCAACTAACGACAAAATACTCCATAGGGCTGAATATATATATATATATACATACACACACACACCTAAAAATGACTTTCAAATTCATAAAAAAAATTTATACAATATACAGATAAATTTAAAACCCCACCATAATAGTTGGAGATTTCAAACATATTCTCTCAGTCATCCATAGATCTTGCAAATGGAAACTTAAATAAGCTATGGAAAAGTTGAACAAGAGTATTACTAACCTTTAACCTTGTTTGTTTCTCATGTTTTATTTCTTAACAACTTTATAAAAATATAATTTACATACCATAAAACTCAACTGTTTGTCAAAAAATGTAGTAGGAATTTTAAAATAAATGAATATTATTATTTGGTATAAAATGACAAAGGTCAGAAACTACCTTACCTGCATGTCAACAAGGAATTAGTTACATAAACTGTGGACTATAAAACAAACTGTAATGTTGAGAATAGTTCTATATACAAATAATGTTCTAATTACAAATCTGGTGGCAGGTTTGTAGGTAGATTTATAGTTGTTATAGGTACTGTTTAATGCATCACAGACCATATTTACATATTCTTCTGTATGTATTGCATATCAAATAATTTTAAAAAAATTAAAACACTCCTAACAGTACACATATTGATGAATTAAAGCAGCACAGAGCCAGAGAAGATTCCATGGCTGATCCATTCTTCCTTTTATCTCTTCATACAGCAGAGAACAGAAATCCCTAACCATAACTTCAAAGAGCATCTCTCCCACCCATTACAAACAAAAACAATTGAAAGTTTTAACTTGCTGAGGTTATTTTTCAATCATCTATTAATTTCCAAACACTTCCATAGCATTTATCAATTGAGGTTTCTGATGTTTCCTATAGTACTTGACACAGTGGAGCACATTAGATGTTGGTTGAATAAATGAATAAAAAATAGTCCAGATAGCATGTTAGGTATATGGTCCCGGGAAAAATAGAAGGTATAATAACAACAATAGCAACAACAACAAAAGCCACATAAATCCCAATCACAAAAGTTTCACCATTACTTTACTTTTTCATGTGGTACCTACACTCCAAGTTATATAAGTTATAGGCTAAAGATCTTATTGGCCGACGGCCCAAAAGTGCATCTCATCCTAACTATATTTAGGTGTCATGATCTCATTCCTGTCGGATAAATCAATGGAAAAAAATAGATTTTTATTTATTTTAGTAGATATGTTCAAAATTAGCTAAGAAATAAACACAGCAGGGCACTTAACTGCTTTGAACAATCATAAAAGTGTACTGTCTTAAAAGAAAAATAAGATTATACAGATAAAGATATTCTTAGAGAAATAAAGTGAGGTGATACTAATACAGAATAATTCAGCATTGAATTCCTAATCTTCACCCATGACATAATTCCATGGACAAAATGGAATCCACAGCTGTTACTTTATCTGTATGACCATTCTTTAAAAAAAACAACAACAACAACAAAAAAAACCTGTGTGACTATTCTTGATAATTAAAATGACTCTTACCTACTTGAAGAAAGACTATACAGATTTTTCTGGCAAATTTTAAAGAGATTTTTCAGCCTGCAAAATAAAAATAATTTTTACAACAGCAATCTCTTTAAGAAGGAATTGCAATTTAAAAAGAAATATTTTTTGGTCATTCAAAGATGAGCGCTAAATAATATCTCTATGTAGAATTGTATAATTAACTGGGATACTTATTCTACTGTATTAGCCATCAAGGTAATGATTATATAAAAAAAATTTAGTCCTTATTGAATAAATCATAAGAACTCATTAGAATTGGGTTATTAGGACGCTAAAATCCTGACAGCATGATCCACAGATACAAAAGCTTCATGTCAGTTATTTTCTTAAGAGAGGATTTACATTTTATAATATCTGGAAGCTTCCTCTGCCTACATGTGCAGATTTTATTGGCATATATAAGCAATTCTAGCACCCCAGCTTAAACCAGGATTTACATATGTGAAGACCCTGTGTCCCATTGCTTAGCATCTCACTTTGGGATTACTATAGTACTATATATGACTACACAATAATTATCAGAAGTGAGCATAAATATTGAATGCTGCATTCTTTCCATATATTATCTCAGTGAAGGCAGAACTTCCTAAAAAATGAACACATCTAACTGGTCAACCATTAAATTTTTTAGTGGCTTTTTTTTTTTTTTAATTACTTTGTATTCTAAACTCTCGTTTTAGGCCATTCTTGCATTGCTAGAAAGAAATACCTGAGGCTGGGTTATTTATAAAGGAAAAGAGGTCAAATTAGCTCACATTCTGCAGGCTGCAGGAATCATGGCACTGGCATTTGCTTGGCTTCTGGGGAGGCCTCAGGGAGTGTTTATTCATGGCAGAAGGTAAAAGGGGAGCAGGCACATCACAAGGCAAAAGCAGAAGCAAGGGAGAAAGAGAGAGGCGCAGGAGGTGTCAAACACTTTTAAGTGATCAAGATCTTGTATGAACTCAGAGTGAGATCTCACTTACTACCAAGGGGATGGCCCAAGCCATTCATGAGGGATCTGCCCCCCATGATCCAAAACCTCCCACCAGGTCCCCACCTTCAACTTTGGGGATTTTAATTCATGACATTTGGAAGGGGCAACAATCTAAATTACATCAATTGAATTATGAGCCAGCTGAGCCAAAAATTATTAGGAAAAGCATACAGTTATCATACCGGAAGTGAAATAGTATGCTTCTGAGTGTATCTAAACTATGAAGGGCTGGTTAGTTTTCCTATGCTCAACATGGGCTGCTATCCTACAAACCAAAGAACTGTCCATTAGTTACTCAGTTATCTCTTTTGCCCATTTAAGAGCAGATTGTAATACTTAGCAAAGCTTAAAACTACCAGTTAAATTTAGTGGGTCATCTATGTAACTATAGAACATCTGTGTAAGTATTGGCAATGTGTGGTTAAGACACAGAATGCACTAGTGTAATGGCTTTATAAATGGAGCAGCAGACAGAGAGTCCGCAGCAACATGCAATAAAATCTTGATTATGCTCTACTTAAACACAACAGACTTCCGTAAGTACCTGGCGTTCCAGGGAATCTGGAAAAAACGGAAATAGTTCAGGCGAGCTGACAAATCCAAGAACACCCAAAAACTGAAGAGCAGAAAAGAGACAACATCCAGTTGGCCTGTGTTCATCCAATAATGATGTATTGATGATGGCTATAGAAGTCAATATGCATGTAGAAGTTAAGAGTGTTGCAGTTTGAAACTGTTTATTTGAAAAGATCAAGGCACCACAATATTTATCATTAGGAGAGTTACAACCATTGCACTTCATGGAAATAAACATAAATGGAAAAATGCTAGTGCAAAAAGATAGCAAGCAAAATCAGAAGGAGGGGGTCAACACTAGTCTATAAATAGTGATCAAGTATTTATCCAGTCTCATTTCAGTAGGTGTAAGTAAAAGAGAGAGAGAGAATTTATCCAGATCAGCACATAAAGCAGGTAATCAAAGCAATGCATCTGGTAAGTTAATCATATGTTTCCTGTCTTGGAATATGGCCATTTCTAGTAATTTATGCGTTCTACCCAGCTACAATACGTGTTATCTCAGACATATATTTCTCTTTCTCTCTTCCTTCCTTCCTTTCTCCCTCCCTCCTGCCGACCTTCCCTACTTCCTTCCTTTCCTTCCTACCTTTCCTTCTCTTTCTTCCTTTTTTTTGGTTTGCAGATAAATTAATTGACTTATTAGGCACCACTTTATCTCCGAAATTTGCAAAAATTAAAGAGTTAAAGAGGAAGAACTTGTTTGTTGGAAGGTGAATGCTTCAATATTATGGATATTATGATAATATTTTGCCTGTTTAAAAAAACCTAAGAATTTTCTTCTTGACATGGATATCCCAGATCCACACCTCTCCAACATAGTGTAACCCAAGAAGTCATTCAGAATTCAAATGAGTGCTTTCTTACAAATCATCATAAATGCAATTCCTGATTATATTTTTCAGAATGGATGAATAAAAGAATCTGCCTTTTTTATACATTAGCTATTTTGTAAGCCCCTCCAGAACCAAAACTATGTCTGATTTCTGTTTAAAAGTATATTGTAATATTTAGCAAAGTTTAAGGTATCAATTCAATTCAGTGCATCATTTGTAACTATGGAATATCTGTGTTAGTCCCAGTACTGCTTAAAGGTCATAAAACAAGAGTTCAGAAACAGTCTAGTTCATAGTTGCATTTCACGTATCCACTATAGTGTATGACACAGAACAGACTCATAATTATCAATTGAATAAGTCAATCATTTCTTTGTTTCTGAAAACATAAAATGATAGAATATTAATCATTTATCTGTATGATTGAGATAATGTTTTAAAAATACTGAGTAGACGTTTACATTTTTTCTTAATCATATATCCTTGCTATGTCAAACAAACATAAAATAATTGTAATATAGGTGTGCTAACAAAGATAGAAAGGGATGGAAGTACAAAGTGAAAACTAAATACTCATGATGCACCAAATATATGAGGCTTATGGATCACTTAATATGCATGAAGTCTGTATCAGAAACCCATTGGTGGTAGAGATTCTTACTCTAAATATTCTTTTCATGAGACACTCAAATAAAAACCTGTGACCACTCAACAGTCATGGATAAACTATAGCTCTGAGATATGGCCAGCTGTACCTACCCCTGGGTCTCTCTGATAGAATGAGTATTTGAGTACTTGTGTTGGTCCCTGGCACATTCCATCTGCTGGACTCCCATGTAAAACCTCAACTCCAGTCCTCATAATTGCACCATTATTGTGGAAAGCTTATGCCACAGAGAAAGAAATAGAATTCCTGAATATTGCATGATAACCTAGAATTCAGCTAGTGCGAGTTACTCTATTTCTTTTCCTATGCTCCTCATTTTGTGTTCTAAATTAAGTAACTCATGTGATTGGCTCATTTCACTTTGAGTCTATGAGACTTTCTGCTCCATGACTTGGGTATAATTTGCCTGGTTGTATACTTAGAGGCAACCATTGCATCAAAGTAATTTCCCACATAACAGAAGGCCATTCCTCCTCCCAAGGAGAAAGCTTGGACATGGAGAAAGGAGAAAGCTGGACATGGAGTTTGTGGGCTGATGGATAGGACATGTGGTCCTTGCTTTCAAACTGGGGGAGGGATCAGTAATGAGATACATTGCAAAGGCTGTATGTCAAGCCCTGCCAGAAACCACTTCAAAAACAAACAAATAAATAAAGGACGGGTGGAATAGACTAGCTTGAAGATGAGTCTCTGGGTTACCTGGCTTGCCAGGGTCTGCCCAGGGTCTAGAGGAAGGTCAAAAAGGCTGATAGACCGGAAGAAGGTTGTGAGTATAGACAAAGAGGTCACAGTACGGGGAACTTCATTACCTAAGGCTGGTGGTAGAATAGTGGTGTCCAGTTCCTACCGAAAAATGCCCCAAATGCTAGATAGGACTTGGATCTACAGGTAAGATCCAGGAACCTCATCAGACAATGAACCAGAGAGAGATACCAAAAGGACCATCCTGACTGTTCTCACCTAGACATCGTGGAGAAGATAGGCAGGGGGAATCTGAACGATCGAGACACGAGACAAAATCATTCAAGAGACTCATCAATTCCCCATAAATTAAGATACTATGCATTGGGCAAGTTCGCAAAATTTCTTTGTTTTTGTCCCAGTGGCCCTACAGCATGGAAGCAGGTAAAGAAAATGACATTGAAGACACTTAGAAGCTACGTTTTCTTTGTGCATATGAGTAGTGTGTGAAAATATTTGGCCCATTTTACGTGGTTTACAAATGTAACTCTTGCTTTTACTGCAATAATATAGAATCATTGAGTTACAAAGATTTAATCATCTAACAAGAAGCATTCATGTGGTTCATAGATCTCTATTTATTCCCTAAAATCTTTAGTTCAGCTCTTTCAATAATTCGTGATTTATTACATCTGAAGTAAGGCTGCTCAACTTTTTGATAGCCATAATTCTTATGCAATACATTTTTATATTCATCCAAATTTACTTCTCTATAATTTCATCCCTTGCTCCTAGTTCTACTGTACTCTGGTGCAAAAGAGAATAAATTTCCTTTCTTATCCATATTTATTCAGCAAACATTTACCGAGTGCCTGTTTTACAACATTGCATATTAGGTGCTGGAGGTTGCTATAAAGACTTAAAAATCATTATACATTCTTCTGTTTCAGATGTTGATATCTCAAAAGACTGTTGCTTTCATCTTTACAATTAAAACAAGCCAGATAGGTTACATAAACATAGTTGTAAAACTTAGCAGAAAGAATAGGACTCACACAAACATAAAAGAACTCTAGAAAGTGGCAAAGCCTTTACAAGAGTGGAAAAAATTCTAGGCTTCTCTCATTGCTGCCTAGAGTGGAGGGGAGTGGGAATAAAGTTTCCATGGACAGGATTCAGGAGAAAGGAGTGTAACACTTAAACTTTTAGTGGCCATATGTGGGCTGACATGGCAGATTTGAACCCAGATGACTCCTGGGCAGTCTCAAATATTTAATGAGTGCTAATGTCAGCACACCAAATACAGGAGCAGGGAAAGAGAGCTGAGAGAAAGCTTTTGAGGTACTTTGTGCTTTCAGCTAAGGAGGTTGATGAGAAATACCCCTTTCCTGGCAGTACCAGCCTCACAGATGGTAGGGCAACTACAGCTGAGGTCAAAGTCTGAGGATGGCTCAGAAGAGCTGAAAGAGATCACCCTCAACACAGCAGGCAGTACTAGACAGCAAAGAAATCCCCCCGGATATCCAAAATGGTGGCAGCAAGTGGCGATATAGGAAGGGATCACCCACAGTTTAGAAAGGAAGTGGCTCTTCTGTGGACCACAGGCAGCTCTTCATAACCTCAATGAGGCTTAAATCCTAGGTCAAACCTACCCTCAAGATATTTGACTACAATGTTGAACTAAGTTAAACTGGCATTCTAACAAATCCCAGACCTCAACCACCAAGTGTATTGACCCACCCCTACTCTAGCAAACTGACAGAAGGGGCATGTTTTTTCTGGAGACAGGTATCAATTAACTTCAGTTTCTATTGTATTTTCATAAAAATGTTCAGCAAACAATTAAGAACAAAAACATACACAAAGGAAAACAATAAAAGGTCACCAAGAGTTAAGAAAGGAAATAATGATAGCTGAATAAGAAAAGGCATGAATTTTGGGATTACCAAATATGAATTTTAAATTGACAATGATGAAACACTAATGTGAAAATGGTAAACAACCTGTATAAAGTGATAATTTCAGCAGAGGCATGGAAACTATCAAAAAGAATCCAAAGAGATAAAAAATACAGTATGAGAAATAAAAACTTCAGATTTTGTCTCTCTTGGGTCAACGTTCTATCTTTCAGATTCCCCCTGCCTGATTTCCATGATGTCTAGGTAAGAACAGTCTGGATGGTTTTTGTAGTATCTCTTTCTGGAACTTAAGGCTGTACACAGCAAAGAAAAGGATAGGGAAAGAAGAAAGATCAAACAAAAATACCCAAACAAATCAAAAGAGAAAGAGAGTCAAAAAGAAGAAGAAAAATAGAAAAACAGATCAGCAAAGTCCTGTTGAACAACATCAAATACTGACAATTTAAGGCAAAAATCATCATAAGGTTCTGCATGCAGTGTATAGCTTATGTATATGTATGTATTGTTGAAATATTTGTAATATTCCCTAATGATGTAAAAGCTTATCATGTCTATAAATATCAAACAAATTGTCACATTCATTTAACAAACTTTGTTTTTTTTTAACTTATGTGGCAAGCAATGTACAACTTCTGAAAATATTAGTGCATTAGCATTGAACACATATTCCCCTATGTGACACTCAGCATTCTCCAGTAAAGTGATTCTCCACCAGAAAACCATCAAACAAATTCTTTTCTGCATCAAATTAGATGCTTCCCAACAAGGAAAATCTTAGCCGCTGTCTGTTTCTTAAGCTGTTGTTTCTAGCTTCTTATCCTTGCTTAAAGTTTCAACTGTCTAACATTTTCTGGAACTTCTGTGGATCCAGGAACAAATGAAAACTTACCTAATTACTTTGTTTATTACCTGGAAGAGTGTGAGATTAATTCATCTTCAAAAGGCCCAGATGTCTTTGGAAGACTGAGGCAGGCAGATCACAAGGTCAGGAGATCGAGGCCATCCTGGCTAACACGGTGAAACTGTGTCTCTACTAAAAATACAAAGAAATTAGGTGGGCATGGTGGTGGATGCCTGTAGCCCCAGCTACTCAGGAGCCTGAGTCAGGAGAATGGCGTGAACCTGGGAGGCAGAGGTTGCAGTGAGCTGAGATCGGGCCACTGCACTCCAGCCTGGGCGACAGAGCGAGACTCCATCTCAAAAAAAAAAAAAAAGCCCAGATGTCATGTCCCTCCCCTGCCCCCATACACTCATTATTATTTACTTCACAGTAAGGTTCTTTAATTTTTACATGGAAATCATCTTTGTGAAATCCTGGTTTGGGAATTTTTATCTGGAAGGGGAAGTAGCCACTGAGGCCTCTTCTCTTTTCTTTAGTACATTAAAAATAATATTCTTGTTTCTAACTAATACTAGCAAGTGCAAAGTATCCAAGTAAAATATAATTCCTTTGTGTAAGGAAAAAGGATTAGATTACCTGACAAAAGTCAGCCCCATAATATCATATTAAACTAGAATAACTATTTATTTAAATGTTATCAAAAAAACAAAACTAACAAATAAGCTAAGAAACAATTTGAAAAACATGTTGTAGGTAAAACTAAAATGCCCCTTACATCTTAGCAAGGGTCAAAGGTGCCTCCTCGAATATAAAGGAAATTGTATATAATGAAGAAATTTTTATGATAAAGGATAATGGTGTCTGATAAAGAATATAGGAAAGGAGGATGGTCACAAAACAAGGCTCAGAATAACAGCACAGATATTTATAGACTAAAAAAGGTTTATAATTCTCCTTTTTCAAAACTGAATGCTTATGAAATGCCATCCAGAAAGGACTCCAAAATAAATAAATAAATCACTCATTTTAAATAAAAAAATTACATAAGATGCCAATTAGTTTTGAAGTATAAAAACAATAGATAGCTCACCAATCACAGAATGCCAACACATGCCTGTTGCAGTTTTCTGGCCTGACAATTACATTAAGATTCTTTTTGACAGAGCAATTCTCCACATCAAGACAGAACAACGACACTGGGGAGAAAAGCACCTTGACATAATTCTCAAGTCTCTTTCTTCTTCTTGCTACATTTCTAGACTAAGCAAGTCCTAGGTATTTTCCTTTTTTTTTTTTTTTTTTCTGTAGTCGGATTAACCAGAAAGGGAAGAAGTGAGACACAACATGAATCATTGTTAATAAATATCAACACTGGGCCACTGATATACAGAATTAATGTGAAGAAATCATCTGAAAGAGAACTTTTCATCTCTAAGATTTGGAATTGTCTACATTGTCTCTCATGAGGAAGTATCAGACAGTGAAGTGTACATTATTCTGAAAATCAGAAGGCTGTTTTTTAATCCACACCATGCAGCTAAACCACTTGGCATGACTGACCCGCTGTCTCATTCTATAAAACGAGCCAGTTAGATTGTATTATTTCTGAAGTCTCTTCTGTCTTTAAAATCTAGTTATGGAAGGACATCCTATTTAATATAGTTCTCAGAATTTCACTAAAGTTTGTAAGAATGTGGCCTAGATATATCTAAGCAAACAAAATTATAAGCAAAAAGATGAAATAGCTTATCTGAGAATTCTAGAATGAAATAGAAGTTGCTTTTCCTAATTGGATGCGTCTACATTCTTGAGATATTTGTATTTGTGAGCATGTGAGTATATGTATGTCTATGTGTGTGTGTTTGTATGGAAGATTTTACTTGATTAATTTAACCTCTTTGTATAGTACCATTTTCAATGAATTGTATTACAAACATAAGATTCTAACATTACCATTGGGATGGCAGGAATCTCTAATACCTTAATCAGTGAGAACATATTTAAAACATTGAGCTGTAAACACTGCCATCAATACAATAAAAACATATCAAATTTCTTAGTATTAAATGTGTTTGAAAGCTATAAAATCAACATAGTTTGCATAAAATCTGAAGAAATGAATTCTTCTTACATAAATACCATATTTGGCAGTCAAAAGCAAAAAGTACTTATTAAAATATATTTTCTTATAATTCCTGGCACTCTGTATTATTTAAAAGAATGGCTAGACTGAACTAAATTAGCCAGAAATATAAGAGGCTTTAATATTGATTCCCAATGCAAAACTTCCCAAATATCCTTTGTTAACAAAATGAATATTGCAAATTTAAAAGGTACTCATATTTTCTCATGTCTTCTTCTGTCACTATAAGAGTTGTATCCTACTTTTTGCAACTTTCTATTTTGAAATGATTCTACACTCACAAGAAGTTGCAAAAATGTTGCAGAGAAGTCCCTTGTGCCTGTCACCCAGCTTCCCCTCAATGGTAACATGCATAACTAAAGCACATTATCAAACTAAGAAATTGATTGACACAGCACAGTTAACTAGTCTACAACTATTACTTGGATTTAACCAGTTTTGCAAGCATTCATGTTTTTTTGTTAATTATTTTATATTAGCTTTTACTTTCAGAGATGGCATACCAACCTTTCATTTTGTTCTGTAGTAATTTGAAACCTTGATGGTTAAAAGGTATAGGTTTTTTTTTTTTTTTTTTTTGCATGCCATGAATAATCAGTATGTCTTATGGACTTAAAATGAACCTCTAGGCATAGAATCAGCTATATGGGAAGCAGTGATTAATATTTAGCTTGCCAAAGTAGATTCCTAAAATATTTTAGCTATCTGTGCTATCTATGGTGAGGGACTCAAGCAGTGAATTAAATCCCACTTCACATTAGAGACCATTAAGATATTCATTGATTTAGGAGATGTTTATTGAACAGCTTATTCTGAGCAAAGAAACCACATCAGACAATGTAAGAGATAAAAATACACATAAAAGCAGTTCCCCAGTCATCAAGGGACTTGTATCATATGGCAGGGAAAATACCATTGTAGAAAAATGAATAAAATAAACTGCAGAGATTGAGAAGTAGGTTGGGTGAGGGAGAGGCACGAGGGAGTGCCCTTATGTTTGTGGAGAGCTTGGCATGCGATAATCTTCCCTAGCCAAGACCAGGAAGTTTGAAATTACACGACTAGTTTAATATCTCTACCCAAGTACTCTCTGGCCTTCCACCTTGACGTGCAATCCCACCTATGTTATCTTTATTACCACAGTTTAGAAACCTACTCCAACGTGTTTATTTTTAGAGTAGAATCTCCCCTTCAAAACTACCGAACCTCAGAATAAGGATAAAAATGATACCTTCATGAATTTTTGTAACTTTTTTCTTTGTTGGCTGGTATATTGGTTGGTTCACTTTTTTTTTTTCCTGTTCTAACTCACAAAATGTATACAGCTTTCTCCACAGTAGAGTTGACTGTTCACTAGGAATGCTAACATTGCATTTACTTGAAACTAATGTCAAGCTCCAGCCTTTAGTTGATAAGACTGAATATTAGGACACGCTCCCAAACCTAAAACTAATAGAAACATTCAGCACTACAGAGTGCTCTACAGAGACAAAGTTATAAAAATGAAAATTAGCAACCTTTTTGTAACTCCTAACTGTTGCTTGAAATTTTCCTTGGCTCGAGGAAGCTTGTTTATTCTAAAAATATAGTAGGGAATATTTTGTACACTATCATTACCAACTTCGTTTTAGCCAGAAGTGAAACTAATGTAAAATCTAAGAGGAACATAATTAGTAACGTTGCAGTTTAGTATAATGGGTAAGTATTTAGGGTATGGAGTCAGATTGTCTGGGTTACAATCTTGGTTTCCCCAAGAGAATCTAAGCAAGTTACCTAACCTTTCTGAGCCTCAGTTTCTCATCTGTAAAATGGGAAAAATAATAATAACAATGTATGTTGTAAGGTAGGCTTGGTGTCATAAGAGGTAAATCTCAAAATGTCAGTGGCTAAACCAAGTAAAAATCTTTTTAATTTCCCTATATTCTAAGGTATGTTCCAGGTTGAATGGCTCTCCTTCAAGTGGGCTCCTTCTATCTTGTGGTTCCATCTTCTTCAGTATGTCCATTCCAAAGACACCACTGTGTGTGTGTGTGTGTGTGTGTGTGTGTGTGTGTGTGTGCACGCGCGCGGTGGGGGGAACCATCTGGATTTCAGCCAGATGGAAATAGGAAAGAGCATGGCAGAGTGTGCATGAAAAGTGTAACTGGGCCTGGACTGAAAATAGGTGATGCCACATCTATCCACATTACATTAATCAAAAGTCAGTCAAAAAGCCATAGGCAACTACAAGATAGGCTGTGATATACACAGATGAAAAGAAACCAATTTTGGTGAATGCCCAGTCAATCCAGCCAGAATTATATATCGTAAGAGTTCTTATGGGATTTAAGTGAATGGAAACACGTGAGACTCAGAATTATGCCTTGTGACGCAGTCCATATAAACCATTTGTATAGTGTTTATTACCACCTTTTCATAATCTCAAGTGCTAGGTATCTTTTCATAATCAATTCTAAAACTCCAGTACTCTATTATACAAACAACCTGGCAGATCAGACTCTTTACTCAGTTACCCCAGAAGAACAAGTTGCCTATATCATTGGAAATTCTGTTAGCAAGGTATTCACTTAGCAGCTTAGCTTTTAGTGCTTCGGGGAGGCCTATATACCCAGATCAATTAAAAAAAAGATACAATATATTTAAATATTTATATGAAAAAATAGAGTTACGTGAACCTTCAACCCAATAAAATGGAATCTCCAATGTTCCTGTTATCTCTGCTCCTAGATTCTAAATTATTTCCCTTAATTGATAGCACTTAGACACATCATTTATTGACATTTTATCAGAATGTCCTTGTGATTTAGGGAATATCTTTTATTTCCCTCTCTATTTTAAAATGAATTTTTGTAGTATTTTTGAGATTTTATTTTTCTGTCATATTGCTCTATTTTGAGTCTAGCATTTTGAGGGCAGAGACTAAATATATATTTTAAGTATCTATATATGCCCAGTGTCTTGCATTATATTTGCAAGTATCCTATTAGTGCTTGCTGATTTGATTCTTTGTGTCTCAGCTATACCATGGTAAAGAATAGACTTGAAATCTGAATACCATAGAGTAGCTTGTGGGACCGTGAACAAGTTGTTCTAAACCTCAATATCTTCCTCCAGAAGTGGAAGAAATGGTAGCATCTACCTGTGAAATTTGGAGTTGGTATAAAGTGAGAAACTGAGCAGGTAATAACCACTCATAATATTCTCTACTATTTGTTTTAATGATAATGGCTAAGGGATCTTGGGATAGGTAGGGCAACGAATGAAAACAGGAAGCAAAGAGTCCATACTCAGATTAAATAACTCAAAAATGCCTGAAACCTCCAGACCTGATAAAGAAAGTTGTGCAGCAGAATGAGGCAAACCATTGCTTTTTATCTTTCTAGAATCCTTACATTTCCAAGAGGCTAGATTACTGTGAAAGCATATTGGGAAACTGCTGGTAGGCAGGCCCAGACCTAGAAGATTTTAAAATAGTTAAGCATGATTCATTGTCTTTCCCCTAGAGCGAGATGTACATCACAGACTGCAGAAAGACTTCTTTCCTTAACCTGCTTTTAAATAATCCCATGGAGTGAGGGTGGATATCAAGTGGTGTCTCCATTTGTGCTATTGTTTGGCAGAGGCAATAATTGTTTATCAGTATTATCTCAGGATAATCCATGGTACAAATCTTATATATGTAATCTGTCTGAATGATACAGTTCTCTGTCCTCCTGACCAGTCTCTATGGACAACCCACAGCATGAGTGGCTATTAGGGGGCTGAGTGTTATTGAGTTGGCAGAAAGCATTAAAACCAGAATAAGAGTCCTTCACCCACTGGGGAGGGCTAAATAGATGAGCAAAGTTTCTCTAAGCTTCAAGACTCCTTAAACTTCAACATTAGAGACAGCCTTAAAAGGAATAATGCTTTATTCAAAGAAAGCTACCCTTTAAATAAAACATGATTTACTCCTCCTGTTTCCCTTGAGTGGTTTTTCCCCCATCACATAATTTTTGACCTTGTAAAATTTGGCAAAAGCATTGTGAGCAAGGCTATAACTTGATCTGGAGTAGACATAAAGTGACATGTGAAAGCTGGGTCTAAATACATGTCTGTTTGACAGGGCGTGTTTAGGATAGAAGGCTGCTGCTTTACTACAACTTGTTTTTCAGCCATTTTCTGAGGCGAACTTGTCAAACTGACTGGAAAATCCACAAAGAAGCCTTTTGGCTAATTTGAAGAAAAGAAATTAAGCCATAAATAAGTCAAATAAAAGTAAATTTAGAAGTAATAAAACGAAGACAGTGTTGCTTACTTGGGTCTATGTTTCTCTTGAAATATACAAAGCCTAGTTTCTACCGCATTCCTACAGCCCAGGTATAGGAGACAAGGGTCCTACACTAACTTATTTCAGGAATTCACAGGCATACTTTTGTGTTATAATTGCATATAATGGATGCGAGGAAGATGGGCAGGACTTGCCTCTGTTCTCCTGATGAACAGAGGAGAGCACCTGGCTCCCACCGAGCCTAATCACACAGGTTTAAAGGGGTTTGGCTCAGGGCATCCCAACGTGATGGAAGAAGATGCTAGTGAAATGTTGGTCGTTTTCCATTCTCTTCAGGGGGAATCTCCCAGTGCCAATCTCTGAAAAGCTGTAAGACTCTGAAACAGATCTCCCCAGAAATCCCACCTGGAAGGACAGTCAGGTATGCTATTTATCTCTTCCTGAATCTGTTTTCTATCTGTGCTTCAGCCATCTAGGTATTGTAGCTCTTGCTCCGTAGTGCCCTGATTTGTATGTTCGTCCTTTCTCTAACCCCTATCCAAATTGCCTCAGAGCATTCTGGAAGCACATATCATGTTAAAGTGTAAATAATATCGTCAGTGATTTCCCTTTAAATTTGTTTCCTTCAATGAATAAATGCCCAAATAGTAGCAGTAGTATAAAAAATACGGAAAAGGGAAGGAAGAGATACATGAGATTGTTCTGGAGATGATATCAAACTAAGGACCCTTTTCAATAGCACCAATGCTTCCTGTTTATCTTTCTTTCTTTCACATCTTAGCAAACAGATAATGAAACACATATATTCGAAGGCAGGAAGGAAGGAAGGGAGGGAGGGAGGCAGGCAGGCATAAAGTGACAGTTCTCCGTCCTCCTGACCAGTCTCTCTATGGACAACCCACAGCATGAGTGGCTGGAAGGAAGGAAGGGAGGAAGGTTACTGGCTCTGCCTAAAGTGACGTTTTTCCATATAGGAAAGGTCTGATTTCAGACACAGCATTTAACTGGTGATGTGCAGAATCCAAGGACAGCAACTACAATCAATTCCAAACCCTATGTTAGAAAAAACCTGAAACTCACGGAAGCAAGACCCAAAGTTAGGGGCAGCAGAACTATAATGAAGCTCCAGACTTCCTGACCTGCGGGAATGTTCTTCCTATCACACTGTGCTTCATAATGCTTGATTTAAATCTGTAGGAGACACAGTGATACCACAGAACTCGAGAGCTCAGGATCTTCAGTTGGAAAAGCCAGGCTTTGAAATTCAGGCCAGCCATTTGGCAGATTGCTCAATCTCTTTAAAGCCTTGCAACTCAAACGGAGGTTCAGAAACCAGCCAACATCAGCATCACCTGGGCACTTGTTAGAACTATAGAATCCTAGGACCCGCCAAAAATCAACCTAACAATGTTCCCAGGTGGGTATGAATAGCATTTGAGAAACACAAGTTAAAATCAGTGATTCTCAATCTTGGATGCTCAGTAGAATCACCTGGGAAGCCTTAAACACTACTGACGCCCTGGCCTCACCCGCGGAAGTGAACGATGCTTGGCCATCAGCTACAACCAATTTTAAGGAGTAATCAGGTGACTTTAATCATACAACTAATACGAAGGCACCAGAGGGCACTAGCAGAATGTCTACTCTCCCCTTCCACAAGGCTCTTTTAAAGATTACAGGAGATAATGCTTATAAAGCATATGGCACATACCTAACATAGACTATGTATTCAAAAATATTAATTTATTTCTCTTTGTTCTACTCTTTCTCTTCTTCCCTTTCTGCTTCTTCAGATTCTTTATAATGTAATGCATAAGTTAAGCCAAGTTGCTTACCCTAGATATGTCAAGTTTTTTTTGCTTCGGTTTGGTTATTTATTTTTTAAAAAATTTTGAATGAATAAAATTTAATGAGTTAACAGAATATGCCTGGCACTGTTTTATGCACTGATGAAACAAGGGTGAACCCTCATAGAACATAAACTCTGCAAACACAGGGACTCTTTTGCTATCCCTGTGACACGCTCAGCGCTGAGTCCAGTGACTTTCATTGCAGGAAGTAAAATAAATGTGGAAATACATATCCCCCCAAACCAAAAAGTATATTGTAGTTACCTATTTGAGGAGGGTGACAAAACCAAAACCCCAAACACGAGCTTTTCATTTTAATATCTAGAATAAAGAAATAATTGAATGATGTCTTCTTAGTTCAGTTTTTATTTTTAATTTTGAAAATCTATTATGTCCTCCTTGAAACTAATAATAGATAATGATGTTTTTTCTTATCAATTATCAGAATAAATCATATTCAAAGCATTTGTGTAAGAAATAAAAACAACTGGAAACCAAGCCCTCTGGTCAGACATTACTGACCTTGACGGCCACAGCGCCTGGGCCCAGCCGGACCCCGATCTCTGCCCTGTGGCTGTGAGGAGCACACAGTAAAGATACATGAAGGACTGCTTCAGGGCTGTTATGATCAAGGATTTATATTTTAATACATCCATGCTTTTGTCTGCCTAGAAGATTATTATTCATTGTTTCTAATTGCTCCATTTCTGGATCTGTTCGTAAATACACATTGTAAGAACATTTTCAAAAGATCTGTCACAGGATTGTCTCTATTTTTTGTGCTTTTAAATGTAAAAGCCCCCAAAAGAATTGGCAGCAACTCAAAATAATGATTATGTAAATGAAAAAAAAAAAAAAAAAAAGTCCTGCTTTTAACCAAAGAAAGGCAAAGCTATTTAGAGCAAGGATCACTCCTCCCCCTGGCAGCCTCCTTCTTCCTGGAGCGCCACTCTCTTCTCAGTTCTAGGGGATATTCCTTCCAGACAACACCAACTGCAAAGTTCTAGTGGAGTTAAGGGCCAGTTACCAGTCTATACATTCACCCTTTATTGTAAAACTCAAACCTTTCTCGGTCTTCTGGCAATTGCGTCAGGCCAATGAATGGTTTGTTTCCTCTTTTGTGGTTGAATATAAATTCTTGTTGGAAGAAGAAAAAAAAAAAAGCCCTCCAGATATTACAATAAACACACACAGAGGAAGAAAAAAAATTCTATCTCCATTGAGTTTAACAATCAGCAGGGCCCAAATTACCTCTTATTAACATTTATTTTACAAAAGAGGCAGGGTATAATTTGGTGATAGATTCGGATTTGGAGAGGAGCTATAATCAGCCTCCTGAAGTGCTCTGCCTGAAGGACATGGCTGCTATTTTTTGTAATTATATTTCTCTGTCCCCACCCCTTTCCCCAATCTGGAGAGTCTTTCACTCCTATCTCTGGTGCCTGCATTTCTCCCTCCCCCTTGCTCCCCTTCTCTCTTCCCTCCCCAGCCCCCTTCTTCTCTCCCTTTTCCTCTTTAGGCCTCTTTTGAATAATGCAGCCTCTTTCAATAGCCCAGGCAGGCTTGAAGATTAGGAAGCCTGGTGGTGGAGATGGGGCCTACTTAATAGGAGCAGGAGGCCTCACTCTTCTGGCGAACAAGGCTCTGGGAACCAGTCCAACTGCAGAGAGCATGTGTTGGGAACCCTGAATAGGCAAGCAGCAGGCCGGCCCATATGTCAGCCTGTGCCACAAAGACTCCTCTGCATATCTACCATGACAAACAGGATTACCAAAGACAATTATTCTGGCACGCTTTATCAAAATCAAGCAGTGACCCCGACCTCTCCCCTCGGTGTGAGGCAGATGCCACGCTCCGATTCAATAGACCTTGAGTGTTCCCTTTTTCACTTCTGAAAAGAATCCAAGGCCTGAATAAGGCTGGCATGGACTAATTGCAACGACTGTGTGACGGTGACAGTCCCAATCAAATAGGACGAGTCTACCTTTTCTCTGACTTTTAATGGAGAGGCTAGCCACAGCTCCTTGTCTGCCACAGAAAGAAAAAGAAGTGCATCTATTTTACTTTTATCTGTCTTGTCTGGCGCCTGCAGCTCTCTGGGGGTGGGAGAAAGGGGCAGAGATTCAGGTAGCTCCTATTCAGCTGTGCTTTGCCTCATATTTGGGAGTTCAATTCTAGTGGAAGAAAGTCTGCCAGTGGCTAAAGAACATAATGGTTTTTATGATTTAGTTAATTCTTTCCTGGTACTTTATGGGAGAGAGAATAGTGCAGCAGGAAAGTAGCAGGGCCTCCAGAATCGACAAAACCTCCAATTGTGACTCCACTGAGTCCTGTAATTTAATCCAATTTCTCTGTTTCATCTTCTGCACTTTTTTATGACCCTGATAAGAGGAACCTTGGATGGATGTCTGTTAAGAATATTTACTAAAGTGCTTAGATTGATTTAGAAATGAGAACGCTCTGGAGAAAGAAAATATTTGCAATTGTTCTTGAAGGTTTAAAGGTTTCAGAGAGACCAATGAGAAAAGGGAGGGCTTGGCTAGACCTTGTCCTACTAGGAAGAGGCTGTGGGTGAGTATGTAGGTCGGAATTGAACATAGGTGAAATTTAGGCTTTTTCTTATTGTTGTTAACCAATTCTTCTATCCATAAATAAGCCTAAATAGTCTGGGTGTAGAGGAATAGGAAGTAGACTAACTCTTATATTAGCCCATTCGACTTGGTGACCCCTTGATTAGACATTTGGATAATGTCTCAGTTAAGATTCCAGAAATATTTCTATAAAAATAAATAGGAAGCTACTGCATGAAGTAATATAGCTTTTCTCAAAGAATCATGCTCAGGCAACCTGCATAATGATCACCTAGAGAACTCATTAAAAATACAGATTGGTAGAGTCCACGTGAGACCTAAGGACCCTCACTCCCTTAGTGTGAGCTTGTGTCGACCTTGGAACCATATTCCATAGGTGACTATTATGCACTCCAACATGAGAATTGATGATGCAGTTGAAAGAGCGGGGGTGCCAGCCAGCAGACTTGGTTCTAGGTTTATTTCTAACTAAGCTAGCTCTCTCATGTTGGCCAAGTCATTCTCTGCACTTCAGTTTCTTCATCAGTAATGATGGCATTGGATCAAGATCTCCCTTGCCCAATTTAGCTTTAAAACAACTCGTTTCTCTGAATCTGATTTACAGGAAATTCATTCCTTCCTGCCTTGGCAAATCTGACAAATAATATGTCTTTCTCAGCTCCCTTTTAATTGTATCATTTAGATACAGTGCAAGATTGTCAAAAAGGTACTAGAGTTCCAGGTTGTGTGATTCTGATGACACAGATTAAATATATATGTTATAAGTATATATTTAATCATGTAAATATATAGTAAATAAATATTTACATTATTTATAAATATTAAATGGAGTGATATTATGAAGCTCAATTATCAGGAGAAGGCAGTTTGTTGTTAAAGAATATGTGAGTAAACCAGAGCACTGGGAAGTAAAATTGAAGATGTAAATTTTACTAAAAGGCACGGGAGTCTGGGTAGCAAAGTGTGTGGAAATTGTCCTTACTTGAATTGTTGTTACATTAGACCCACCTGAGATTTACTAAGCCAGGGTCATTTTCGGTATCTAACTCATTGTAGGTGCCTGACTCTGGGCCATACTGAAAAGTACAGAGATTGCCCTGCAGGAAGCTCTCTGATGACATCATTCCAACCAGGGCTGGGAGAGGACTGCTCTCTATATGGGTGGTTACATAGAATCCTTATAATTACATATTATTTTTCCCTGAACACAGAATTCTCTCTTAAAACTATGAAAATCTGGCTTGTTCATCTATGTTGGAAATTATTTGCTATTTAATTAGTAATTAGTTTTAGGATTTATAACGTCCAAGAGCAGTAAGATTGTCTCCAACTGATGTTAAGCATCTAATATAAGCAAAGCCCTTAAAATATAGAGAAGCATTTCTAGAAAAATGATGCATATGTGAAGTAAATAGGGGAATTAAGAATATTATTTGTACTGGCAAGAAAAATCGAGAAATTAGGCATTTAAAAAAATTTCCAATTTAGAAGGAAAAATATATATTTGTTTGTTTCTTGTATCCAATAACAAGATGTAAAACCAGATTCCTTTGACTCTCGTGTGTGTATATATATTATATATTATAATGTGTATGTATATATTATGTGTATATATAATGTGTATATATAATAATATGTATATATACATATATTTCAGACTCAAGAGAGGATTTGAGTGTAATCATAGGTGTATAAGGCATAAGGTACTTAGGCAATAAAAATTATGTGTATATATAATATATATTATGTGTATATATAATGTGTATATATAATAATATGTATATATACATATATTTCAGACTCGAGAGGATTTGAGTGTAATCATAGGTGTATAAGGCATAAGGTACTTAGGCAATAAAAATTTGTTCAACAAGCACTTAACTAGACAGTTTTGGCCTCTAAAACTATTTTGCATTCCTGCTTTCCAGCTTTACCAAACAATCCTGGTATTTTAATGATATAAGGAGACTCTACTCTCCAGACCTAAGTGTACACACATGGATGGGGTGGTCATGTGCTAGTTATTAAAATGGTCCTGGGCAAAGCTAATTTGGTAAGGCTGTGGGACTGAGATAAAATGCAACCCCGTTCTCATTTTGTGGGGAGAGGCTCGGGCTGGTGTTTTAGGCTGGCAAGTTCCAGATCTAGGGAATCACTCTATGGTGTCAGTAACTGTTATAAGCTTCCTGTCCTGGTGGAAAAATAGCTTACTGCTGATAAGCAAGAGGTGATTGTCCTTGATGAGCCAGCTGCCAGAGGCCCAGCTTGGTGGGGTCAGGTACACACTAACCCTTCAGTACAAGTCCCACATTTGGACAACAATGCAGGTGCTGGTGTTCTTCCCTCACAAATTGATGATCCTGCCCAATCTGTTTCATTTCTTGTGAGTGTCTCAGCAGAAAATGCACCCGAGAATAAACCTAGACCCCCTTGCAACATTCAAAAAACCTGAGTGTAACCCACGACCACCCGAACAATTAAGCACTAGCCCCACTGTTTAACTTTCCCCTCTTGAATCCTTACATGGTTAAAACACCACATGAATGCTGAGATAAACTCCTGCTTTGATAATTTACTGTCAGAAATATTGAGTGCACTTTAGTGGGACGGCAGTAGGAATGGTCTTCTCAAGTGCTGCAGTACAAAAGCTGGGACTATCAAGATTTTTTGGCAGGCTTTGCATTTTCCTTGTCATATATTGCAGAAGTACAATTCAGGATCAGTACAAATCAGCTTAGAGGACATGGGAAGCGGTGGGTTGCATCAGCAGCACATGGGCTAAACAGAAGGTGGCAGCATTTTCACATTGCCGGGCACATGTGCACAAAAGCACATGCGCAGACGCCATTCTATGATCATTGGGTTATTGTCCGAATTCCTGACGAAGTGTTTACAGCTTCGTGCTTATGGCAACAAGGAAGCAGAACACAGAGTGATGAGAGATTTATGTGGATATGATAGCACTGGACACTTCGAGGCTCCATTGGCAAAACCTGAAGCAAATAGGAAACCAAGGGGTGAGCTGAAAATATCTATGGTACTGTCAGAAAGCTTCTTATTTTCCATTCCTCGTTAAAACCTCAACACGAAAGGTGTAAATGCATCAAAGTTAAGCCTAGAAAGGAATAGGCGGTTTCAGTGTTTTTCGGCTTCCAAAAAACTCTATGAAACAAATTTATAACTGGGAAAACCTTGTACTGTAAGGACATTGTGGTCCAGTATGGGCTCCGTTTCAAAACGGGCTGTGAAGCCTTCCGTGTAGTGTTGAAATCCCTACGCTAACTCCCAGCTCCCTACTGGCGCTAGCTTATGCCCCTAGGAGAAATCTCCGGGCCTGTTTATTTTATTTTATTTATTTTTTTTTTATTTTTTGAGACGGAGTCTCGCTGTGTCCCTCAGGCTGGAGTGCAGTGGCGTGATCTCGGCTCACTGCAAGCTCCGCCTCCCGGGTTTACGCCATTCTCCTGCCTCAGCCTCTGGAGTAGCTGGGACTACAGGCGCCCGCCACAGCGCCCGGCTATTTTTTTGCATTTTTAGTAGAGACGGGGTTTCACCATGGTCTCGATCTCCTGGCCTCGTGATCCACCCGCCTCGGCCTCCCAACTGTTTATTTTTTAACTGAAACAATAAGTGTACCTTCCTGATAGGGTTGTAATGATTTGTGAGGTCATGTATGTAAATCATATTGCCTGGTTCATACTAGCTGCTCAATAAATGCTATCTTTATAATCATTACTGTTATTATTATTGAGTTTTACTGTTTTCAAAAAATTGCATACAGTATTTAATTTGATTCTTACAGCAATTCTGAGAATTATGCAAGAAAAGAGTTCTTACAGTTAGGATAGTAAGTGTAGGTTAAGTGACAAGCCAAGCTGCAAGCCAGGTCATTTCATCAGTTTTTTAGTTAAATGAAAAAACTGAGCAGGAAATAGATAACCATGAAGTTCTTTCCAGTTCTAATATTTGCAACTCTGTCATTTAGTTTAACTTACAGCACAGTAAGCAGAGATCCAGAGGGAAATTAATTGCATTTTTATCTCAGCAGTAATTTGCTACAAATGAAAACAGTGGCTGTCTGCTATGGGCACACAGAGCTCTTATGTCTCATGAAAAGTAAAAGAAATATTGGAACACAGGGCTCTTGTGAAACCCAACCAGTGACAAAAATCAATTCAAAGTGTGAGCACTTCACAAAAGAAACACTGCTTAATTTTATACACAGCCAGGCACTTGACTGTATGTTATAGTCAACTATACTCCCCATCTATTAGCTCCTTATCTGTGAGAGTGCTTCTCCTGAAATTAATCTGCCCTAAATTTATCATACATGTTCTAGAATGAGTGTGATTGTCAATAACACTATTTAAAAGAATGACCTTCTAAGGGGAACAAGCAAACATTAGTGAAAGCCATTCAACTAACACTGCTTGCTAAGAAGTGGGGTGTTTTATTTATGGCTGTTGTTTTGATAAAATGTCTGAAACCTCACAATCATCTCCTGTGAAAAACTGCCACGTTTAGGATTTTTTTAAATAATACTTTTGTACAATTACACCACACATGAGAAATCAGGCTTCATGTATGACCTCAGCTCTCATTAAGATCATTGTGAAAGTTTCATTGCATCACCCAGATGCGTTTTGTCACATCTAATGCAATGCTATAGTTGTATTTTACAGCTTTAAATTAAACCTTTTTGGCAACATCTGCTAGAGTGCTAGTAATTTAGGTGTGGAAAAATATCTGTCATTGTAAGATTGTCCAAATAGAAAATAAAATGGGTTTGGTGAGAAAGGCCCTTCTTTTTCAACAACTCTCCTACTCATGACAAAAATCCCTCCTCTCTTTTCAGGAGACCTTTGACATTTAAGAAGTATGTGCCCTAAGGTTGCTACAGATCCTGAAATTCATCACTACGGCAGAGTCACGCATCTTATGGTGAGTCAATGATGACTAATGTAGCAGAGGCGTTTACTGGTCATTGAATATCAATGTGTTCCCTCCACTTTTTCCACTACCTTTAAGTTAGACTGGATGGTGTGAATACATTATCTGACGGATGGCTGTGATTGGAAGTGATGTGTCTCTCTGATGGGCTGAACCACTAAAGAACTACATTGAAACTCTCTCGCTTTCTCTTTTGCTGTCATGGAGAAAGGGATCATGAAATCACAGGAGGGAAAATATCTTAGATCTCTGAGTCACTGAAAATAAATTCCTTACAGAGCCACTGACCCCACAATAAATACTATGTGAGTGAAAAATAAACTTTTATGCCTGTTACTGCTGCAAAGCTAGCCTATCGTGACTAATCCAACTACTATAATAAAAACTATCCTATGCCACATTTCATAATAAACAGCACAAATTCATAAGCCTGTTTATGAGAACACTCCTCTGTGTCTACTGATGCCATTGTAACAAAATAGTAATGTGGGGGGTAGCCAGGTTTCTACCAGATCTGATTCCATATATGGAGAAAATTTTGATGTGATTTGGCTTTGTGTTCCACCCAAATCTCATCTTGAATTGTAATCCTCGTGTGTCAAGGGAGGGACCTGGTGGGAGGTGATTGGATCATGTAGGTGGTTTCCCCTTGCTGTGCTTGTGTTAGTGAGTGAGTTCTCCTGAGATCTGGTGGTTTAAAAGTGTGTGGAAGTTCCCCCACCACCCCCTGCTGCTATGTAAGACATGCTTTTCTTCTCTTTGCCTTCCGCCATGATTGTAAGTTTCCTGAGGCCTCCCTAGCCATGTAGAACTGTGTGTCAATTAAACCTCTTTTCTTTATGAATTACCTAGTCTCAGGTAGTTCATTATAGCAGTGTGAAAACAGACTAATACAATTTGGACAATAAATTTCAACTCTATACGTGTTTTGCAATACATGATTTAAACCCACTTTCTATTACACTTCTCCCAGAGTCATTGAGAATCAGTGGTACAGATTATCTGGAGGACTATTACTTTAAATTCAGAGAGAGAGAGAAAAAAAGAAAACAGCCCTGAGAAGTGGGAAATTAGCAGTCAACAAAGCTTATTCATTTCCAAGTAAATTTTTTACATCAGACTTACTGTGCCTACATATTCAGAAAACTTTTTCTGAATCATTGTGAATCTATTTCTTAGACTTCAACTAATGCCTATTTGTGCTTGGAACATATCTTGCTTATAATTCTAACCCAGATATAATCTAATAATAGATTATATATCATAGGCATTGGATTATCTGTTCTTTCATTTCTTCCTTCCTATCACTCAGGGTCCAATCAAGGGACAGAAAATATACCTATTACTTAAACAGAAATTACTCAATGCAAGAATTGTTCACTGAGTATAAAGTGGTTTAATACAGAACTCAAAAGACCAGAAAAGAATACTAAGGTGTAACGGAGATAGTATTGCAGGACAAAGCCTCCACTTCTAGGGCTACAAAAAGAAAGGAAAAGTCTGGAATTATAACAACACGGTAGCTTAGAGGAGAAGCCCTGTGGAGTACAAACTCAGCCTTCTGAGGAGGAGGAGCTGTTTATCTTGTGCTGGTGTCTCTGAGCTCAGAGTAGGAGCTCTTAGGACTGGGACCCAGCCTTTTCAACACTTCTGAGAAGGAGGCACTGGCTGGCCGTACTGCTGGAGAGGGAGGGTCGGTCTACAAGTATAATAAAATGTGCAGTCTTGATTCAGCTGCTGTTACAGTCAGGAACTGCTTTACTATTGAAGGGCAGAATCATAGCTGGGCTGATACAGAAACGGGATACAGGAAAGAAGAAGCATAGAGTCTGCAGGAAACAGACATGACACAGCAAGCCTCTTCTCCTTCCTCCAGCAGTGTAGACAACCCTAGTGCCTCCTACTGAAAAAGTCTAACAGGAATCCAGATGCCCAAATGGAAAAGTGGTTTTAATAATTCTCATTATCACAAAACAGAGTATAGAAGAGTAGATTTGGTGCCAAGAAACTATCACTAAAAGTTAGCAGATATTTTTCTTTAAAATTAATTTCCTGGTTTACTTTGGAAATGACTGTCTCAGTAATTGAAGAGAATTAAGTGATTCTGACAATTATGTTTCCTTCCTCACCCATAGACCAGCCATATTAAAATTTTGCTAAATGCTTTACTTTAATTTGATTTTCTCTGTGCAGTAAAAATAGTACTAGTATTGGAAATAATAAATCTTGGCCTAAGAGTAAGAAAATCTAAGTTTTAATCCTCCGCATACCATTTATATGATCACTGGAAAACTATATAACATGCCTGAGATTTAATTACTTCTTGAGGATGTTATTGAATTATAAAAATTTAACATAAAATAATAATTTCCGTTTGGTACTGTGACAGCCATGAAAATTCACCTTATAGACTACCACCTACAGCTATTATGTGCTGAATTCCATCACAGCATTTGCACTGAGGCCACACTTTCCCTGGGCCGCCTCAGGCTACAGACAGCATGCAACTAGCACACTGATGTTGGCCTGTTCCCAGGAGACAGGAGACTCCTATGACAGCCTACTTGGTCCCAGCAACTCCCCAACAGCCTGATTGGATTTTCTTTAGAATACATGGCATTCTAGGACACTCGTACTCAACCTTTTTTTTCTTTCTCCTTCACCTGGGGTGAGGCGTGCATGGTGGTCTGATGTCTCTCTCAAACTTCCATGGCTTCCTCTTCATTTTCTCTCTCTGGCTTTTCCCTAATAAGGTCCTTGCATGTCTCATCCTATCTTGGAGCCTGCTTTGTAACATGGTTTGTTTTTCTTAAAATGCGATTTATGAACCACTTTGACCAGAATCATCTTGAGTTACCTTTTGAGATGCACCTCTCCAGGACCTACGTGAGAGGTCCCCAGTTAGGATTTCCTGAGGCTGGGGAAAGCTTTCTGAATTTTTAATTAGTTTTTCAGGTTATTATTGTTAATATTAAATGTACAGCTCCACTGTCACATGAACATATCTTTCAACACTTTAATGATTTCACTCCAACCTTTTCTTGCTTGTGTAGTTTCTGACAAGAAGTCAGCTGTAATTCCTATCCTTTTTCCCCTTTAGTCTGTGATTTTCTTTTCCTATGGCTTGTCTTTTTTGTTTGTTTGTTTTGCATGTGGTTTTGTTGTTATTTTTCACTTAGAACATGATATACCTAGGTGTATAGATTTTTTGCTGTTGTTTAGTATTTACCTGTTTTTTGTTTTCTAGGCTTGCTGAATCTGTGGTTTGGAGATAGTCATTAACTTTGGAAAATCCTTGGCCAATATTTCTTTTCTCTTTTTTTGAAACCAACTCTTGCTCTGTCATCCAGGCTGGAGTGCAGTGTCATGATTTTGACTCACTGCAACCTCTACCTCCTGGATTCAAGCTCTTCTTGTGCCTCAGCCTCCCAAGTAGCTGGAATTACAGGCATGTGCCACCATGCCTGACTAATTTTTGTATATTTAGCAGAGATGGGGTTTTGTCATGTTGGCCAGGCTGGTCTCGAACTCCTGACCTCAAGTGATCCACCCACCTTGGCCTCCCAAAGTGCTGGGATTACAGGCATGAGCCACCATGCCCAGCTACCATTGTTATTTCAAATTTTTATTCTACTCCTTTCTTTTTCTCTTCTCCTTCTTCTGTTATTGCAATTATGTGTATGTTGCAGCTTTTGAAATAGTCCCAAAGATCTTGGATGTTACTTATCACCAACCTCGTTGATTCTTTTCTCACCTATATTGAGTCTGCTGATAAGCCCATTAGAGGCATTCTTCCTTTTGATTCTTTGAGTATCTGCCTACATTACCCATCTGTTCTTTCTTTTTGACCACTTTTTCCACCAAAGCCTTTAACATATCATAATTATTTTAAAATTCTCAGTCTAATTTCAAAAATCTGTGTCCTATCAGAGTGATGATGATTACTTTGTCTCTTCAGATTCTGTTTTTTTTTCCCACCTTTTGGCATGTCTTATAATTTCACATCAAAAGCTGGATATGATTGATTGATTGATTGATTGATTGATTGATTTTGAGATGGAGTCTCGCTCTGTCACCCAGGCTGGAGTGCAGTGGCGCAATCTTGGCTGACAGCAGCCTCTGCCTCCCAGGTTCAAGTGATTCTTGTACCTCCACCTCCTGAGTAGCTGGGATTACAGGTGCCCACCACCATGCCTAGCTAATTTTTGTGTTTTTAGTAGAGACAGGGTTTCACCATGTTGGCCAGGCTGGTCTCAAAGTCCTGACCTCAGGTGATCTGCCCGCCTTGGCCTCCCAAAGTGCTGCGATTACAGGTGTGAGCCACCGCACCCGGCCAAAAGCTGGATATGTTTTATCAAGTCATAGGAACTAAATAAATAAACTTTTAGTATAAGAATTTATGTTAATCTGGTTACGAGTTATGCTGTGTTTAGTGTTGCTGTAGCTATAGGTGCCAGAGTCTTCAAGTTCCCCCAGTGTCATTTTTTGGTCACCTGTCTTTATTTTGAGCTTCCCTAAGTGCTCCTCCACAGAGAGAGCATGGGTCTTACAGCTCTTTCAGTTGTGATCCATTTTATTATACTGAAGTCCTGTTGGTGTATTGTTAAGTCATGGAGAAGGGGGTGTATTCTATAATCTTGGGGCTAAATCTCTAACTTTTCATGAGCCTGTGTCTCAGGGCTGTGACCTTCACAAATGTTTGTATTCCTCTGCCTCTTACTACCTTGCCTAGCTGCAGCATTTTCCAGTGTTTTTAATCATTTTCTTTAAATTACTGACCTATTGACTTGGTTTTGATTTATTTTCTTTTTTGTTTCTTTGTTCATTAGCTGAAACAAGAAGGTTGGAGGGGACTGGAGTATAAGAAATTTTTCCCCCACGTGGGATAACATTCCAGCAAAATCCTTTTTTTCTGGATAATAGGCTTTTGTTATGGAGAAGACTCTGGGTGTATTTCACAATGGTTACTTTTCCCCTTACTTGCCAGAGTCACAAGGGGATCTTTCACTTATCTTCCTGAAGATAAAGCTCATGCAAATATAGACCAACTACAAAACTACAGTGCCCAGTCTAACTTAACATTTTATCAAATAACTTAGCAACTTATCAAAGTTACCATTTAAGTATTTCTACCAACTTATGCTCCAGCTGCTTCTGCTTCAGGTACACAGATCTCAGATGTCTCTCTGGATCTCTCTCTCTCTCCTTTATTTCAGGGTAGTGGTTCTCCAATGGGCCTGCGAAAAAGTGATTGATTTTCTATTTGTCCAGCTTTTTCTTGTTTTAAAGATGTGAGAGATGACTAATAGGATCTTTACATATCACAGATGAAACCAGAGGTTACAACCACATCCCTGATTTCACAAATAAACAAGTATGGATTGAATATCTGCAACATAAAAAAAAATCTGTAAGTGATAGACTCTATCTCTGCCTTCAACTTCATAGGAAATAAGAGACACTCACAACTGTCAAATAGCTCTAACTATCCTGTATCCTCAGATCCAAAATCTACTTTTCCCACCAGCTCCCTGGTCTGATGACCTTGGAGGATAGAACATCACAACTCACATGAAGACAAATCTCTGACATAAAGAGAGCACTTGTTTTGAAGGCATGAGCTTATCCAGCCCTAGAGAAGTTTGAGGGCTGGGCTTTTTCTTATCTGAGGTATGACTTCTAAAACATTCCCCAGCATTCTGCGTAAATCTTAGCATGAAATTCATTACATACGCATTTCTTTTTTTTTTTTTTGAGACGGAGTCTCGCTCTGTCACCCAGGCTGGAGTGCAGTGGCGCAATCTCGGCTCACTGCAAGCTCTGCCTCCCGGGTTCACGCCATTCTCCTGCCTCAGCCTCTCCGAGTAGCTGAGACTACAGGCGCCCGCCACCACGCCCAGCTAATTTTTTTGTATTTTTAGTAGAGACGTGGTTTCACCATGGTCTCGATCTCCTGACCTCATGATCCACCCGCCTCGGCCTCCCAAAGTGCTGGGATTACATGCGTGAGCCACTGCGCCTGGCCTACATACGCATTTCTATCTTCCCACCAGTAAGTTCCTTGAGGAAAGCAACTCACTTTCTTTACATTTTTATCTTCAGAATATAGAAAATGCTCTCAAATAAAAGCAGCTCCATAAGTATTCAGAGAATAAATAAATCCCAATTTACTATTATCAGAAAGTTTCTATTTATAAATTACTAATTATGATTTGACCACATTTCTAGGACTAGTAGCTCTTTTTAATGAAAATTCAAGAATAAGATAAATTCCAGGCAAGTAGCCGCCATAATTTTATTTCAATATTAATAATTTAAAATGTGTGGGATATGAAATAATGATGATCAGTATCCACGTCCTAACTAGAAATTTCTATTTAAATTAAGGAATCTTCTTATCTCCTTTAAGATCATAGTTGTCAGAAATTTTTAATTGTCTTATTCTTCTTGGTACTCATATTTGATTATGCAGATCTTACATATCTGTCATTCAATTATTAATTCTGTCTTCAATTAAGAACAGACTTATAGAGCCTAAATTAATAGGCAGAACTTTTCTAGTTGCTGGTGATAAATTAAGGAAAAAAAAATATTGTCTCTTGCTTTTAAATAACTCCAATAGTTTAGGTACAAGGAGGCTACAGACAGGAGGGTCACCTGAGATAGAAAAAGATATCACAGAAGTAGCATCCTAGGAGAGGTGATTGTTCGTTGACATTTTGAAAAGTGTAAATATTATTGAGGGAAAACATACATACCTAAAAGTGCACAAATAATACTTGCACAGTTCAATGAATGTGTGTAGCTGCCGGGCCCGACTTGCAGACCATGACTGAGCGACAGATGAATAAATGCACTCAGACACAGGTTTCCAGTGAAAGAGCTGGCTAGGGGACTAGACCACTCACAGAAAGAGTTGTAGCAGCCGTGGGGCTGACAAGCCAGCGCTGCGGGCATTTATTCGGTACAGATTTAATGACAAAGGCCTTGAGTCAACACACTTGTGGGTAATTAACATGGTTGCTACCCCCACCCCTGAAGAGAGTAGTCCTGCATGAGGATGATCAAAGGCCAGGTTCAGAGGCCTAAGTAGACTAACTTATCTAGATGAGTTTCTTTACACCCCCTTGTTATCTAAACTAAGCTTTCAGGCACTGGGTAAGAGAATCAGGCTGCCTTCAGCCAAATCCTTTTCTAAAGCTTTTGTAAAACCTCCTGGCCTTCCAAGAAGGTTTGCATCTTTCTACAATTTTTCCCACCACCTTGACCGATTTCCTCCATCTCCCCCTTTTCTGTTTTTAGCATCAGGTTTTGTTGATTGAAGAATACAGATGTGTGCAGCAACAGGTTTGTTAGGCACGGCGGTTATAACTCATACTCCAGCTTTGCATCCTAGAATTAGTAAATAACATAAGACAAACATGAGTATAATTAGCAACAGTCTTTTCCAATCAAGGAGTGACTCCCCCCAGGAGTGGGGGTCTGTCCAGGAAAGATGATCTCGTACACCCTTCCATATGGCTGTTTGTTGGGCATGTAGATCTATGGTGTTTAGGGATTTTAGAATTTTAGTTTTAAGTTGCTTTACGTCTGCTGTTAAATTGTCATGAAAGGTTCCCCAAAGGTGTTGTTTCACCTCATCTGAACTATGTATTGATTGATTTCGTGGTAGAGAAGTGACACAGAAATGTTGTTGTTCCCAGTTGCAATTTAATTGCTGTCAGAATACCAGTGCATCTTGTTGCTCCCCCACAATTCCAAGGCATCCTTGAGGGCTTGCAGACATGCAAGAATCTTTTGATCTATATCCTGCTGTAAGAGAAGTTCATTAGACACATTTTTGGCCAAATTATCTACAAAAGTAGCTGTTTGTACTGATTCAGTAATAGATGCTACAGCAACACTAGCAGTTGCTAGGATGACTGTGGCTGAGACTATAAAGGCTAAAAGTGTAACTATAGATCTTTTGTGTCTCATCTGGGACAGGGCATGTTCCAAGATGGCAAGGGCAGAGGAAACCTTGCCGATTGCTTGTTAAATTGACTGGTAGGAAAGCCTCAGATTGTCTCCTCACCACCATGACACTAGTAATATTTAAATTAGATATATTATAATTAGAGGCACAAGAAGCAAACCAAACCTGTCCCTGCACTCGGGTCACAAACGTGGAGTTTTGGGGTATAATAGAAATATTGGTTCTCATAAGGAAAACATACAGATGGGTAGTGCAAATCAGGCACTGATCAGTTTGATTATGAAAAAAGGTCATTAGTATAACTGTGATTGGAATTATGATATGTCTCATGCCAGGTGTTAAGAGGGGTGCTAAGATGTCCCAGGTACCATAAAGCTTCTTGAGGTAGCGTGGACTCTACTTGGGGTCTGGGATGTCTCGTCTCCCTATTGGCCCAAGTAATAGGAGAACAGGACGTGGCTACGAAACTGTCATTGATGCCACGATAGACGTGGACATCAGTACAATTGCCCTGCAAATGGCTGTAGGGGCTCCAGTTAAAGATGTTATAGTTGTCTAACTGGAGGCTATGGGCCTGTTCCCTGTGACAGACCTCCCAGCTAAAGTGGAATCCACTACTTTCTTAGCTTTGTTTTTTAGCACAGGGAGAAATGCTTGGGAAAGTGGCATTGATTGCGTTGCCTGGTTTGAGGGTACCTACAACTAAGACTGTTAAGGCATTTCCTTTGCTATGATGTAGCCATAATTGTGTTTGGGCAGGTACACAGTAAGGGTTAGAACTTTTATAACTTACACACAGTGGGAGGATAGTGGAGTGACATGTAGTGTTACCTGGCACCTTAGTCCAATGTGTACCATTAATGAGGAACCCTACTGGGGGTAAATCTATCCCTCCTAGCCAAGTAGTTACATTATTAGAGGCTGGGAAGGGGGTGTCTGCCCAGGTGACAGGGCAAAAGAAAGGCAGATGTAAGATATGAGCCTAATAGAGTATAGCAGGTACAGGTTGCAGACAAAGCGAGAGCATAAAAAGGATCAATACCGTATGGGAGTTGCAATGTACAATAGAGAGCATAGCAGGGAACAGATTATCTGGAGTGAATGGTGTCTGTGTCTGGAGCAGGATTCGCTCAGCCTCCTGAGTTGTCCTCTTTGGCATCCCCCATGTGATGTCTGGGGCTTGTGTCGTCCGAGGAAGCTGCATTGTCTGGGGCTGCAGATCCTGTAGGGTCATTTTCTTCATTTCTGGTACCAGGTTGAGTCCCAGCCACGCCATGGTATGGTTTGATGCGTTGTGCTGGAATTCAAAGAGGACCTGAGGGGATGTGAACACAAGCATATCCTCTTTCCCACATTAACAATTCATTTGGACAATACCATATATTACTGTTTACATCTTTCCATAAAACGGCAGGTTTTATGTCTTGAGACATTTTAGCAAAGTGCTTTTCTACAGCTGATTGAAATTTATCATCTGAATTTTAAAAAATTAAGGGTAAATAAGGCTTGTGCTAGTAGTGTTGCAGGGTCCTTACTCATATTCCCCCTTTTTTGTTTTCTGAGCATATTTTTAAGGGTAGAGTGGGTATATTTGATTATGGCCTGTCCTTGGGGGTTATATGAGATGCCTGTGGAGTGTTGGATGTTTCACGTGTGACAAAATTGTTGAAATTGTGAGCTGGCATAAGCCAGACCATTATCAGTTTTAATTTTTGTGAGCTGCCCCATAAATGCAAAAGCTGAAAGAAGATGTTTAATGACATATTGGGTGGACTCTCCAGGAAGAGTATGAGCACTAATTAAATGAGAATTGATATCAGCAGATACATGTACATATTTAAGTTTTCTAAATTCAGGGATGTGTGTAACATCTGTTTGCCGTAACTGATTAGCTTTTAGTCCTCTAGGGTTAACACCTGTTGAAGGAGGGGGGACATGCCTGTGAGCTGGCAATCTGGGCATTGTAGGATAATTTGTTTAGCTAGTCTCTGGGTAAGTTGAAATTGTTTAGATACGTTTTTCTAGTTTGGGTGGAAAAATTGATGCGATTCATTGGCTTGGTTGAGCAGTGATGTAGGTCTGCTTGATCATTGCCATAAGCCAATGGGCCAGGCAGTGAGCTGTGGGCCCAAATGTGTGTAATAAAAATAGGATATGTACGTTGCTCTAGCAAATGCTGAAGTCAGAGAAAAAGTGCACACAGGGTGGGCTCTAGAGTGGACTTAATGAGGGCTGTCTCAAGGTTTTGTAATAAATAAACAGAGTAAGCAGATCACTAACAATATTGATGGGCTGAGCAGAAAAAGTTTTCAAGGCCAATATTAAGGCTCCAGCCTCAGCTCTCTGAGTGCTAGTAAATCCAGAACGAGTGAGGGAATTATGTGGTCTCTACCGAACAGCCACTTTCCATGTTTACCAGAGCTGTCAGTAAACAGTGTTAAAGCTTTAGGTATGGGGGAGTGAACTATTTTTGCAGGTAAAATCACAGGAGTACGAGATAAGAACTGAAGGAGTTTGTCAGCAAGAAGGGCATGCTCTATATGGCCTGTATAATCAGAGAGTGCTATTTGCAGGTCTATAGATAAGGGCAATACTGCTTTGAATTGTTTTTACTCAAGAGGAATTTTTATGACATTCACGGTCATAACCTAGCAATAGATTGTATCGTCTGCGGCCTGAATAGATGACTTTGCTAACTAACTGGATAGAGGGAGTGTTCTAGTCCTGGTATGTGAGCAAAAAACCCATTCTAGGAAGCACAGCCCTGGGGTCATCTGTCTTATTAACCCTGTAGGAGAGTGTTTAGTGGGAGAAACAAACAATTGAACTGAATACTGTGGATCTCTATGATCCAGTTGCCTTTGAGAAATAGCTTCTGTATCTTTTCAATTTCCCTTTGTGCTGAAGGAGTTAAATACCTAGGAGAGTCTAGAGCAGCATTGCCTTTTAAGATAGAAAACAGATTTTATTACTTATCAGTAGTTATGCCTAAGGTAGGGCAAAGGTAGTAAATCCTGCCTAGTAATTTCTGATAATCATTTAAGGTGTGTAAGTTACTAGTATTTAATTTAACCTTTTGAGATCTTACTGACTGAGAAGTTAGTATGTACTCAACATATTTCCAAGGAGAGGACATTTGTACTTTTTCAGGTGCTATGATTAAATCTCTTAACTGTGTATTCTTTACAACAGAGGCATGTAACCTTAATAATACTGGCGCTGTTGGGGCTGCTAGTAAAATATCCATAAAATGAATAATCTTGCAATTAGGAATTTTTTTTCTACTGGGGAGCAAAGCTTGATTTACATGATACTGACACACGGTGGGACTATTTGGCATACCTTGGGGAAGCACTTTCGAGTGAAATCAGCAAACTGACCTTTCATCATTGATTGCTGGTATTGTAAATGCAAATTTTTCTCTGTCCTATTCTGTAAGGGGAATAGTATATAAGCAGTCTTTTAAGTCAATAACGATTATAGGCCAATATGGAAGAATTGTTGTGGGGGAGGGGAGCCCCTGCTGAAGGGGCCCCATAGGTTGCAAATTAGCATTGATAGCATGTAAGATATGCGAAAGTCTCCTTTTACCAGACTTTTTGGGAATGATGAAAATGGTTTCATATAGCTGGCTTTTAATTGCTCCTCAGCTAACTTATGGGCCCTTTGTAATTTCTCTCCCTTTAAAGGCCACTGTTCTACCCAATTAGATCTTGAAAGAGCTGTGTCAGGGGTAGGGGAGGGATAATAACAGTGGCCATTATTAGAAAGGGGTCTGCAAAGTGACCCCCCTCATTGGGCTAATAGGTCCCATCACCAAAGATTAACAAGGATGGGCATGATTAGAGGCTATATAACTGCCTTTCTTCCCTCTGAATTACAACAGGTTAGGGGGCATGTGCTCTGCTTGGCTGTGTGAGCTTCCCCAATGCTGAGAATTTTTTGTTTCTGAGTGACTCAAGGCCAAGTTTCTGGCCAGTTTTGATCACTGATGATTGAACTCTCCACCCCTGTGTCCAATAAGCCAGTAAAATTTTCATTTCCAATTTTTAAGGTAATCATGGGTCTCTGATCAGTGATTAATTGGTTCCAATATACTTTTGTGGCTCCTGTGCTTCCAAAACTTCCCTTTCCCCTTGCCTTTCCATGGGCACTGGGGACCCAGTATGATAGAAGTAGTAACTGAGCTATCTTTGATCCAGGGTGAAGAATATGCACACCTTTACATTCCATCATAACCAATATCTCACCTTGATAGTCACTATCAATTACCCTGGTGAGCACATTAATTCCTTTACTGGATAGGCTTGATCATCCTAGGACCAATCCCACTATTCCGGAGGCAGTGGGCCCCAGATCCCCATTGCAACCCTTTTAGGGTCTTCTCCTTCTTTTAGCACTAATTCGTTGGGGCAGAGTAAGTCCAGTCCTGTGGTCCCAGTGGTGGCTTCTCTGAGAGAGAGGACTGTGGGCTTTCCATCTGACCAAGGAAAGCCGCTGGCATTGCCCCAGTTTGAAGCGGGGCCTGGGGCCAGCCCCTCATGAAGTTTCCTGCCCAGTTACTTACAGGTTTGCCATTTTTATCAAATTTGGACCTGCACTGATTTGCCCAATGTTTCCCCTTTTTACATCGGGGGCATATAGAAGGGGGTTCTTTTCCTGAATTACCTTGGTCTGTATTATTGGGGCATTCCCTCTTCACATGACCTGGCTCTCCACGTAGAAAACAATTTCACTCCACATAGAAAACTTTTTCACTTTAGGAGGCCTTAATGCCATAGTCAATATTTTGGCTTTGTGTGTTTCAGTCCTCACCAGTTAGTGCTCATATAAGTTCCCCAACTGTGCTGTCTTTCCTCTGATTGCCTGCATTGCTTGTTGGCAATCCACATTTGCATTTTCATAAGCCAATTACAACAATAAGATATCAGCAGCCTGGGCATGACTAATTTGTCTCTTAATTGCCTGGGTTAGCCAATTGATAAATTCAACAAATGGCTCTTGAGGCCCTTGTTGAATATTTACAAAGAATCCCTGTTGAACTCTGCTTTCGGGAATTCAGTCCCAAGCCCTGAGAGCACAGAAAGACACTTGCGCATAGGCCTGGGGATCAAAATTTAGTTGTTGTTGTACATAGGCATGGGGACCCCTCCCCTGGGGCATGGCAACTGTTATGTCTTGCCTGGCCAATTGATTCTGGTTGGCTTGTTCACATAACTTATCATATTCTGCCCTCCAGAGGAGGTATTGGCTGAGCTCCAAAGTTGTTTTAACTAGCACTGACCAGTCCCATGGGGTCATACAGAAGTTGTCTGCCAAAGCTTCCATCATTCCTTTCATAAATGGGCTAGAGGATCCTTTTCTTTAATGCTTTTTCTTAGGTCTTCATAAGCATTAAAAGAAATGGGTTCATGTACCTGATTTCCCTGTCGATCTTGCATTACCATGCAGGCTAAGAAATCCCCTTCTAATACCACTTATCTAAGACAGAGTCCCATAACTGTAAAATATCCCTTGTCTTTTCCCAATTTATTGGAGGAGGGGCTCAGGCAAAACCTCCATTTCCTCTTTGTTATTTTGGCCTGGTGATAGCAGGGCTGAGGGATAAGGAGGTAGTAAGGTAGGTGACGGTTCCTCCTCTCTCCCCTTTGTAGGCTCTTCTGTGTATAACGGGGCCAGAGCCACCCTAACTAAAGCCCATAATGTTAGAGATGTTACTGGGACACGTTGCCCTTGCACAATGATGTTGTTTAAGATTTCTCCCCACTTGTTCCCTGAGCTCTACGTCTAGCGTACCTTCTTCCGGGAACCACAGGTTATGGAGAACAACAGTTTGCATTAGGTCCCTTAATTAAGCCTGTGGAACTGAGGCTCCACTAGCTTTAAGCAGCTGTTTCAATACCTTTATATACTTTATATACTGCTTCTGTTGTGCTAATAACTGTTGTCCCATGATCAAACTCTAGCCTGAAAAATTCACTCGAACTTGGAAATCTCGAGTGGGCACCAATGACTTACTGACTGCAGTCTCTTCACCTTCATTTTTGAGGGTTCCTTCATGATCTGTTGCAGTGTTCCTCACGCGGGGCACCACCTGCCGGGTCTGACCGGTAGACCCTCACCAAGGGACAGATGAATAAATGCACTCAGACACAGGTATCCAGTGAAAGAGCTGGCTAGGGGACTGGGCCGCTCACAGAAAGAGTTGTAGCAGCCATGGCCCTGACAAGTGGGCACTGTGGGCATTTATTCGGTACAGATTTAATGACAAAGGCCTTGAGTCAACACACTTGTGGGTAATTAACATGGTTGCTACTCCCACCCCTGGAGAGAGTAGTCCTACATGAGGATGATCAAAAGCCAGGTTCAGAGGCCTAAGTAGACTAACTTATCTAGATGAATTTCTTTACACCCCCTTGTTATCTAAACTAAGCTTTCAGGCACTGGATAAGAGAATCAGGCTGCCTTCAGCCAAATCCTTTTCCAAAGCTTTTGTAAAACCTCCTGGCCTTCCAAGAAGGTTTGCATCTTTCTACAATTTTTCCCACCACCCCGACTGATCTCCTACATGTAGCAAAGTGAAAACCAGTAGAGCTGGCATGTACAGTGAAGAATAAAATGTAACTATAGCAGTACAAA
This sequence comes from Hylobates moloch, assembly GCF_009828535.3. Lineage (NCBI taxonomy): Eukaryota > Metazoa > Chordata > Mammalia > Primates > Hylobatidae > Hylobates > Hylobates moloch. Next base: position 22,435,725 of record NW_026652295.1, on the reverse strand, counting down.
CACCTGCCTACCCTTTCTAATCACTTTCTTTCTCAGATTCACCATTATTCTGGTTTCTAACACCATAGATTAGTTTTGTCTATTTTGAACTTTACATAAATGAAATAATAGAATTTTTTTTAAGGAAAGTCTATACAGGTATAAGACAGGAAAACAAGAATGGGAAATGCCAAGCAGAGGGATGGGTCTGAACAGAGGCCTAGGGGTTAGAAACCCATTCCATCAAATGGTTTCATTTCAGCTCTGTGCCTGCTTTGGGTGTCTCCCTACATTTGCCAGCCAAGGTACTTATTTGTAGAGAACTGTCTGCTCTGTCACTCATTATCTTTGGAGACTTCTCTCTTAAAATGGAATTGAGGTGATGTTTTTTTCCCTTCTTTTGCCTGTTTGCCTTTTATATACATTGTTTTTATTTTATAACAACATTAGTGTTTCCCATCTGTATTAGGGTTCTCTCTAGAGGGACAGAACTAATGGAATATATATATACACATACACACATATATATGTGTATACACACACACACACACACACACATAAACGGGAGTTTATTAAGTATTAACTCACATGATCACAAGGTCCCACAATAGGCCATTTGCAGGCTGAGGAGCAAGGACAGCCAATCTGAGTTCCAAAAATGAAGAATGTGCAGTCCGATGTTTGAGGGCAGGGAGCATCCAGCACAGGTGAAAGATGTAGGCTGGGAGGCTAGACTAGTCTCTCTTTTCACATTTTTCTGCCTGCCTATATTCTAGCCATGCTGGCAGCTTATTAGATTGTTGCCACCCATGCTGAGACCAGCTCGGTCAGAGAGACCCTAATCCAGTGGTGCTAGAGGAATTAAAGACACACAGAAATATAGATATGTGAAGTGGGAAATCAGGGGTCTCACAGCCTTCAGACCTGAGAGCCCCGAACAGAGATTTGCCCATGTATTTATTAACAGCAAGCCAGTCATTAGCATTGTTTCTATAGATATTAGATTGAAAGTGTCCCTTATGGGAAATGAAGGGATGGGCTGAAATAAAGGGATGGGTTGGGCTAGTTATTTGCAGCAGGAGCATGTCCTTAAGGCACAGATTGCTCACGCTATTATTTGTGGTTTAAGAATGCCTTTAAGTGGTTTTCCAGCCTGGGTGGGCCAGGTGTTCCTTGCCCTCATTCTGGTAAACTCACAACCTTCCAGCATGGGCATCATGGCCATCATGAACATGTCACAGTGCTGCAGAGATTTTGTTTATGGCCAGTTTTGGGGCCAGTTTATGGCCAGATTTTGGGGGGCCTGTTCCCAACACACCCAGATTAAGGGTGGGACTCCCTTTCCCAGCCCGCCGACTCAAATATTAATCTCTTTGGCAATACCTTCGCAGACACACCCAGGATCAATACTTTGTATCCTTCAATCAAGTTGGCACTCAATATTAATCATCACAAGTTCACCCCTTGTCAACTTGAATCCATACATATCTCCTGAGATCATACATAATCTTCAAATAAAGGTAATAATAGAGTCATAATTATGCCTAACATAATGCAACCCTTGTACAACCAGAAACACACCAATCCCTAACCCAAATACTATTACATAAAGTTAACAATACTTAAATGCTGATATGAAGTCAATAAATCTTATGTCACATGATAAAGGAAAAGGAAAGAAAATGAAGATATTTTCTTAGTAAAAGTGTATACATGCACAAACATGTTTTTAACAAAGGAAGGAGGAAATACTCATGACAGTTACGGTCCTGGTTTCTGCAGCTGGTCACATGGTCGTAGTTGGCATTGATGACTTCCTTCTTCTGCTACGCAGTCTGTATTCCCTTTGCCGTCAGCAAGCACCTCAGCAGGTCGTGGGTTTTTTTCCTGGTAGAGTGACCCAAACTTTCATTCCTGAAGGGTCTGGGTCATTGGTAGCCCTCCTGGATTGTGCTGTTGTAGTTTCCCATAATCACAGGGAATGGTAATACTAAGAGATGCCCTAATGGAACTCCTGTACTGGATGCGTACTCTTCCTTAACTCTGTTGTGGAGTAGTAGACTGATTTCATCTTGATAGTCCAGGTCAGTCATGCCAGGCAACACTGTAACTCCCTTCTTAGCCTATTGACTTAAAGATAGGAGGAACATAAAGTGTCTGCGTGGCAATCTTAACTTCCAGTTTAATGGAATCATCGTTGTATCTCCTGGTGGCAGCGTTCCAAACAACTAAGACCTCTAGGCCAGCAGAACATAATGTTGTGGGAACAGCAAGCAAAAATTTTGCTAGTGCATCACTAGCGGTGATGGTGAGTGATGCCACTTCCATTTCACCCCTTGATTCCTGGACCCATGAATCTTGGCGATGGGAGAAAGAATACCATATATTGGATGATGATTCAGAGCATACATGACTTTCTGGAGAACTTTGTCCCAGCCCTGCAAAGTATTGTCACCTAGATGGTGTTGTAAGTGTGACTTCAAAAGGCCATTCCACCATTCTATCAGTCCAGCTGCTTCAGGATGATGTGGGGAACATGATAAGACCGTGAATTCCATGAGCATGAGCCCACTGCCACATTTCTTTAACCATAAAGTGAGAGTCTTGGTCAGAGGCAATGGTGTATGGATACCATGATGGTAGATAAGGCATTCTATGAATCCATGGATAGTAGTCTTGACAGAAACATTGCATGCAGGATAGGCAAACCCATATCCAGAGTGAGTATCTATTCAAGTGAGGACAAACCTCTGCCCTTTCCATGATGGAAAAGGTCCAGTATAATCAACCTGCCACCAGGTAGCTGGCTGATCACTGCAAGGAATGGTGCCATATTGAGGACTCAGTGTTGGTCTCTGCTGCTGCCAAATTGGGCACTCAATAGTGACTGTACCAAGTCAGCCTTGGTTAGTGGAAGTCCATGTTGCTGATCCCAAGTGTAACCTCCATCCCTGCCACTGTGGCCACTTTGTTCATGGGCCCGTTGGGTGATGACAGGGGTGGCTGGGGAAAGAGGCTGAGTGGTGTCCACAGAACGGGTTATCCTATCCACTTGATTATTAAAATCCTCCTCTGCTGAGGTCACCCATTGGCGAGCACTCACATGGGATACAAACATCTTCATAGTTTTTGACCACTTAGAGAAGTCCATCCACCTACCTCTTCCCCAAATTTCTTTGTCACCAATTTTCCAATCATGCTTCTTCCAAGTCCTGACCATCCAGCCAAACCATTGGCTACAGCCTATGAATCAATGCATCCAGCAAATCTGGCCATTTCTCCTTCCATGTAAAGTGGACAGCCAGGTGCACTGCTCGAGATTCTGCCCACTGGGAAGATTTCCCCTCACTGCTGTCCTTCAGGGATGTCCTATAAGGGGGCTGTAGTGCTGCAGGTGTCTACTTTTGGGTGGTGCCTATATATTGTGCAGCTGTGAACCAGGCCCTGGTCTTCTCTTCCTCTATCAACTGATCATGGGGAACTCCCCAGGAGGCCATCGGTGCAGGCTGGGGGAGAGAAGGCAGGATGGCAGGAGTGGAGACCATGGTAATTTGAGCCACTTCCTCATGTAACTTTACTTGTGTCTTCAGGACCCGTTCAAGCCTGATCACGTATATACCACTTCCATTTGATGATGGAATGCTGCTGTGCATAACCCATGTTATGGCTAGATGGGTCAGAAAGCACCCCAGTTCATGATAGGCAGTTCAGGTCGCACGGTGTCTTGATGACTCATAGTCAAAGGTTCAGTTTCCACCAAAGCCCAGTAATAGGCCAAGAGCTGTCTCTCAAAAGGAGAGTAGTTATCTGCAGAAGATGGCAGGACCTTCCTCCAAAAACCTAGAGGCCTCTGCTATGATTCACCTATGGTGACCTGCCAAAGGCTCCAAAATGCATCCCTATCTACCACTGACACCTCAGACACCGTTGGATCTGCTTGGTCGTATGGTTCAAGTGGCTAAGCAGCTTGTACAGCAGCCTGGGCCTGTTGGAGAGCCTTCTCCTATTCTGGACCACACTTAAAACTGGAAGCCTTTTGGGTCACTCCATAAATGGACAAGAGTAATACACCCAGATGAGGAATATGTTGCCTCTAAAACCCAAATATGCCCACTAGGCATTATGCCTCCCTCTTGGTTTTAAGAGGGGCCAAATGCAGCAACTTATCCTTCACCTTAGAAGGGATATCTCAACAGGCTCTACACCACTGGACCTCCAGAAATTTTACTGAGGTAGAAGTTCCCTGAATTTTAGTCAGACTTATTTCCCATTCTCTGGCACGCAGATGTCTCACCAATAAGTCCAGTGTGTTTGCTACTTCTTGCTCACTGGATCCAATCAGCATAATGTCATCAATGTAATGGACCAGTGTGATACCTTGCGGAAGTGAAAAACAATCAAGTTCTCTCCAAACAAGATTATGACACAAAGCTGGAGAGTTGATATACCCCTGAGGTAGGACAGGAAAGGTATATTGCTGGCCTTGCCAGCTGAAGGCAAATTGCTTCTAGTGGGCCTTATGGACAGGAATGTAGAAAAAGGCATTTGCCAAGTCCATGGCTGCATACCAGGTACCAGGAGATGTGTTAATTTGCTCAAGCAATGAAACCACATCTGGTACAGCAGTTGCAATTGGAGTCACCACTTGGTTAAGCTTATGATAACCCACTGTCATTCTCCAAGATCCATCGGTCTTCTGCACAGGCCAAATGGGAGAGTTGAACATGGATGTGGTGGGAATCACCACCCCTGCGTCTTTCAAGTCCTTGGCTGTGGCACTCATCTCCTCAGTCCCTCCAGAGATGTGATATTGTTTTTGATTTACTATTTTTCTAGGTAGAGGCAGCTCTAATGGCTTCCATTTGACCTTTCCCACCATAACAGCCCTCAGTCTACCAGTTAGGGAGCCAATATAGGGGTTCTGCCAGCTGCTAAGTATGTCTATGCCAGTTATTCACTCTGGCACTGGGGAAATGACTGCAGGATGAATCCAGGGACCCACTGTGAGTGGGATCTGAGTTAACACTCCATTAATTACCTGACCTCCATAAGGCCCTACTTTAACTGAAGGACCACAATGACGTTTTGAGTGGGTGTTATTATTCTAATTTTATATGTGAAGAACCTGAGGTACAAAATGCTCTCTTAGTGGTAGAATCAGAACTCAAACCCAGGCAGTCTGACTCTTATGCCTGTGCTCTTAACAAGTCAGCCATGGTCAATGGATAGGATTGGAGACTGTCAGCTAGAAGCTATGTTAAATTTTAAAAAAATATTAACCTTATCTTGAAGTGGATACTCTTCATTATTAAGTTCTTATTGAGCTGCTGTCATGTAGCCCAACCATACCAACATAAGAGATGCTTCCTGAAATTTGAGAATAAAGCAAGGAGGTAAGTGCTCCAGGGCTAAACTGTAGTAGAAAAAAAAAAATATAGAGAGAGATAGGTAAGTAGTTAGATATGTAAGTAGATAGATAGATACATAGATACTACTATGCTAGTACATAGCAGAGAATTTTATATAAACCACAATCATTAAAAGAAGCTGAAAATAAGAGGAATATGTGTGTTTAAGCCTTGAAATATTGGAAGGAGTTAAATAGGCAAGGAGAAAAGGAGAAAACATTTCAAATAAAAAATGATGTGCTAATGCAGTGTGCTGATAAAGCCCCTGGGATATAAGAATACCCACAACACTTGAGCTCAGAAGGAGGGGGAAATAAAGATGCATATACAAGATGAAGCATCCAAAATCTTCAGCGAGATCCAAGATGAAGCATCAGATATGTAGTCACTTAGTATAATCCAAGAAAGATCCAAGAAATATCCATAAAGATCCAAGATGGAGCATCAAATCTGCAGTCATGAGTTGTAATCCGAGAAAGAGCCAAGAAATATCTAGGAAGATCCCAGATAAAGTGTCAAGTTTGTAGTCACTTACTGGAAAATGTAAGTTATACTTTTGTATGAATAGTTTGGAACCTTCAAAGAATTTACTGAACATTGCTTATAATATCTCATGCTTCAAGTGACAACACTAGGAACCCCAGAAGATGTTTTAAGAGCATGTTTCTATGGGTCTCTAAAGTGATTTCTTTCTCAATTTTTTTCAAATTTTATTATTCCTGCTTGTTCCATGTTGTCTGTTAAACTTAATAGATCTATTTATAATTTGCTTATAAAGAAGGTACCATAAAACTCTAAATTGGTTATAATTCCCTGATCATACAACTTGCAGACTGTGGAATAAATAGGAATTTTTTTCTGCTTCATTGACTGACACCTGCCATGACAGATTTTCTTCTGTGTAAACTTATTTGGGGTGGAGTTTGGGGCTGGATGACAGTGAAATGATGAAAGGAGCAAAGATTTAAAATAGACACTGCTTGTGAATCCTCTGCAAATGAATGCACACCTACCTTCATTAGCTATTCCAGCCTCTCACAAAATTGGCAGCTGTGGGCAGTGAGATTACCAGTTGAGTGGTGCTGATGACCTGCTTAGCTCAGCAGATAGGAGGTGAGAGGCCTGTGGTGTAGTTACACCTGCAACTTGGAGATAAAGATAGGGCTAGGCTGGGTTTCAGACAGCAGACTCATTGAAAAATACTAGATGGGGCTGCTTACCTGATATTTGGTACAAAGTCTTCTGTTGGTTTAGATAAAAGACATTCTTAGAAAAGAAAATCTGTAATATAATTTATGTTAATAATATTAATATAAGATTATTCAATTTATAGTTTCCTAATATAACAAAAAGAAGATCCAAAATAAAATTTAAATGCTTCTTATTCTCAGAGGAAAAAAATAAAAAAATAAAAAGGACAATGGGACAGTGTTCAGTATGGGTGAGGATCTCCCTTCTTCTTTTTGTTCTTTTCTTCCTTCTCTGGACACTTTGTCAGGGTTTCCTCATCTCCTCCCTGTCAAGGACCAGTTCCTTTAGCGTAGATCTTTGTTTCCATCTCCTCTGTCCTCTCAAGATTGGAGGGCTCCATAGAGCAGGCAGCACCCCTTCCTTGGGACAGGCTTGGTTAAAATGAGTACTAATGCTGCTTAAACCCAATGTCCCAAGACCTGCTTTCATGGTCATTGAGTTTCCCAGATGAGGTAGCTACAGATGAGAAGGGATTTCAGGACATTATTTATCATTTTTGGAACTGAAATCTCCTCAACAAAGGACACCTGGTATAGTGGCCAAACACGGCTTTGGAAGTGAAGAGGTACAGGTTTTGGCTCTTAATTTGTTCCTTAAGCCAGTTTTTTGGGTTTTTTCTTTTTCTTTTTTTTTTCATTTGTTTTCATTATACTTAAGTTCTAGGATACATGTGCACAACGTGCAGGTTTGTTACATATGTATACATGTGCCATGTTGGTTTGCTGCACCCATCAACTCGTCATTTATATTAGGTATTTCTCCTAATGCTATCCCTCCCTCATCCCCCGACCCCATGACAGGCCCCGGTGTGTGATGTTCCCCACCCTGTGTCCAAGTGTTCTCATTGTTCAATTCCCACCTATGAGTGAGAACATGCGGTGTTTGGTTTTCTGTCCTTGTGATAGTTCGCTGAAAATCATGGTCTCCAGCTTCATCCATGTTCCTACAAAGGACATTAACTCATCCTTTTTTATGGCTGCATAGTATTCCATGGTGTACATGTGCCACATTTCCTTAATCCAGTCTATCATTGATGGACATTTGGGTTGGTTCCAAGTCTTTGCTATTGTGAATGGTGCCACAGTAAACATACGTGTGCATATGTCTTTATAGAGGACACAAACAAATGGAAGAACATTCAATGCTCATGGATAGGAAGAATCAATATCATGAAAATGGCCATACTGCCCAAGGTAATTTATAGATTCAGTGCCATCCCCATCAAGCTACCAATGACTTTCTTCACAGAATTGGAAAAAACTACTTTAAAGTTCATATGGAACCAAAAAAGAGCCCACATTGCCAAGACAATCCTTAAGCCATTTCTTTAAGTTCTTCCAGAGTGGTCTGGGGACCAGCAGCATCAGGATCATCTGGGAACTTGTTAGAAATAAGTACTTTCAGAAAACAACACGGCAGTTTCTAAAATAATTAGAAATAGAACTACCATATGATTTAGCAATCCTTCTTCTGGAGATATAAATATACAAAGGAAATGAAGTCAGTATGTTGAAGAGATATCTGCAGGCCCATGCTCATTGTGTGTTCGTTATTCACAGTAGCCAACATACGGAAACAACCAAAGGGTTCTGTTAACAGATTAATGGATACAGAATTGTAGTATATACATACAATGGAATATTAATTCGCCTTAAAAAGGAAGGAAATCCCGCCATAGATGAACCTGGAGCGCATTATGCTGTGCAAAATAAGCCACATAGAGAAAGCAAAAATGCTATGATATGTGTAATCAAAGAAAGTCAAATTCATAGCAGGAAAAAATAAAGTGATAGTTGCCAGGGGTGGAGGGACAGGGGAATGGAAAGATATTGGACTACAGTTAGTAATAGTTTATTGTACACTTGAAATTTGCTAAAAGAGTAGATATGAAGAAAAAAAGTAACTTTGTGAAGAGATGAATATGTCAGTTGGCTGGACTGTAGTAATCAGTTCACTATGTATATATGTATGAAAACATATTGTATGCCTTAAATATATATGATTTCAATGAAAACATTTTAAAAAATAAATGAAAAGCAAAGGATCAGTTCCTTGAATTTAACTATTTTAAAAATTAGAGAAAAAAAGAAATACTCTTTGATCTCATAAAGACCTAGTGAATCAAAACTGTGGGTGTGGGGCCCAGCAATCTGTGCCTTAGCAAGGCCTCCACGTGATTCTGAGCCCACCAAAGTTGAGAACTTTGCCTAAATTTCCTTTCAAGTAAAATAAAGAGGATTAAACTTGATAATATTCTAAATCCATCTAATTCTTGACGATCTAAGATCTTAAACTTTTCTTAGTCTCTCGACTACTGACCAAAAGAGACTTGGCTGGGTTAGCTGTACCTGGGGAATCAGGGCTTCTGGAATGAGTCCAGCAGTGTGTAACTACTGCGTTGACATATAGCACCTAGCAAATCTCACAGTAAACATTAAGATTTCTCAAGTGCTATAATTCTTTAATTCACAGCATAATAAACAGACCTAGTTCTATTAAAAACATACTCCCTTAATACCACTCAGAGTTATGTATGTCATTTATAATATGATTTCTTTTTTTTATCAGAAAAAGAAAATATGGTAAGTAAATTGCCAGTTTTGAATGATCTGGAGAAGCTCAGAATTCAGGACCATGTTTGCCTGCTCCTCAGTATGAACCGTTAAGTATTTAACAAGTATTTAAGATGATAATAAAAGTGGAATTAAATAATTTTAGCTGTAACCATCATGAAAAATATGAACAGAGAAATTATTAAAGAGACATACCTCTATTGCACTAGATGGAAACCACTACTTAACTTAAAAAATAGGCATTTGAGAAAAAAGGATTCTTTCAATAAAGAGCAAAAGCAACCACAAAAATAATATCCCTCTTTAGAATTCAGAAAAGATGTCAGTTTCTGTGATCTTTGCCAAGGGGAGAGCACATGTACCCTCTTGCCAGCCCAGCCCAGAGGAAAGGATAGTGGGTTCTTTTTTTTATTATTATTATACTTTAGGTTTTAGGGTACATGTGCACAATGTGCAGGTTTGTTACGTATGTATCCATGTGCCATGTTGTTTTGCTGCACCCATTAGCTCGTCATTTAGCATTAGGTATATCTCCTAATGCTGTCCCTCCCCCCTCCCCCCACCCCACAACAGTCCCCGGAGTGTGATGTTCCCCTTCCTGTGTCCATGAGTTCTCATTGTTCAATTCCCACCTGTGAGTGAGAACATGCGGTGTTTGTTTTTTTGTCCTTGCGATAGTTTACTGAGAATGATGTTTTCCAGTTTCATCCATGTCCCTACAAAGGACATGAACTCATCATTTTTTATGGCTGCATAGTATTCCATGGTGTATATGTGCCACATTTTCTTAATCCAGTCTATCGTTGTTGGACATTTGGGTTGGTTCCAAGTCTTTGCTATTGTGAATAGTGCCGCAATAAACATACGTGTGCATGTGTCTTTATAGCAGCATGATTTATAGTCCTTTGGGTATATACCCAGTAATGGGATGGCTGGGTCAAATGGTATTTCTAGTTCTAGATCCCTGAGGAATCGCCACACTGACTTCCACAATGGTTGAACTAGTTTACAGTCCCACCAACAGTGTAAAAGTGTTCCTATTTCTCCACATCCTCTCCAGCACCTGTTGTTTCCTGACTTTTTAATGATGGCCATTCTAACTGGTGTGAGATGGTATCTCACTGTGGTTTTGATTTGCATTTCTCTGATGGCCAGTGATGATGAGCATTTTTTCATGTGTTTTTTGGCTGCATAAATGTCTGAATGAGGGAAGGAGGCTCCAGGCAACTGGAGAATAGACAGAAGAAAACACAGCGCATTAGGCAACCTAATTCAGAAGGATAATCACAGTTGTGCTGAAGACGATCCCTATAGCCATTCTTCATCTTTATTCCTGAAAATTTTGAAAAGCATCTATTGACTCCAGCCCTTCAGCCACTGATACTTGCAGAAGCTTATTCTGGGTGTGTCTGCCCCTATATTTTGGTGGCAGTGAAGTTTCACTTGAACCTCTACTTTCAATCAACTGTTAATAGTAGGACAAAGTAAATCTAGTTTCTTTATGTTGATGTTTTTTGAAAAAGCAATGGAAAGCCGTAGGCTTTTCTTGCCTTAGATTTTATATTAGCACCAATATGAACTTGATTTTGATCATCAGTCAAAGGCAAATATTAACCAGAGGGTAGGTTAAGTATAATTCATCAGGCCTGGACCTAAGCCTATGTATGTAGTAAGAAAAGGCTGACACACTGCACAGGTATCTCCTCAGAAACCACTTCCTTTCAGGTGAGCTAACTTTGCTTACACAAATAAAAATCAGCATCTCTGGAAAGTACTGTACTTCAAGACTATCATAACTGCAGTTCCTTAAGATCCATGTGAAAATCATACATAAATTAATGAAAGACAAAATCCTTAGTTTAACTTACTTCTGTTAAGACAAGTCACAAGCATGATAGGAGTAGTGGACTTTTGATCCAGACAGGGTCCCAGCACCATTGCTTCCCAAGCCAAAGACAGTTTGCAACTTACTCTCTCTGTGTCTCATTGAATTCAGCCATAAAGTTTAACAAATGGAAACACTGTGAAAACTAAGCGGCAGTAGAGAAAGAATATCTCTTGTGTAATATCTACTTAAAATGTGCTCAGTATATATTAGTTATGTTCCTTTCCATAAAGAGAATTTCCTTCACAATATCCTCATGTAAGATCTTCAGTTCAACACAATTGTAGTGTAGCAATTTTCCTCCCTCTCTCTATCTCCCCACCTCTTTCTCACTCTCTCTCTCTCTCTCTGGTATGGTTTGGCTGTGTCCCCACTCAAATCTCCTCTTGACTTGTAGTTCCCAGAATCCCCACGTTGTGGGAGGGACCCGGTGGGAGGTAATTGAATCTTGGGGACAGTTACCCTCATACTGTTCTCGTGATAGTGAGTGAGCTCTCACAAGATCTGATGGTTTTATAAGGGGCTTTTCCCTCTTTTGCCTGGCACTTTTCCTTGCTACTGCCGTGTAAAGAGGGACGCATTTGCTTCCCCTTCCGTCATGATTGTAAGTTTCTTGAGGCCTCCCCAGCCATGCTGAGCTGTGAATCAATTAAAACTTTTTTTCTTTATAAATTACCCAGTCTCTAGTATGTCTTTATTAGGAGCGTGAGAACAAACTAATAAAGTAAATTGGTACCAGATAATGTGGTGCTGCTGTAAAGATACCCAAAAATCTGCAAACAACTTTGGAACTGGGTAACAGGCAGAGGTTGGAACAGTTTGGAGGGCCCAGAAGAAGATAGAAAAATGTGGGAAAGTTTGGAGCTTCCTAGATACTTGGAAGGCTTAGAAGACAGGAAGATGTAGGAAAGTTTGGAATTTCCTAGAGACTTGTTGAATGGCTTTGACCAAATGCTGATAATGATATGGACAATAAAGTCCAGGCTGAGGTGGTCTCAGATGGAGATGAGAAACTCATTGGGGACTGGAGTAAAGATGACTCTTGCTATGCAAAGAGACTGGCAACATTTTGAACATTTTGTCCCTTCCCTAGAGATCTGTAGATATACACAAGGATGCTGAGTATAAAGATATGAAACCGACAGGACATTATACATAGAGGCAATAGAAAACTTTAACTGTCTAAGATAAAGAAAATTATAAAACAGAGAAAGAATGATCATATGGGTTGAGAAAAACTATGGTAGAGGGAAAATGTCCAAAATGTTTTTGAGTCCACTTCTCTCCTGATCTTGCATGAAGTAAAAGAGAGAAAGGAAAAGAGGTTGCTGGGTCTGAGGTCATGCCTTTTAAAAAGGGTAAACCAGCTCACCAATAACAGTAGCTCAATGCATTGCCCTGTATCACCAAAAATAAATTTCACAGCCTTGTCCTTGGACTAGGCCTAGTAAGTGGCTGCGTAGAAAGAAACTAGAATTGTTTTTTCCCTTACATTCATTTGCTTGTGGATCTCTCTTGTTTTGAATATTTTTAAACACTAAACTTATCAGCTATGATTGACTGCTCAGAGGTACAGATGCCTCCCTTGGAGCTATGTGCTAAAGAAGCATCTTTATTCAATTCTCATCTATTCTAGGTCCCTGTCCATTCTGGGTAAAAATGATTTCTCTATTTTTTTAAATGTTTATATCGATTATGACCACCCCATGTTGCGTACCGGCTTAAGTTAAATGTGTCACATTTATTGAGGGTCAGTAACTTGAGTGGCTCTGGAATTCAAGTTCTACACACAAACACACACACACACACACAAAGACACACACATACATGGCAAGAATATGAATTGCTTTGCCATATCCATATTAGACACATTTTTAACTCTCTGTGTCTCAGTTTCCTTTAGAGTAAAAGAGGGATGCTAATTGCAATAATCACATAGAATTATATTGAAGTTTTTTTAAATGGATAAATAGGCTAGGCATGGTGGCTCACACCTGTAATCCCAACAATTTGGAGGCCAAGGTGAGCAGATTGCTTGAGCTCAAGAGTTCAAGACCAGACCGGGCAACATGGTGAAACCCTGTCTCTACCAAAAATACAAACAAATTTAACTGGGTGTGGTGTTGCATGCCTATAGTCGCAGCTACTGAGAAAGCTGAGGTGGGAGGATCACTTGAGCCTGGGAGGTTGAGGCTGCAATGAGCCAAGATCACACCACTGCACTCCAGCCTGGTTGACAAAGTGAGATCCTGTCTCAAAATGATAACAATTTTAAAATTTGATAAATGTAATGCTCTTGAATAGTATCTGGCACATAATAAGAGATTAATAAATAAATATTAGCTTTTATCTCAGTCCACTATTTCTCTGTAACAAACAATAAAATATGGCATGCAAAAAGAAGTTCTTACGTCTCATGCATCTCATGCATATGAATTATCTGTGAATTTAGTTGGGTTAACTGACTTGTCTCTGGGATGTTTCAAGACTAGGCTGGTACTTCTGTGCAGCTTGGGTTCAAGCTGCAGGTCTGTTAAGTTAGCTAGGTCACCCTGTTCTTTTGTCACTTTTCTTCCTTGAGCAAGAGGCCTAGCAAGGACGTGTTTGTCTGATAGTGATTGGAAGAGGCAAAAGACAGTATGTAAAACCAAATAATAAACATTTCAAGTCCCAGCTTTCATCATGATTACTAATATTCCACTAGCCAAAGCAATTTATAAGGCTGAGTCCAAAGGCAAGGAGCAGGAAAATACACTCCTCCATGAAAGTAAAAGGAGGGATGTAACTAATAATTTTGAACAATTATTTAAACTACTGAAGCTTTAATTACTATATGTATCTTTAAAAGTGTATCTTTGTTTTTACTTAGTGTGCCTTACAAAAAGAACTTGGGAACCATCTAAGCACTTAGCATTGCATCTTGCTCAGAGTATAGTATGTAGAAATTTAAAGCTGGAGGAAATAATTAGAGTTTTATTAATCACATATATTTGTTGATGGCTTGATTAATTCTTCATAGAAGAAAAAAATGTGCTTCAACATTATCACCAGCCCAGCAGTCTTGAGTCATTTATTATAATTTGTTAGTTGCTACCAAATATTAAACTAATTTGCATTTTAGGAAGAGAAAAAGCAATTGATATAAAGTATCACTAACATTTTTTCCCTTAGATAAATCTGACATTCATTCCAGTTCCCTTTGGAATAAAGAACCACCTTTCATATAGTGTGATAAGTTACTTTCCATGTCATGAAAGAAATGTGTGATTATATTAGAGTCACAAGAATCAAGTAATCCTTAATTTTAAAGTCCAGTTTGCATACTTTAAAAGTAATTAGAGTGTAACAAGAGAAGGAAAGTCAGAAACTTTAAAATGGGATGGGATAAAATAAATGACCATAATCCCTATGAAGGAAAGGTAAATATTTTCTTTAATGGAGCTAAATTCTGGATTCCAGAGGATTGAGTCTATCTGCCTTTAAAATAACTGATAATATTACAATTCTTTTGGTAAGAAAATCAGTCCATCTCCTGTTGATTTTAGACAAAAATTTCATAGTTTAAGTCATAGTGAAATAAATAGTGTATCAAGATATACTATTTTAGACTTTCTACTAGTAAGGAAACATTCAGCCAGTTTCCTCCAATATATTACTAACGCTCATTCGGCAATCTACCAGACAGATTTTATGGAAATAATCTCATCTGGACTTATATCAATACATATTCATAGAATGCATGTGAAATGTCAAAGGATAATACCAGGTGTGAATTCTTTAAATAAAGATGATAATGTCTCTAAAGCAATTCTCTAGTCTACCACCTTTCCCTTTTTATAAAATGAATCTAAAACATGATTTCTAATAGCTGTGCTAATATAATTTAGTTACAATTAAGTAATAATTTAACGTAGAATTAATTTTATGTACTTTATATATATATCTAATTTTCATTTAAATAATATCTCAGATATTATATATCTAATTTTCATTTAAATAAAAGTATACAAAACCAATGATACATATTATATAGATACAAAATATTTAACATATATGTTATCCAAAAAAATGTAATTTCAAAAATAAACGTTTTAATAGTTAGCAAGTTTTTGTTTTGTGCCAATCTTTCTGTTTTAGATATTTGGGATAAAGAGTAAATACTTTATATTTTTGACCATAAGATACTAAAATACACATTGTGGGATTTCTCTTCAATAAATGCAGCCTTTGAAATGTTGGAAACATGCATATTTTTTATAAAATCTATTTGATTTTAATGGCATGTCTATCTACATGCCAGTTATAGAAACAGCTACCATACAAAGGGATAAAAAGTTAAAATTCATAAAATTAGAGTAATTCCCTATTGAAATATTCTCTTGTCTTCTTTCATTTTGCAAAACATTTTTTGCATATCACCTCTGACTTCTTTTTGTTTCCTTCACCTGAATCATAATTATTATAGATGCCAGTAGGATTACAAGGATATTGACCTGCATGCAGAGTGAAACCCATTTCTGGCATTCAACTCATGTGCATTTCTTGGCTCCTCTCTAATTGAAAACATGTGGTCGATTGTTTTATAGATCCTCCTGGCTTGTGCCCACATGAATGGTTTTTGTGTTGAAAATTCACAATTGCAGGGCAGTTCTTCTGTATGCAACTTTTGAGTCTATTGCTCTTGCTGTGGGCTAAATCCTCTGGGATTCTGCAGGTTTCAATCCTCCAGCTCCTGGAGCTCAACTCCGCAGGCTTTACCTGAAGAAGAAAACCTAAGCAGATGCCTGTTCAGCCTGCTTTGTACATGTGATGAAAGAGCACTGAACAAAACAACTTTTGGGGAGTATGTTGGTGAGTCAAGAGAGAAGGCAGCTGACAAAAAGGAAGAAAGAAACAAAATGGAGACACTAAAATAATTATATATCTGTCAATTTCTTTTTTTCCTGTTAAACACTCACCTATTTTTTCCCTGTGAAAAGTTCATTTAAAGCTGTCTTCTTCCAGCTACATGAAAAAACCCACAATGCATTCAATAGTATAATACAAATCCAGAATGTTTTCAAATTTCCCTCTTTTGTGGGTTTTGAGATTGACAGCTCTATAATTAGGGATAACAAAGACTAAGGGAATTAATAAGATTCAAATACGGGGTCCCAGTCAGAAATCTGGAGTAAGGAATAAGAGGAAGAATGGAAATCAAAGGGTATAAATCATATAATCTTATTGTAGACTGGAAAGTTAGACATTCAGGTTTTATACAACCAGTTATTTGTTTAGGTTTTTACAACTACTTATTTGTTTATATTTTATCCAACTGGTTAGTTGCTCAGATTTTTATGCAAAAAACTAGTAGGTCATAGCCACCTTAAATTTGATCCTCAGACTCCAATGTATATTTACTGATCTGAAATAACAATGTAATCCAATGTCCTATCTCAACACTCTTGGTGCATTAAAATGTCTCCACCATCTATCTCTCAGACAGCAGGTTAATTGAATATAGCTCTCATTGTCAGAAAAAAATGGCTTGGGAACAGTGACACAAGCACCCTGCTGTATAAGAGGACACTGTGTACATCTTTTTTAAGTAAAAATTACTCACTTTTCATCCCAGAGGGCTGTTCTTGCTCTTCAGAACCCCTGTTTTCATGCTTTATTTGTTTGACTAATGAAATTAGCTCATTTGGTGTTCTGTAGGAGGCAAAAAATTGTGTAGAATATGTGTATCTCTTTTAATGTTTTTAAGTAGTTGCCATACTTTTATTGTGTTGTATTTACTTCTATCTGAGGTATTTATCTATTTACACATTCTTCTCTTAGATGCTTCTGATTTAGAATAACAGATATCCATGTTTGCTCTTCAATTTATCCAGTAATAAAGTAACAGCAATAATAGTACTGAAAGTGATTTAGATGTTTTTTAACTCATTTATTAAATGTTAATGCAAATCACTTTTCAAAAGGTAAATTATACAGGGTGTATCTTCAGCAAATAACTTTAAAGAAGCATATGCAAAATTGAAATAAATAGTTATCAGGAAACTTGGATTTTAGTTATCAACTCAGACACCTTTTATACATCCTTTCCAATTCATTGCAAATATTTGTTGCCAATTCCAATCACAATCATTGGGATACTAAAAATTTTGTGAGCAATATTAACAACCAAGAGCGTAATAATACAATATTATTTCTAAGAGTTGTGTAAGTATGTAATCAGCCAGGTGCAGACATGAAAACCATAAATGCTGTCTGGAATGATTAGGAAAAGCATCAGAGAAGAGAAAACCTTTAACCCAGAATTCTGGGCTACAGCCCATCAAAAAGAGAAAAGGTACTCCTTCCAGGCAGAGGAATCTGCTCAAAGGCAGTCTAGACATGGAAGTGCATGGTAAGCAGTCCAAGGTGCATAGGATGTAGCTACAGCTGTAGAGAAAGATATTGCAAAAGACACAGAGCACTCAGAGATGATGACCCTGGGAAAGCTAAGCCAAATGGGAAAGGCTCTAATGAGGAGGCCGATGTTTTTCAAACTTTAGTGTCATCAATTCATCCACAGAGCTGTTGAAACACAGACACTGGGGGTCTTGTCCTCAGATATTTGCCCTCAGAAGGTCTGAAATGGAGACCTAAGAATCTACACATTTTGTAATTAGCTCCAATGGTTTGAACAACCGCACTTTGAGGACTATCACTGGCGATGTGAAGCCATCAAAAGATTTAATTCATTAAATGACATAATCTGATGTGGATTTTAGAATGATAAGTATATTCAATGAGAACAATGCTGTGGAAAAATAAAATGTTTTTTAGTATTCCTAAAATGATATCAGACATTATTTATGTTTTACTCATTGTCTGTGGTTAAATCCACACAATGTTGAATTCTAGAGCAACATTTTTTTAAAAAACTTTTTAAGTGCAGGGGTACAAGTGCAGGTTTGTTATATAGGTAAACCTGTGTTTGTTGTACAGATTATTTCATCACCAAGGTATTAAGCCCACTACCCATTAGTTATTTTTCCTGATCCTCTCCTTCCTCCCACCCTTCACCCTCCAATAAGTCCTTGTGAGTGTCATTCCTCTCTATGTGTCCATGGGTTCTGATCATTTAATTCCTACTTAGAAGTGAGAATATGTGGTATTTCGTTTTATGTTCCTGTGTTTGCTAAGAACAATGGCCTCCAGCTCCATCCATGTCCCTGCAAAGGACATGATCTAATTTTTTTAGTGGCTACATTGATAGCTAGCCATTAGATGAAATTTATGTAACAATACATAGTGCCTTTTTGTCCCCCATTTCTAGCATAGTCAAACTTAAGTTTGGAGCTTAATGCTATATTAAGCCTTGGGTTTTAGGAAAGATCTTTTTCTCCATTGCGCTTTGTGTTATTATTATTGTTGTTATTTTAAATTTGTGTTTGTTCTGTATTTGTAGTTTTCATGGTAGCTGTACCCTCAAATGTGGGGGGCGTAATAGGCACTAAAATAACAGATGAATAATCAATGCATAGATTACTTCTAAGGACTCCAATAGCACATTTGCTATGTTCTCAGGCCCTAAAAAATATGAAAGAAATTATTTGC
This sequence comes from Hylobates moloch, assembly GCF_009828535.3. Lineage (NCBI taxonomy): Eukaryota > Metazoa > Chordata > Mammalia > Primates > Hylobatidae > Hylobates > Hylobates moloch. The sequence goes on along the minus strand of NW_026652295.1, from coordinate 22,417,042 downwards.
AGGCTTTCTTTCTGAAAGCTATGCAGAACAATGGCTAATGAGTAAATCAATTGAGTTGCGTTGTCAATGGTTAATTTAAAGTAAGACTTAGGATTGAGTTATTGACTTGTTATATATCTGTGACCTGGTCTTTACTAAAAAATGATAACATAGGCATCAAAATGTTCACCTCACATAGGTCATTCAAATGGATCAAATTTCCCATACAATCTACTATACAAAACTGTGAGAAGGTAAAAAAATATTAACCACTAGTCATTTAGTTATTATATGTTAAGTGAAACATCTGTATGCCTATAGTATGTCTTTTTAAAGTAAGAGTTTTTTCTGCCTCAATTACTTCTATTGTTCTTTATTGAATTCCTTTCTCTTTATCAGCTTCTCATTTACAGACTGCACCATTCTAAACTTTATCTTATTTATTTTATTACCTGCTGTACTTTGTTCTTTTACCTCTTTTAACTCTTAATAGTTCTTCTTGACCTTTTTATCTTCTATTTTCTGTTTAGTCATCTGAGAGTTTTAAACATTTTTTTGAGTCTTTGCCTAATAATTATCTGTAAGTCATTTTTGAAAATCATTCACCTTTTGCTACTGAACATCATCTTCAACATTCAGTCTGGCTCTTATTTTCATTAGGAGCTTCAAAAATATTTTTGTTTATTCCTTACTATTTACTAATCCCTTATTTTCTCTGTAGCTGAACAAGACATTTACTTAAGTGATTTATTTCATTATCTTGATTCTAAAATATGGGTATATAGGTTGAGCTTCAAAAGTAGTTCTATTCATTATGCTGCTTGGACTCAGAGTGCCACATGTCAAATCAAAGACCTCTAAGAATTAGCTATGTGGTCATTGCCTCCTCTATCTCCATAGGAGGTCACGAATTCATATAAAAGCTAATTTTAAGAGATACAATGCTAATACCAATAAATAAAATGAATTAGTGGAATTTAATACAAATAAATCATGCTTTTAAGTGGCTCTGCGACATTTGTTTGCTGTTTGACAAGTTTACATAATGGAAAATAATGTAACTAACACATGGTGTTAATTCATTAAGTTGAATACAGAAAATTGCTCATCTCAGAAATTAATTTTCCGTAAATACAGATGGAAGGCTGACACTGCATTTAAGCCACACATTTTTAGACAGAAATGAGGATCTTCTTAGATTCTATTAATCAATGAATTAAATTTAAGGTGAATTTTCCAGGAAGTTGTTTTGATATTAAAAATAATTGGTTAAAGAACAGAAAATTTGACACACAGTTAGAATCGCTTTCAAAGAGGCTGCAAGCTAAAAGTTTATAAGCAGATCATTGCTACCTACATAACTGAAGTAATTCATAGAAAATATAGTGCCAAGCAAAAATCTTGCCACATCTCAGTGAATAATATATTTTTACCTAATAACATTACACACATTTCTCTGATACTCTAACTCCATCAATTTTTGATCTATTCCTATTTAAAATATCAAGTTAATCTTTACCACATCCTAGGAAGTGGATACAGGCAGTGTGTCATCATTTCCATTTTAAAGTCTAAGAAAAGGCACAGATCATGGTGATTTAAATTACTTTGAATGTATATAGGTTTTCCTTACATTAATTCAAGACTGTCAGCAAGTCCAATTTCATCACATTGGATTTCAGAAATTTTACTTTCTTACAGACATAAAGCTGTTTGAGCAAAATAATTTTCAAATCATAAAATTCCAGTTGATTTCTCTCTTTGCAGAGCTGTTAAAAATAATAATCTACTTCAATAAATTTTAAAGATAAGACTAGGAAATACGACTAAATAAAATACACTTGTAAAAGTGATATACTTGGTAATCACAAAAGCATTTCCTCTGTTGCTGAAATATCATTCTTAGGTCTTAATTCAGTTATATTTATTCCCTTAGGATTCATAAAATTTCCTCAAGTTTTTGTGGGTCTTCTAACATACCAATCCTTTCAGTAATTATAGATGTGGCTAAATTTTTTAATAGATTACCTGTTTTATTGAGGTCAGATTTTTAATATGCTATAATGCACACATATTTAGGATCTAACATCAAATATGTAATCCCTAGTGTTGCCTTTCATTTCCTTTATGATCCTTTTCTTGTGGCATATCTTACGATAAGAAGGAAGGTTGTTAAAATATGTCATAAGGAGCTTCTTTAGTTACTCTGATTACTTTTTCCTTGCTTTCTAGTTATTGCTGTTGCTTCATCAGTGTATGATATAATAAATTTATATTGTATGATATAATAAATTTACACATCTTAAGTGTTTCTAAGAGTTGGAAAACTTTGGAATTAAAACAATTCCAAAATATATACAAAAAAAATAAATCAAGCTAACAATTTCTGTTTTATCAAAATTTGTGCATATTTTTTGAAATACCAAAAGCAAATCAACTAAATACTTTTATAGTAAATTGATAGACTACCCAATACCAAAATGAGTTAAAATATAAAACAAACCAAAAAGAAATACAATCAAATAAACAATAAAAACATTTCATTGTCAAGGAACCCATTTGGTTATTTGAAGACCAAGCTCCCAAATAAAGCAAACCGTACACTTCTGGACTTTTTTCTTATCTACTGCTCATTCATATATCTGATTCTGAAATCATAAGTTCAAGTATTTAGATACTACAAAATAGCTTCCAAAGAGTCACAGACTCAATTTATTCATTCATATAGCTAGAGAGTTTCTTTTCTCTCTGAATGTTTGCACTCTTCTGATTTTGTAGCACTCTCCTGCCTGTGATTACAATCTCTACATCAGTCATTTTCAGCTATTTACTTTCCATTTCTTATAAGTTAATTATTCACTGTGACAGAGAAATCAGACTTCTAATTTAATATCTTTTATAAGTTAACTATAAAAGATATAACTATAAAATATATAACTATATTATATATTTATATCTGTTACATCTACTGATATTCAATATTGATAAAAAGCAAGATTAAAGAAAGAAATTATTATGGCATTTTAAATTAGGCTGAATGTAAGTAGTTTTACCCTTATTGTCAGTTTAGGAAATTTCATGACTGTGATCTTTTTGCTGAGCAAAGGCAACAAGTGTCATGAGGAATGTTAAAGATTGCATGTTAATTATCTGCTCTTATGACATCAGTACCATCCAAATGACTGAGAAACACTAAGCATCTAACAATAAAAACATGATGGGCTGGGCGCGTTGGCTCACACCTGTAATCCCAGCACTTTGGGAGGCCAAGGCAGGCAGATCACGAAGTCAGGAGTTCGAGACCAGCCTGACCAATGTGGTTAAACCCAGTCTCTACTAAATATACAAAAAAAATTAGTTGGGCTTGGTGGCATGCGCCTGGAGTCCCAACTACTCAGGAGGGCTGAGGCGGGAGAATCGCTTCAGCCTGGGAGGCGGAGGTTGCAGTGAGCTGAGATTGCGCCACTGCACTGCAGCCTGGGCAACAGAGCAAGACTCTCTCAAAAAACAACAAACCCACACCCCCCACCCCCCACCCCCCACCCCCCAAAAAAAACATGATGAACAACAGCCAATATGGAATGGCTGCATTTCTCAAATCATTAGACTCAAAACACCTCAAACATTTTAAATTAAAATTTTTCTGAAAAATTCCAAGGAAAACCTAGAATACCTACAATAATATTACAAGTAGATTTCACGTCAGAAAATACTTACAAATAATATTGGTTTCAAGTAGTTTTTGATGCCGCAAAATTCTAAGATATAAAAGAAACTGGACTTTCTATTGGAGTTCATTTTATCATAAACTTTTTATTGACCACAACTACTAATAAACAACACTAATAATAAACATATGATGAGAATTCACATTGTTTTTCTTTAAGTAGTAGAGTTAGACTGAATCTCTTCTGTGCTTTTATAAATGCATAATTCCCAGGAAGTCTAAATAATAGATTATAGGTGAATTCATACCATCTGTCATAACTCCTGTAGAACAAATATGTAGTCCAGTGTTAGTAGAGATTTACTACACTGTTCTTTTTATACAGATTTTAGTACATAGCTTATGATATAATTTTGTAGAGGTTATCGGTTACCTGTGTATTTTTCCAGCAGGTGCTTCCCTTCTACAGAATACAAAATAGATGAATATACCAGAAGTTAAACTCCAGATTTAGTACGTATGTACTGTTTTGTAACTTTTTATTTTTAGAACCAAACTTAGTCAACAACTAAAACAAACAAATAATAAATAGAATCAAACGAACGGTAAAAACCTGTAATATCAAGTAACCCACTGGGTCATTTTATAATAAAGCTAAACATTTATACTAATCATACATTTTTCAAGTCCTTCTACTTCCAGATTTCTCTAGAAAAACAGAAGTAAATGTTACACAAAATTTAATCACACTTATTGTACAAATATATTGTGAACTTAATTGAGGAAAACCTGTTGCCTAAATTATTTTTGTGGGGGCCAATATGACATTCCCCAGGAGAGCACACCAACTGGGATAAGGAGAGGAGCTGATTGAATAGGAGAGAGCTGTGGCAAGAATAAAAATCAACTAGGAATAGTCAAAAATTGACACTATGGAGATATCCTTTAATTACTAAAGCAAGATGTAAGATACACCAAATAGCAATAGAACTTCCTCTTACATTTGTATAGGTCATATGTTGCACTCAGCTTTATTCCTGGGGGAAATTGTGATGAGATTGTGATGATCATTACTTTGCTTTTTAAGGTTTTGTTCCTCACAATCCTTTTCCCTGACAAGTTGATAAACTGAAAATTTTCATTGTGTGGTGTATATGATGTAAAAGTTAAGAAAATGAGGTGGGTTAAAACAAATAAGGACTCTGAATCCATATTTACTGTCTTTAGCTTTAATCTGTGAGGCTAATATTTTAGTAAAGATTTATAACTTGATTTCAGATCTCACACTAAGGAGGTATTTTTTGCCTTTAGGGTGAAATTCAAACAGCATTATTGCAGGAAAAAGAATTTTTGCCAATGGTTCTCATAAAACTAAAATACTTGGGGAGGGGCCTATAAGATGGATAGCTGACTAGAGGCACCCAGCACTAGCCTCTTCCACAAAGAAGAACCAAAACAGCAAGTAGATAATCACATGTCGAAGAGAGCATCTAAGAGAGAACATTGGAATTCAGCAGGGAAGTGACAGGGAACTCCTGAGGAACAAGAGGAGAGGGAAGTGAAAAGGCTGGGCTGGCCAGATTTGGCTCAAAGCCAAGATAAACTTCTTAGTGCAGGGAAAAAGCCAGCAAGAGATGTCCAGCGTCCACATTCCTTCTGCATATTCCTGCAGTCCTAGCCATGGGAAAGCCCCTCGACCCTCGCAGATCCTGAGATTAGTATAGGGAGCTGCCTGGAGTCCACACAATGGCATTGTTTCAGAGAGGGTGTTTGTGCTGGGCTCCATACACCTCCCCAGACCCAAGCAGCTGCACTATAGTGACATTTTTAGAGCCTAGCCCTCACCAGACTACATTCTGTCCTGGATCGCAACTGTACCTGCATCTCCACATGTCTGGAACTCTGCTGACATCCTTCCATGTCCACCCAGAGGGCTACAGCATCACAATGCTGACTAGACCCAGCAGTGCAGCCAGGTCCCCAGCACTCTAGCCTACGCAATGTCTTGCACCCAAGAAATGCATGGTGCAGTGCACCAGGGAAGCTGGCCTTAGGACAAAGAGAGAAGCACACCTCCCCAGAGCCTGAGAGTTGCCTGTCTTGGGCTGCTGACAGCAACGTTACTACCCACACCCAGCAGCAGGGCTGCCACATGCATACCTGCATGTGCCTTCAGAGGGCCTGGTGACTGGCACTCCTGGGCATCATCCTGAGGCCTGAGGACAGGCCCACCCTGCCCATGGCTACTACCTAGTGCTTGGAAATCAAGTACCCCACCCACAATAGCTGGTGCCTGTCATCTGGGAATTGACCAGCCCCTCCTGCCCCAACCTTTACCTTCATGCGTCATTGGGGTACCTGGAGATTGACTGACTCAAGCTGTATGTACCACCTGGGGACCTAGGGGCTATAGCAGCCAGCCCATCACTGCCACCATTAGTGCCCATGCATGCCACCTGGGGCCCTGAATATTATCGCAGTACCACAACTACCATTGCTGAATCCCATGCTCACCATCCAGGGGCCCAAGAACCTGTCTGGCTGCCCAGCCCACAGGTGCCACTTACAGCACCTGAGCAAGCCACTTGAAGGCCCAAAGATTAGCCTGCCCAAATCTGCTACCATCAGTGCCCACATAGCCATCTGGGGCCCAAGGACTGACTACCTGATGACCCTGTCTCCAGCAAAGCCTTACCACAGCCTTCATTAACAACCATAGCCCAAGCCACTGAACAAATTAAGACACCACTGATGCTGAATACAGCCAAAGATGTCACACAGAGACTGTACTACTGTGCCTACCCAGAATCAAAACCAACATGCCCTACACAACCAACACTTTAGATACATCATTGGAATAAGTCTTTCCCTACAAAGCTAATCCATAAAGTTGGCTGATACCAGATACAAATGTATCAACATAGAGATATAAGAAATATGAAAAAACAAGGAAACTTGACAGCTCTAAATGAAAACAATGATTATTGAGCAACAGATTTTAATTTTAAAAAAATATATGAAATGCCTGAAAAAGAATTCAAAATAATGATATTGAAGAAGCTTAGTGAGATATAAGAGAACATAGATAAACAATACAAAGAAGTCATAAAAATATTCATAATCTGAATGAGAAATTCAACAAAGATATGTATATATATCATAAAAAGGAACAAACAGAAATCCTGGAACTGAACAATTCAGTGAATGAAATAAAACATACAATTGAAAGATTCAATAATAAAATAGATCAAACGAAAGGAAAAAACCTATGTTACATATGAGACACCACAAGCTTCCGAATATTTGAATTGTATGTGTTCCAGAAAAAGAAGAGATGGGAAAAGGCATAGAAATTCTATTCAACAAAATAATACCTGAAAACTTTTCAAGTATTAAAAGCTGCAAGAGATATAGACATTTAGTTATAGGAAGCTCAAAGATTCCCAAATAGATTCAACTTCAAAGTCTTCTCCAACGCATAATAGAGAAACTGTCAAAAACCAAAGAAAGAGAAGAGAATTTAAAAACATCAGGAGAAAAGAATCAAGTCACATGCAAGGGTATCCCCATCAGACTAACAAAGAATTTCTCAGCAGAAACTATAGAGGCTAGGAAATAATAGGTTGATATAAGCAAAGTGCTGAAAAGGAAAAAACAAACAAACAATAAAAACTGCCAGCCAAGAATACTATGAACCACAAAGTTATCCATCAAAAATGAAGGAGAAGTAGTTTTTCTCTTATAAGCAAAAACTGAGATAATTTATCACTACTAACCAGCCATACAAAAAAGGCTCAATGAAGTCCTACATCTGAAAGTGAAAAGACAATATATACTATCATGAAAACACAAAAAAGTATAAAACTCACTCAGAGCAGACATACAAATGAGAAAGAAAAATGACTTAAATATTACTACTATATAAAACCACAAAGCCACAATGATAAACAATAAGAGAAGAAGAAAGAAACAAAGGGTATACAAAAAGAAAACAGAAAACAATTAACAAAATAAACAGGAATAAGTCTTTACCTATCAATAATAACTTTGAATGTAAATGGGCTAAATTCCCCACTTAAAATATATAGTCTGGCTGAAAGGATTAAAGAAACATGACCTAACTATATGCTGCCTATAAGAAACTCATTTCACCTGTAAAGACACATATAGACTGAAAATGAAGGGATGTGAAAAGATGTTACATGCAAATGGAAACCAAATGTTAATAGCTATACTTATATCAGATAAAACAGACTTTAAGTTGAAAACTGTAAAAATAAGCAGATAAAGTAATGATATAATGATAAAGAAATCAATTTAGCAAAAGGATATAACAATTCTAATTATATATGTATTCAACACAGGAGCACCCAGGTATATAATGCAAAGATGTTTAGATCTAAAGGGAGAGATAGACCTCAATATAATAATAGTTGGAGACTCCAACATCCCATTCTCAGCATTGGATAGATCATCTATACAGAACATCAACTAACAAATATTGAATTTAAACTGTACTTTAGAGCAAATGAACCTAGCAGACATTTACAGAACATTTTAATCCAACAGCTTCAGAATATACATTCTTCTCATCGGCACATGGAACATACTCCAGGATAGACCATGTATTAGGCAACATAATAAGTCTCAAAAAATTTTAAAAATCAAAATTATATCACTTTTTAAAAATCAAAATTACATATTTTCAAGCCATGGTGAAGTGAAATTAATAAAAAGAATCAATGTCATTCTTTACAGAAATAGAAAATAAGCACTAAAATTTGTATGAAACCACAAAAAAGTCTAAATAGTCAATGCAATCTTGAGCAAAAATAACAAAGCCGGAAGCATCACTTCAAAATATACTACAAAGATATAGTAACCAAAGCAACATGACATTGATATGAAAACAGACACATAGGCCAATGGAACAGAATCAAGAGCCCAGAAAAATATTCACGTATTTACAGCCAACTGATTTTCAACAAAGGTGCCAAGAACAGACACTGGTGAAAGAACACTCTCTTCAATAAATGGTGGTAGGAAAACTATATATTTATATGTGAAGAATGAAATAGACTCCTATCCCTTACCATATCACCTTACCTGTTAAATTTTTAAAATTTTCGCACAGCAGAGGAAACAATGAACACAGTAAACAGACAATTTACAGAAAGGAAGAAAACATTTTCGAACTGTTCACCTGCCAGGGGACTAATTTGCAGAATATACAAGGAACTCAAACAATTGAACAGCAAAACAAAAACAAATAATCTCATTAAATACTGGACAAAGGATCCGAATAGACATTTCTCAAAAGGAGACATATAAATGGCAAACAGATATATGAAAAAATGCTGAGCATCACTAATCATCAGAGAAATGCAAATCAAAATCACAATGAGATATCTCATCCCAATTAAAATGGCTATTGTTAAAAAGACAAAATATAACGAATGCTAGCAAAGATTCAGAGAAAGGGAAACTCTCGTACACTGTTGGTAGGAATGTACATTAGTATAGTCAGTATAAAAAGCAGTATGGGAGTTGCTTAAAAAAAAACAACTAAAAATAGAACTATTAATACTGTATGATCCACAATCCCACTACTGGGTATTTATCCAACAGAAAGGAAATCAGAATATCAAAGGGATACCTTCACCATCATTTTTATTGCAGCACTATTCACAATAGCCCAGATTCAGAATCGACCTAAGTGTTCATCAATGGATGAATGTATAAATGTGGTACATAAAAATATAATGGAATACTATTCAACCATAAAAAAGAATGAAATTTTGTCATTTATGGCAACATGGATGGAGCTGGTGATCACCATGTTAAGTGAAATAAGCCAGGCACAGAAAGACAACTATTCCACGTTCTCACCCTTCTGTGGGAGCTAAAAAAAAAAAAAGCTGATGTATTGGAGGTAGAGAGTAGAATGATAATTACCAGAGGCTGGGAAGTGAAGTGGGATGAAAAGAGTTTGATTAATGGGTACAAACATACAGTTAGATGGAAGAAATAAGTTCTAGTGTTTGATAGAATAGGGTGTCTATAGTTACCAATAATATATTGTATATTTGAAAATAGCTGGAAGAGATTTGAAATTTTCCTGACACACACAAAGATAAATGTTTGAGGTGATGGATATCCTAATTACCCTGATTTGATGATTACACATTGTATTCATGTATCAAAATATCCCATGTACCCCATAAATATGTACAATTATTATGTATCAATAAAAATATAAAATTAGAATATTTAAATATAAACACACTTCAGTTTTGACATAGATTAAAACTGAAACATAGTGTAGGAAATATTAGCTGATATCCTTCATCACATCAATTTCTCTATTTGTATACAAAGTTTAAGACTGATGAAGTGTCTACTTTAATATGAGGCAGTAATAGAGAGGCTGTGTGGTGTCCACCAAAGAGTAACAGGTCGTAGAGTTATAATAACCAAGTTCCAGTCACCTATCTCACTCATGTGGCCTTGGCCTGTAGCCTTAGTGCGTTATTAATCTAAGCTTTCTCCTTAGATAACTGAGGTTAATGACAAAAACTGTCATTGTCTCTCTCAGTATTACTGTTAAGGTCAAGTAAGATATTTCATAAAAATAAAACTATTTGTGTTGTTACTATCGTCATCATCATCATCATCATCATCATCATCATAATGCAACTGAGAAGTTAAGTAATAATTATTTATTATATTCAGAAACAAAATATGTTGACTTTTTCAATGGATATGAAGATATTAGTAACAATAGTCAATCTTGTTGACCAGATTGGGTAGTTCCTGTATTTAAAATTGTTCCAAAGACAATGCAGAATTTAAAAATCTGAGTGCTCAGCAAGACACTCTTGGTTTTACATACCTATTTATTTTACTTTACCAAACTTCTACAGTCTCGCTTCTTCCTGTCTTTTTTTGCCTAACTTTTAAGTTCATGAATTTGTAGTTTAGAATGCTGCATTTATTCCTGACAACTTTAGAAGAGACTCAAGGATGAAGACCACAATTCTTATTGCATGCCTACCTTTTCACGTGGCACTTTCAACATTTCTAAATCCCAAGTCAGAGATAAAGTAGAGATTAGTTCAGGTAGCATAGATCTGTCAATTGCTCAAAAGCAGGTGCAATAACTCAAGCTGTAGTTACGGGGAGGCTTGGAGATTTTAAATGATTTGGCAATAGATTTGAAATAAACCAGTCTGCCTTCCATAGTATGCCATTTTTAAGGGAGTAGATTTCAGAAATGCCATATTTATTCTAAGTAAAATTCTAAATCCCATAAGAATAAAATGCTTTATTAATTCTTAATTACAGATTATTTTTGCCTTAATTGCTATTAGGGTTCAATCTTCAAAAGGAAATAGTATATGACCATATTTTATTTTAACCTTGGCATGTGGTATAGTTCAGATATTTGTCCTCTCCAAATCTCATATTGAAATTTGATCCCCAGTGTTGGAGGTGGAGCCTGTTGGGAGGTATTTGACTCATGGGAGTGGCTCCTTATGAATGCCTTGGTACTGTCTTCTGGGTAATGACTGAGTTCTTGCTCTATTAGTTCATGTAAAAGCTGCTTATTTTAAAAAGCATGGCACTTTCTGCTCTCTCTTCCTTCCTTTATTGCCATGTGATATCTGCTCACTTTCCCCTTCTGCCATGGTTGGAAGCTTCCTGAAGCCCTCACTAGAAGCAAATGCTGGTGCATGCGTCTTGTACAGCCTGCAGAACTGTGAGCCAAATAAAGCTATTTTCTTCATAAATTACCCAGCCTCAGATAGTTCCTTTATAGCAATGCAAAATGGACTAAAACAGCATCTGATATAATTTGTGACTCTGAAATCTTTTGGGTAAATGCTCCTTAGCAGACATGCGTAGCATTTTTAAAAAATATCATTGCCCTAAAGAAACAGTAGATTCCTCAACAGCTTCCAAATTGAATATCTAATTTGGGCGTGGGAGTTTTCTCCCCCCTAAAATAATAAGAACAGAATCAGTTACAGTATTATTTTGTGATAAAAAATTTTATGAATAGTTTAGCATACATCTTCAGGATCTAAGACCTAAAAAGATCAGTCTTGCCCAAGACCTGAAAATATATGCAAAACTGTCTTTGTTTCATGAATAATTATGCTGGTATATCATTTCCATTGTGTTTTGTTTTGTTTGTTGCCTATAGATTTTTAAATCATAAATGATATAAAACCATATTCCTAGAAATCTTCCGTCTCTCACTAATGCCTCACAACATTCCCATATTTCCCTGAATACTATATTGCCTTGGTACTGTTTTTGAGTGATACGATAATAACAGAGTGTTATTCCTGATTGTAATTCATTTTGCTTGCATATCAATCTTGTTGTGTTTGAATGTATACAAAGAATACTAATCACTGCACTGTATGTCTTTAACCTCTATCACAAAGAATCTTTGTTTGCATATGCAGGATTTTCAATAATATTTGCATAAAGAGTAAGTCAGACACTTTGATTACTAGTAATCTTTTCACAATTTATAAGATTTTACACTTGAGGATAAGGTTTTTTTTCCTTCAATTATTTGTTTTTCCCTGTCAGGTTAGGTATCCTCTCATTTGTATGCCCATATTAGAGGATGTATCAATAATAGCTAATATTCAAGAAGGCAAAATAATGAGAAAACCTTAATCAAAAAGTACCGATTAATAAACTTTCAATTTGAGAATACACTTAGAAAAATTCTTAATCCAGAGAGGCATAATTTGAATAATTTACTCCTTTAACTATAATATCCTTTTCTTCTGCATTCCCAAAGATCCAATGTTTAACACACAATACAAAAAATCGTTTCAAATTTTGTCTAACAAAGATCTGGAACAAAATTTAAAAAAATAAAAAGAAGCTACGAAGCAAAGATTATATTTTCAGAAAAAATTTGATGGAGCAACAAAGGTTTGTATTTGTCCCTCCATTCTTTAATTCTCCCACAATAAATCTTATTCAGAAATATGTGAAAATCTGAAATCACTTCTTGCCTATGAACAATGTTGTGAAGCCTCTGGGTTCCAAGGCAAGAAACAGGCTCAACCTGATCAATGTGGTAGAATTTTATGAGAGTTCTCAACTATGGTTATCAATCTGTACCTCAGTGCTAACTTTTGAGTGTATCTTCTAGAAATTCACCTGCTATATGATTTTTCTCCTGGATCACACTAAATCTCTGAAGGTCATATCCTAGGCCTCCTCCCATCTCCTTCAATTTAGCCAGTGAATTTCTATAACCATTAATACTCTCCTTTCTTCATTTTGATGACTGTATTTTGATCAAGTTTTCTAGTCGTTGACCATGCTATTTAAACATATTACAACCAATTTCTAGTATAGTAGGATATAGGTTATAATAAGATATAGTGGAATTAAGTGAACAAATAAGTAACCCACTAACACATAGAATCTATAAAATGTGTCACTGTTTTCGTAATAATTTAAAAAATTGGATTCACTTTTCCCCCCATTTTATTGAGTCTCCCATATATGTGTAGACATATTTCGGGCTTCTAGAAGCACTGGTGGTTTCACCACTTATTTAATGTTGCAAGAAATCATCATCACAGAAGTCGTGCTCTGAAGTCCCAAAGCTAATATTTACTTATGAGACATTTTGCATTACCTCATAAGCATGAGAAATTTAATAAAGTTATTATCCTCATTTTGCACATGAACAAACTAAGAATTGATAAAGTTAAATAACTTGCAAAGGTAAGACACCTGGCAAGCCAAGAACCTTGGAAGCTCAATCAGATTCTGAATTTCATGCATTTCACAGTCATTCATTTCCTCAATTAAGGTACTATTCAGGTCTACCTTATATGGAATGGAATGAGAATAATACGCATATGTTTTCTTATATGATCCTGTTAACTCTGGGAAACAAGCAGGGGAAATATATGTAGTTTGTTTCTATGTATCAGAAAATTTGTATTTAGAAATGTAAAATGAATGGCACAGGACTACAAATTTAGTTTATGGTAGAATCTAGACCAGAACCCAGGTCCCCTGAGAAGAAATTCAGTGTTTTTCATAGTTATTCTGTGACTTACCACTGTTTCAGTGCACAGTGTCTGACTAGATTCACATTTTCAAAGCAATTTTAAATAGCTGATACCTCTGTTTTCTCAAGTAATAAACCAAAAAAAAAAGAAAAAAATGAAGATATGCTTTAAAAATTATTCATACATTAAAGACACAAAAAACTTCATTGTATTGATAAAATGCATGCACACACTATGACTTTTTGTGATTTTAACATTTTCTTCTTCAAATATAGTGTTCAAAAAATGACTAGAAAGAGGAGACTTTCGTATAGTGTTTCATGTAAAATTTGCACTGAGATATTATAAACATGAAATGATTTTCCTCTGAAAAATATTGAAATGTTTCAGAGACAGAGCATTTATTTTGCTCCCATTCAAATACTCTCACACAAGGAGACACTTATTTTCCAGAGACTTATTCTAAAGCTATCCCTAATAAGTGGAAGCCAGTACTTGGTTTGAAACTCAGTAGGCATTCTTTCAAAAGACTTTATTTTGGACTAATGTCTTAGGTAAGGATATGAGATGTCCAAAGTATAGAGAGCTAAAAGAAAAATATATCTTCCCACCACTTTGAGAACAAATTATCTTTTGAGGCGGACATTCAATTTAAGATTGATGATAGTTTTGCATTTGTCTTTTTACTTATCTTTCTTGAAATATGCCATTATTGGTATGTTTGTAATGCTGTATAGTTTAACCAGTTTTGTAATTTTTTCTTTATGATTACCATAGAATGTATTATTATAACATAGAATATGCCACTCCTGTTAAATGTGGGGGAAAAGAATTGTGGTGGGTTCTCTGAATTTTAGGACAGTTATTTTTTCCAAATATATTTTAAAATGACAAACAAAACCGACACTAGGAGATACATTTTGCAATTTAGTTAGGTAACTTTTGAAATTTCTAAAATTTTTAAGCTTCAGGTGTTCTTAAATCATAAATAAGGTGATTATATAATTTGTCTAAAGTAGAACAATTTTGAGGATGAAAGAAGCACTTTCGGTAATTGTATGAAGGTACACAAACAGGGTTATGTTCACCTCAATTGTAAGGGGCATTGACATTTCTTTCTGTTTGCTTCCCAAAAGTAATAGCCTGTCCTCAAGTCATTGTGTGCTTATTTGTAAAGACCCATAATATCATTTGGGACCAGTTCTGTTTCACTTTCTCTTTCATTTTCTTTTTTGAGATGAAATTGTATAATTCTCATATGCCAAATGGGGAGAAATAATTAAGCTTAATTTTGAACCAGTAAGTTTTAAAATATTTTCTATGGGTATTAAAGGATTTGGCTTGCAATGAACTTCCCTGCTATTAGTTGGGTTGAAAGGAATGAAAAATGCTTATGATTCTTTCATATGGTGGCCACCAGGAATATTATATTGCAATATCCTGTAATTACCCACACCTTTCCCTTTTATTTAGCAAGAAGAGAAATATAGAAAATAAAAAACACTGCCAGCAAGACCAAGTCCCTTAGCTTCTCTGTCTTTCATAAACACTGGGAAGTATATAAGAATGAAAATCCCATTTAAAAACAAGTTCATTTTTCTAAACATGATATATCAACTATACTGAAGTGTGACCTCCTATCAAGTGTTCTTAATGGGAAGGAATAATATCTTTTCATATTCTATTTCTGAGGGAGAAACACACACACAATTGAGCAAAAATGCACACAATCTCTTAACCTTTGCCCTATATATCTGTCACAATTGTCTTTCAATGCAGAGAATTCAGGCATTCAACAAAGCATATCTTGAGCACCTGCCGTGTGCCAGAAGTACAAGCCTGCAGATGTAAGGGAAATGCAGACCATATATTAATAACCAACCAAAAAGCAATCACCAAGTTGTGAAAACTTTGAGTAAGACAGTAGAAACAAATGGGTGGCACTGACTTAAAATATGATTAGGATAAAGACACAGGGTAAAAAGTCAGAGTGAGGGGCCAGGGGGTCAGTGTGAACAGAGATCTTGAACCAGAAAGAGCTTGGAGACCAATAAGGTAATCATTCTTGCATTATGATATATGATATCTCAAGATAAAGATGCCAAAATATTTGTCTGTTTTCACTTATAAGAAAGACTTTTTCCCCCAAGATCCAAGGCAATTATACAAGAGAATCTGAAACGTGTGGTATCCAGAAATACTCACAGCACTCTGCTAGCTCTTACTCCTAAATGATTGTAACGTGTTTTTACTTTTTTGTGATGTTCCACACAACCTGTAAAGATTAAATGCTGGGCAGAGGATTTAACTGCTGTTCTCAGGAAAGGAAAAGGCCTTGGTGAGGGATGTAGAACGGCAAGGTAGCACCCCCTTTTACTGTGATTGTATTTACTTTTTGACACTGATTCAGAGTGGTTGAATTGCATAACAATTTGCAGAGATGTTAGGTGCACCTATGCAATGTAGGATATTGCTTGAATTCACAGAACCCCTATCCCTTAAGAAAGTTTATTGTTTAGAATTATCCAATAAAGACCTCACAGTTGAGGATGGGGATATATGTACGGTCATAGTAATGTCATCTAATAGCTGCCTTTACTCTAAGATACATAATTTGAAGCTGTTATTTTTATTTTTTTAAATTAGCCATTATTTCTTTTAAGAAATACATCAGAAATCTTAGGGAGCAGGCTTAAGCTGCCTGTAGTTTCTAATTCTGCCATGACTATTTGGAGTGTTAGTAGGGGATTCCCCAGGCTCTATAACAATGAGGGTCATAGGGACAATGAGTGGACATGTTGAAGATGCTGCTATGGACAGAATTGTGTCCCCCAAAATTCATATGCTGCAGCCCTAGCCCTGGTGTGATGATGCTTTTTGGAGGTGGGGCCTTTGGAGGGTAATTATGGTTTCATGAAGTCATGAAGGTGAAGCCCAGATCCGATGGGATTAGTGCCCTAATAAGAGACTCCAGTGGGCTTTCTGTCATTCTGTGTGTCTCTGCCATGTGAGAACACAGAGAGAATGCAGCCATCTACCAACCAAGAAGAGAGCCTCACCAGAAGGCAATCCTGCTGACACCTTGATCTTGGACTTACAGCTTCCAGAACTGTGAGAAAATATATTTCTATTGTTTAAGGTATTTTTGTTTTGGCAGACTAAGACAAACGTCTTGGCTCGTAAGACATACCCCCAAAGCTGTCTGAGTAGGTGGTAGAACATGTGCTTCTTTAAGCATGGCCTTTGGACAACTTGCATAAAAAACACCTGGGAAGCCTGTTAAAATTCAGATTCCTGGGCCAAAATAGACCTACTGGACCCTAATCGCTGGAGATGGGGCCCCAGAGCTGACACGGCAGGGTCTTTTCGTTTTCCTGGTAAGCTAGACTGTAAGCAGCACAAAGGCAAAGATAATTTCTGTTTCATTCAATATTGGGCTGGCAGCACCTAGCAGGAGGCAGGTTATATGCTAGATGCCTCATAGGTGACTTGCTAAAGTGGGAACAAAGGTCCCATTTAAATTCTATAGATTATGACAAGAATGCAGGCAAAACAAATGTATTCTGCAGAGACCAGCAAGGCAAAAGATTTTAGGAGCCCATTTAAACCATTAAAGAGGATTGATTTGACATAGGGTAAAAATCCAGTAAAGTCATCAAAGGCAAATTTTTTGTGACTGTTAGTTTGTGTTACATAATCCACCTACTGCTGTAGGTTGGGAGTAAATGAGTCACACATATTTGAATTTATTTTCTTTTATTTTTTTTGACACTGAGTCTCACTCTTGTGCCTAGGCTGGAGAGCAGTGGCATGATCTCAGCTCACTGCAGCCTCAACCTCCTTGGCTTCAAGTAATCCTCCCACCTCAGACTCCCTAGTAGCTGGGACTACAGGCACATGCCACCATGCCTTGCTTTTTTTTTTTTTTTTTTTTGTAGAGACAAGATTTCACCATGTTGGCCAGGTTGGTCTCAAACTCTTGGGTTTAAGCAATCTGCAAGCCTCAGCCTCCTAGAGTGCTGGGACTGCACTCATCAGCAATAGTGCCTGGCCTGAATTTATTTTCAATACCCATGTTAGACACAGCTTTTCACAAAGCTCTGAGTACCTCCAGTAGAGAGTACTTCTAGATCAACTATATATTTTTCATCAATACATGTAGTCATACCATTAGTGTAGTGGGCAAACACTATACTGAGAATAAAAAATGCTAGACTTTGTGCTCACTTCAGCAGCACATATACTAAAATTGGAAATGATACAGAGAAGATTAGCATGGTTCCTGTGCAAGGATGACATGCAAATTCGTGAAGCATTCCATATTTTTAAGAAAGTTAAGAATCTTGAAAAAGGGTTAGACAAATTGCTAACTGGGATAACCAGCGTAGGAAAGAACATAAATGACCTGATGGAGCTGGAAAACACAGCACAAGAACTTCGTGAAGCATACACAAGCTTCAATAGCCGATTTGATCAAGTGGAAGAAAGGATATCAGTGATTGAAGATCAAATTAATGAAATAAAGCAAGAAGACAAGATTAGAGAAAAAAGAGTGAAAAGAAATGACCAAAGCCTCCAAGAAATATAGGACTATGTAAAAAGATCAAATCTATGTTTGATTGGTGTACCTGAAAGTGATGAGGAGAATGGAACCAAGTTGGAAAACACTCTTCAGGATATTATCCAGGAGGACTTCCCCAACCTAGCAAGGCAGGCCAACATTCAATTCAAGAAATACAGAGAACACCACAAAGATATTCCTCAAGAATAGCAACCCCAAGACACATAATCATCAGATTCACCAAGGTTGACATGAAGGAAAAAATGTTAAGGGCAGCCAGAGAAAAAGGTCTGGTTACCCACAAAGGGAAGCCCATCAGACTAACATTGGATCTCTCAGCAGAAACCCTACAAGCCAGAAGAGAGTGGGGGCCAATATTCAACGTTCTTAAAGAAAAGAATTTTCAACCCAGAATTTCATATCCAGCCAAACTAAGCTTCATAAGTGAAGGATAAATAAAATTATTTACAGACAAGCAAATGCTGAGAGATTTTGTCACCACCAGGCCTGCCTTACAAGAGCTCCTGAAGGAAGCACTAAAGATGGAAAGGAACAGCTAGTAGCAGCCACTGCAAAAACATGCAAAATTGTAAAGACCATTGACGCTATGAAGAAACTGCATCAACTAATGGGCAAGATAATCAGCTAGCATCATAATGACAGGATCAAATTCACACATAACAATATTAACCTTAAATGTAAACAGGCTAAATGCCCCAATTAAAAGACACAGACTGGCAAATTGGATAAAGAGTCAAGACCCATCAGTGTGCTGTATTCAGGAGAATGAATTCATTCAATTCTTGAATTGAATGTTGGCATGCCTTGCTAGGTTGGGGAAGTTCTCCTGGATAATATACTTAAGAGTGTTTTCTAACTTGATTCCATCTCACGTGCAAAGACACACATAGGCTCAAAATAAAGGGATAGAGGAAGATCTACCAAGCAAATGGAAAGCAAAAAAAAAAAAACAGGGGCTGCAATCCCAGTCTCTGATAAAACAGACTTAAAGCCAACAAAGATCAAAAGAGACAAAGAAGGGCATTACATAGTGGTAAAGGGATCAATGCAACAAGAAAAGCTAACTATCCTATATATATATGCATTCAATATAGGAGCACCCAGATTCATAAAGCAAGTTCTTAGAGACCTACAAAGAGACTTAGACACCAACACAATAGTAGTAGGAGACTTTAATGCCCCACGGTCAATATTAGACAGATCAACGAGACAGAAAATTAACAAGGATATCCAGGACTTGAACTCAGCTCTGCACCAAGCAGACCTAATAGACATATACAGAACTCTCCACCTCAAATTAATGGAATACACCTTCTTCTCAGCACCACATCACACTTATTCTAAAATTAACCGCATAATCAGAAGTAAAACACTCCTCAGAAAATGTAAGAGAAATTACAACAAACTGTCTCTCAGTCCACAGTGCAATCAGATTAGCACTCAGGATTAAGAAACTCACTCAAAACCACACAACTACATAGAAACTGAACAACCTGCTCCTGAATGACAACTGGGTAAATAACAAAATTAAGGCAGAAATAAAGATGTTCTTTGAAACCAATGAGAACAAAGACACAACGTATCAGAATCTCTGGGACACATTTAAAGCAGTTTTTAGAGGGAAATTTATAGCATTAAATGCCCACAAGAGAAAGCAGGAAAGATCTAAAATTGACACCCTAATATCACAATTAAAAGAACTAGAGAAGCAAGAGCAAACAAATTCAAATGCTAGCAGAAGAAAAGAAATAACTAAGATCAGAGCAGAACTGAAGGAGATAGAGACACAAAAAACCCATCAAAAAATCAATGAATCCAGAAGCTGGTTTTTTGAAAAGATCAACAAAATAGATAGACTGCTAGCCAGACTAATAAGAAAAGAGAGAAGAATCAAATAGATGCAATGAAAAATGATAAAGGGGATATCACCACTGATCCCACAGAAATACAAACTATCATCAGAGAATACTATAAACATCTCTACACAAATAAACTAGAAAATCTAGAAGAAATGGATAACTTCCTGGACACATACACCCTCCCAAGACTAAACCAGGAAGAAGTCAAATCTCTGAATAGACCAATAACAGGTTCTGAAATTGAGGCAATAATTAATAGCCTACCAACCAAAAAAAAGTCCAGGACCAGAGTGAATCACAGCCAAATTATAGCAGAGGCACAAAGAGGAGCTGGTACCATTCCTTTTGAAACTATTCCAATCAATAGGAAAAAAAAGGGAATCCTCCCTAACTCATTTTATGAGGGCAGCATCATCTTAATACCAAATCTGGCAGATACACAACAAAAATAGAAAATTTCAGGCCAATATCCCTGATGAACATTAATGCAGAAATCCTCAATAAAATACTGGCAAATCAAATCCAGCAGCACATCAAAAAGCTTATCCACCACGATCAAGTCGGCTTCATCCCTAGGATGCAAGACTGGTTCAACATATGCAAATCAATAAACATAATCCATCAGATAAACAGAACCAATGACAAAAATCACATGATTATCTTAATAGATGCAGAAAAGGCCTTTGACAAGATTTAACAGCCTTTCATGCTAAAAACTCTCAATAAATTAGGTATTGATGGAACATATATCAAAATAATAAGAGCTATTTATGACAAACCCACAACCAATATCATACTGAATGGAAACTGGAAGCATTCACTTTGAAAACTGGCACAAGACAAGGATGCCCTCTCTCACCACTTCTATTCAGTGTTGGAAGTTCTAGCCAGGGCAATCAGGCAAGAGAAAGAAATAAGGGATATTCAATTAGGAAAAGACGAAGTCAAATTGTCTCTATTTGCAGATGATATAACTGTATATTTAGAAAACCCCTTGGTCTCAGCACAAAATCTCCTTAAGCTGATAAGCAACTTCAGCAAAGTCTCAGGATACAAAATCAATGTGCAAAAATCACAAGCATTCCTATACACCAATAACAGACAAACAGGGAGCCAAATCATGAGTGAACTCCCATTCACAATTGCTTCAAAGAGAATAAAATACCTAGGAATCCAACTTACAAGAGATGTGAAGGACCTCTTCAACGAGAACTACAAACCACTACTCAACAAAATAAAAGAGGACACAAACAAATGGAAGAACATTCCATGCTCATGGATAGGAAGAGTCAATAATGTGAAATGGCCATACTGCCCGAAGTAGTTTATAGATGCGATGCTATCCTCATCAAGCTACCACTGACTTTCTTCACAGAATTGGAAAAAAAATACTTTAAATTTCATATGGAACCAAAAACGAGCCTGCATAGCCAAGACAATCCTAAACAAAATGAACAAAGCTGAAAGGCATCAAGCTACCTGACTTCAAACTATACTACAAGGCTACAGTAACCAAAACAGCATGTTACTGGTACTAAAACAGATATACAGACCAATGGAACACAACAGAGGCCTCGGAAATAACATCACACATCTACAACCATCTGATCTTTGACAAACCTGACAAAAACAAGCAATGGGGAAAGGATTCCCTATTGAATAAATGGTGCTGAGAAAACTGGCTAGTCATATGCAGAAAGCTGAAACTGGATCCCTTCCTTACACCTTATACAAAAATTAACTCAAGGTGAATTAAAGACTTAAATGTAAGACCTATAACCATAAACCTAAGCAATACCATTCAGGACATAGGCATGGGTGAAGAGTTCATGACTAAAACATCAAAAGCAATGGCAGCAAAATCCAAAATAGACAAATGGGATGTAATTAAACTAAAGAGCTTCTGCACAGCAAAAGAAACTATCATCAGAGTGAGCATGCAACATACAGAATGGGAGAAAGTTTTTGCAATCTATCCATCTGACAAAGGGCTAATATCCAGAATCTACAAAGAACTTAAACCAATTTACAAGAAAAAAACAACCCCATGAAAAAGTGGGCAAAGGATATGAACAGACACTTCTCAAAATAAGACGTTTATGCAGCCAACAAAATTATGAAAAAATGCTCATCATCACTGGTCATTAGGGAAATGCAAATCAAAGCCACAGTGAGATACTATCTCATTGCCAGTTAGAATGGCCATCATTAAAAAGTCAGGAAACAACAGATTCTGGAGAGGATGTGGACAAATAGGAAAGAACACTTTTACACTGTTGGTGGGAGTTTAAATTAGTTCAACCATTGTGGAAGACAGTGTGACAACTCCTCAAGGATCTAGAACTAGTAATACTATTTGACCCAGCAATCCCATTACTGGGAATATACCAAAAGGAGTATAAATCATTCTACTATAAAGACACATGCACACGAATATTTATTGCAGCACTGTTTACAATAGCAAAGTCTTGGAACCAACCCAAATGCCCATCAATTATAGACTGGATAAAGAAAATGTGGCACATATACACCATGGAATACTGTGCAGCCATAAAAAAGGATGAGTTCATTTCCTTTGCAGGGACATGGATGAATCTGGAAACCATCATTCTCAGCACAGTAACACAAGAAGAGAAAACCAAACACCTCATGTTCTCACTCATAAGTGGGAGTTGAACAATGAGAACACATGGACACAGGGAGGGGAACATCCACACACTGAGGCCTGCCCTGGGGTGGGGGACTGGGTGAGGGATAGCATTAGAAGAAATACCTAATGTAAGCAATGAGTTTATGGGTGCAGCAAACCACTATGGCACATGTATACCTATGTAACAAACCTGCACGTTATGCACATGTACCCCAGAACTTAAAGTATAATAATAAAAAAAAATTACAGACTTTGACAAAAGCCACATGTTCAAGTATAAATTCATTAACATTCCTTAAATCTCAATTGTCTGGGGTTGGATTTGATTTTGATGGTCCCTACATACTGTAAAATTCCATGACTCTGTGATTACACCATTAGGATCTTTTTCTCAAATACTGATTGTTTAGCCTGGAAGCTACAGAAGATTTCAAAAGACCTGAATTAAAACAGAGCAAGGGATTGCCCCCTTACTTCCCCTTGTAAGACCTTGTAAGGCCTTGTAAGTCTCTGAAGGGAAATAAAAGTTTATAGTAATCATGCTTAGATGACTTCTGCATCCACAAGTTCCATATCTGCTGATTCAAACAACCATGGATCAAAAATATTTGCAGGAAAAAAAATAACAATGTGACAATAGGAATAATATAAACAAAAATACAATTTAACAACCATTTACAGAGCACTTACACTGTATTAGGCATTATAAGTAATGTAGACTTGAGGATGTTCATAAATTATATGCATATACTAAGCAATTTTATCTAAGACCCTTGAATTGTGGTATCCAGGGGGTCCTGGAGCCAATGTCCCACAGATACACAGGGATGACTGTAAATGTGTAGAATGTTTTTTTTTTTTTTTTTTTTGAGACGGAGTCTCGCTCTGTCGCCCAGGCTGGAGTGCAGTGGCGCAATCTGAATGTTTTTTTTTCTTTCATCTGCATCCACTTTGATAGGACCTAACAAGTAGCAGAAGGCAAAAGTTATGTGGAGGTGATTAAATATGTTCCAGATAAATACTGTCATGCTAATATAAAGTCTTGCATGCCCCATGCCAATCCTTTCTGAAACAGTTAGCTAAATATAGCTACATGTTGGCTATATTGATTAATAAACTGAAAAAAGACTATTTTATACAGTTTACCAGGGAGGGGTATTTTTATTTGTGTTCATTTGTTGGATTTTTTGATGGGAGAAGATAGGTGTGATGGAGGAGATAATCAAGTCTGGAGAAATTAGGACATGTTTGTGGGGAGTAATGAAATGAAATGGCGTGAACCCGGGAGGCGGAGCTTTGCTATGAGACAAGAACGCGCCACTGCACTCCAGCCTGGGTGACAGAGCAAGACTCTGTCTCAAAAAAAAAAAAAAAAAAAGAAATGAAATACAAATATGTGCAAATCCTAGGTTGCTACCAAAACTCAGATCTGTATCCTGATTTCTGGAAGAGAAAATAATAGGACCAGCATCAGTCGTTGTGTATCTCAGCTACTTTTAACAATTCTTAAACTGTCTCATCACTTGCATCTGGTTGGATCTGGCAAATAAATACAACTGATCAGGTCACAGTTCACTGGGAAAATGAACAAACATTCCAACCACCAGCTCTATTATTTCATTACCATGCCTTTCCCACTTCTGCTTGTTCTCTGGGTCCAAAGTAAAATTGTGAGCACCGATTGCTTTCAGGAGCAAAAAAGGGATGGACTCTATCACACAGCAAGGATGGGCTACCATAAGGTAAAGTGTGGAAACCAAGGCCTCTTTGTCTGCTAAGGAAGCAAGGAATAGGCAGGGAATCCAGGGGACCTCTAGTGTTCTCAGAAAGCCTCCAAGTAGATTGGGAGAAAATGTCATTTCCAGATTACTTGTAGCAAGAAATGGTGGTAAGATTAATTTTGTTTGGAGAAAATTGCACAGAATAAGAACTTATTTGTTTACTTTAGAGGTAGGTTGCCATTTGATTGTGTTTAGTGCAAACATTGACTGTTAGCAAACAATTTATAGATCCAATCTATTACTATAACAGTAGGAGAGCTTTAAATGGGCCTACTGAAAGCCATTACTAAATGAAATACTTTGCATATTAGCAGCAAATCTGCACCCCCTCTATTCCTGAGGAGAGACTCTTACACGCAGGGTATGTTAACTCAGGGCAGTGAATTACTCCATGTAAACAGGCAGCATTTATAAGCAAAGAGTTTTCAAAGCAATGCTGCAAATCCAGCCAGCCTTCCCAAGGAACCTACCTGACCAGCCTCCTGACAATGTGTCTTCTGGCGTCAGGGTGCAGTTCATCCTTTCTCCATTGGCTCCTTTGAGACAATTGCTCAAAGAAGCTTTGGTCTCCACCCTTTATAGCAACTTGCTCCATGATTCACGGCCTTTACAGCTCTCCAGCCCAAGCACACACACACACACACACACACACACACACACACACACACACACACCCACCCCTCTTACCTGAATTCAAATATAGTTCTCCCATTAAAATTCACATACCTTTAAAACAGGTAGTTCTTTAAGCTATTCTAAGTCATTGATCCTTGGAGAAATAATTCAGGATATAAATCCACTCTTCGGAAATTTCCTTTTCTCTATATTAGTATTGTTTTGCCACTTACTACCTTAGGATATTTCTTTGACAATCTTGGAATTCTATTTTTAATCAGAATTGTTGATGTATGATTTACATATAATAAAATTCACCAAATTTAAAGGGTACAATTCATTTGGGCAAATACACTCAATCAAGTAAACATACCAGAAATATGATGTGGAATATTTCCATCACCCCATAACATTCCCTTTGCCACTTCAGAGTTAATCTCCTACACCCCACCTTTAGCCATTTGAAAATATATCTGCTTTCTTTCGCTATAGTTTTACTTTCTAGAATGTCTTTTAGATAGAGTCATTGACTGTGTAATCAGTTTTGTCTGGCTTCTTTCTCAGCATAATGCTTTTAAGAGGCATCTACTTTGTTGCGTAGCATCAGTAGCTTATTTCTTTTTTTTTGCTCAGTAGTATTCCATCATATCAACATATCAGTGTTTACTTATCTATTCACCAGTTGATGGGCTCTTGGATTATTTCCACTTAGGTTATAAAGCTACTGTGAACATTAGAGTACAAGTCTTTATATAAACGTTTCATTTTTCTTGAGTAAATATCTAAGGGTGGGATTGCTAGGTTAAGGAAAATGTCTGTATAGCTCTATGAGAAAGTTTCAAAAATGTTTACCAAACTGATAATACATTTTTGCATTCCTACTAGGAACATAAAATGTTTCTAATTGCTCTACAATTCTTAATGTAGTCAGATTTTTAATTTTAGGCATTGTAATTGGTGTGTGGTGGTTCCTCATTGTAGTTTTAATTTGCATTTTCCTAATGGCTGGTAACAATACAGGAGTTAAGAAGAAATTACTTAGGCAGATACTGAGGGGGGTATGGGAGTCCTTGGTAAGGTTTTCATTTTAATGAAAAGCAGCCCCAAATCATTTTCCTTTCTAACAAAGAGTAGCCTATAAAATCAACCTGCAGACGTAGATGCCAGCAGTTGTGCCAATCATGTTCAAAATGGTAGCCTCATCTCCCCTTTGCTTTATCAGCCATGTGTACAATAAGGTGACACTGGTCAATGGGAAAGTTCATTTGCATAATAAGATTAGGGTGGGGCAGCTAGCCTTCCCCATGCACTATGTAAACGTCATACCTGATAGAACCAATCTGTGAGCCCTACGTAAATCAGACATTGCCTTCTCAAACCTGACTGTGAAATCCAGCGCATCTGCCTCCTGCCAGTCTTTTCTGCTCAGAGATCCCTCTCTCTCTAGAGAGAGAGTTGTTTCTCTTTCTTTTTTCTTCTGCCTATTAAACCTCTGCTGCTAAACTCCTCATGTGTATCTGTATCCTAAGTTTTCCTGGCATGAGATGACGAACCCCAGAGTATATACCACAGACAACAACGTAGCCACTTCATACTGGGGGCTTGTGAGGGATACCCAGGTACAACATTCATTGAAAGAGTCAGTAGAGAAGTGGACTCCATCTCTGTCTTTTCATTTCAGGGCTCTCGGCCTCCATTTTAGAACCAAATCAAACCAAATACTGGGCCCCCTTCAGCCATTTAATAATGATTAGCCTGGATACCAGCCTTAAAAGACTTGGGAGACAGGCTTACTGGGGAGAATATGGAGAATCTCCCAGCACCCATGGGTTGCTGGGCCTGTTGGCTATGTTTGAACCAGCTTCCTTTCACAGAGGACTTAGCTGTCACATGGGGCTGGAAGACGTTTTGGGGCAACTGAGGATTTCTGGCTGGGCCTATCCCCCAGTGTTACCCAAAGGCTTCTGGACTGACCCAGCCTTTAACCATCCAATGGGATGTTGGCAGCAGGATCTTCAACTTTTCCATCGCAATTTCCTCCTTTCCTGTCCATGACCGCCATATCTCCTATCCTCTCTGTGTATGCAATGTGTGGAAAGTTTTATAGTTCAGGGAAGTATTCTTGTTTGGCAAGATCAGGGAATGTCTTAGTAACTGGGGATATAACTCAAGGGAAAGTGTTTTTATGATTTTCTAGAAACAGAGAGACCCCCCCCCCCCCCCCCCCCCCACACACACACACAGTGAGCATCACCCTCTGCTCTTGGTCTGGAGAGCACATAGCATTTCCAGGTCTCTCACTGCCCTTGGTATGGAGAGTACATGGCATGTCAAGGTCACTCTGCCCTTAGTCTGGAGAGCACATGGAATTTCAAGATCAACAATGCCACCTAATGGAATAGGGATCTTCTCAATGAGGCACATTGTTGGTCCTTTACCAAAACACTCTAGCTTCTGAATTCTCCCTTTTTGTGCCCTTCTACTAGAAACCAGGCTTTATACTGCTTCTGTGAACAAGAAAACTCTACCTTCAACAATTGGGAGTAAAATGTCCCCCAGAACCAAATTTTCATCTCAATACTGTCCCATCAGCAGAAAAACAGTCATTTGGTCCCTATGTTTTTAAGGCACCTATTCTGCCTCCAATTTAAATGGTACTTAATTAGTAAAGGGATTTTAAGTTTAGAAGTTAACCAGAACCATTCTCAAAGGGTAGATGCTTTAGCACAGGCCATAATAGCAGGGTATAGAGCTCAAATGAGCACACTTCCTCCATTAAGGAGGGAGATGCAAATGTCACATAGTCTCTCCCAAGATACATATTTCGGGGAGCCAGGTAGGTCACACAAGTCTAGGAAGTCAAAAGGAAATCACAGGCAGAGGACTGGAGCCACATGGGTGAGTGTGACTAATCCTAATCACTTAGTTCCTCTGGTTCCATGGCTGGGGGCCTGCAACCATAGGTGGCACACTCAACAAGGTGCCATGACCCAGGAACCACGGGGGAAAACAGCAGGGAGGACGCCCCCATTGTCTTCCTCTCCACCCTAGGTCATACCAAAATGAAGGAGACTAAAGGGACGCCTATTTCTCACTTCTCTTTCTAGATGGGTAATGGATCATCTTCAGCTTGCAACCCTCTGGAGTGTATCCTGAAGCACAGGGACTCCTTTGACCCTAAGAATTTAAAGAAAAAGTGGCCCATTTTCTTTTGCACAAGGGCATGGCCTTCTTACTAGACCTTTTGCAGGCGTTACAAAATCAACCCGTCTCTTTTAGTAGTCATATCAGGCAGGCCTATGGAGAATGACTCTCCAAAGTTAGAGAAGCAACTTCCAGGGGAACAACTGGAAATTCCTCCTTATTCAGGGCTCCCTCAAGTTCCCTTCTCATTACAGGACCTTAGACAAATAAAGGGAGATTTAGACCGATTTTCTAATGACCCTGGTAGTTATATGATAGGTTTCTAAAATTTAACTCAGGTGTTTGACCTCTCATGAAGGGATGCTAGGCTGCTCCTAAGC
Organism: Hylobates moloch; assembly: GCF_009828535.3. Lineage (NCBI taxonomy): Eukaryota > Metazoa > Chordata > Mammalia > Primates > Hylobatidae > Hylobates > Hylobates moloch. The sequence goes on along the minus strand of NW_026652295.1, from coordinate 22,388,327 downwards.
CAAACCCTAACTGCGGCTGAAAATCAGACAGCTCTGCAGGCAGTAGAGAATTTCGGAGATGAGCAACATGTCTCCTATTTCCCAATAGGAAGAGAGGTGGTACTTCTTGACAACCCTAATTGGAACCCCTAGACTTTTCTATAGTATTTTTCTGTCTTTCACAGTTTAAAATGGCTCTTTTATAATGTTCTTCCAACCTGGGAAAAGTTAATTTCCCCAAACCTTAAAATGCTTGGCTTAGAGTTGAGTTAGGGGGAAGGGAACCCAGAAGCCTGACATGCCAGCAAAAGGGTAAAAAAAATTTTAACAGTCAAGCTTTTGGCTTCTCTCTCCCTGTGCAAACCAGTAAAAGGGATGATAAGGATTATTGTTTATATTCTTAAGTTTTAATTAATGAAAGAGGATTTGTGAGGATGATCTTAAGCTGTAGCCAATCTGGTGTACTTGATGTGTCTTTCTGTATGGTTCTGTCAAAAGAAATGGTACCTTAGGTTAGGATACAGGTATAGGACCCCATAAGCCTGTTGTTCAAGCCAGCTCAACAAAATGGTCAGTAACGAGGTTGGCTACAGGCCTCCATCTTGATTCATGTCCTTGGGAACATGACCTGTCACCACATGGTAATACTTATTTTAATCTCCACCATTTTACAATGGTGAATGTATTCTTGTGCTAAGTCAGTTCCTGGGTGGAGGCTATAAAATCAGATAAGCCAGTTTATCAATCTGGGTAGTGCCAGCTGAACCATCAAGGGCAGAGTTTAGAAAATATCTTAAGCCCTGATCTTGAGAGCATTAAACAAGGGTCAAAATCTTGTAGCATCCAGCTGCATGACTCCTAAGCCATGGTTTCTAATCTTATGGCTAGTTTCTTGGTCTTGTCCCTAGGAAAGAGGGAAGCATATCTCAGGAAGGGACTATGATCATCTTTTTTTTAGACTATAAACTGCAAACCAGGCTCTTCCCAAAGTTGGTTTAGCCTATGTCCAGGGATGGACAAGGTCAGCTTGGGGGCTGGAAACAAAATGGACTTGGGTGGGTCAGATCTCTCTCATTGCCTCAGTCACAATTTTGCAATAACAGTTTCAAAACCTGCTTATCACTCCTTTGAAAATACGTTTTTTAGGGCCTAATAGCAGGCAGAGCTGAAGGCAAAGACAGATTCCCCAAAATTAAGGGTGCCATTTTATACTGGATGTTGGATCCCCAAAAGGAGAGAGATACTGTGGGAGAAGACATACATTCTCCCATGTACATTCACCGTTAAGACATAACCTAATTAAGGCTTGTTGGTTTCACCTTCGAGGTTACTTTTTGTAATGTTCAAAAGCTGAAAATCTGAACTGCTTGGCATGGCTAAAGTTGAGTAACAAGGGATTTAAAAGGATTTTCTTAAAGAGTTCTCAGCTTATGCCAGGCGTGGTGGCTGACACCTGTAATTCCAGCACTTTGGGAGGCCAAGGCAGGTGGACCACCTGAGGTCAGGAGTTCGAGACCTGCCTGACCAACATGGTGAAACCCTGTCTCTACTAAAAATAAACATTTGCTGGGTATGGTGGCACATACCTGTAATCCCCTACTCAGGAGGGCTGAAGCAAGAGAATCGCTTGAATCCGGGAGGCAGAGGTTGCAGTGAGCTGAGATCATGCCATTACACTCCAGCCTGGGCAACAAGAGTGAAATTCCATTTCAAAAAAAAAAACAAAAAAAAACTTGTCAGCTTAATTAAAAGTAGATATTCAAGTTATGGGCATATTTAAATGGCCTTTATGTTTCTCTCTTCTTGGATTTTGTTTTTCTGAAAATAGGTTTTTTTCTGAAAACAATTTTTTTTTCTTTTCAGTTGACTGAATATTTTCCTCCATTTTTTTCTGTCTTTCCACTCTTAATGCACACAAGAGAGGCTCTGAGATAACTTCTGGTAGCCTGGGACTCCTTGGGTAAAAAAACATCTGTTTTCTCCATGAACCCCAGGAATCAAAAGCGGATAGTTCCCTCTCAAAATCAAAGGCTCTGTTCTGTTTCGCATTGTGTTATCTGACAGTTTTGAGTTTGGGGGGTATCAAATTACCTCACATTATGAGAGGGTTTTGGGGTGTAATAACTAGGTAGGAAATATATTTTAAGTGATGGTTAATAGTAGTTATGGAGGAATGTTTAACTGCACATTTGAATCAGAGAAGAATGCTGTTGGTCACCTAAAAGATATGGAAACATCTCCACCCCTGACTAAGAGATGAGACTCCCATGGAGAATGGGCTGAATACAAAATAAGCCAATTGGCTTTGGGATGCCTTGCAATGAAATGCATGGTAGAAGCACTACGCTGTCTTCTCCCACAGTATCTCTCTCCTTTTCGGGATCCGAGATCCAGTATAAAGTGACACCCTTAATTTTGGGGATCTGTCTTTGCCTTCAGCTCTGCTTGCTTATTAGGCCCTAAAAATGCATGCTATCCTGGCCCTGTTCCTTCAAGGTCTCCACTATTTGCCAGTAATCCAATTAAGAAACTGGCAAATGAAATATCTTACAAGTGCTGAATCTTCTGTCTGTTTGTGTCACTGTGTATGTGTTGTGTGTAATGTCTATAAAGAGATCTAATTGATTGGCTTAAGGAAAAATAAGTGCTAAAGAGATCTAATTGATTGACTTAAGGAAAAATAAGTGCTTAAATTAAAATTTTTTTTGGTTTACATGACTTTAATCTTTAAGAAATAAAAATAGTCTTAAGGATTATTTGTAAAGTGCAAGTGTTGTCAAAATGCAAATAGGTTTTCTAAATTATACAACTTAGATACTAGGTTTGTTTATTCCAGGTTTGTATACTGCTGCTTTACAGATAGGTGAGGCTTGGGGTTCTGGAAAGAGACCTTATCTGCACTTCTGTGTGGGTCCTAGGCTAGCTGCTTACTAACCAGATTTTTCACCAAAAGTAAAAGTTGATAAGAGTTAACATTGCAACGTGTATTTGAGATCACTAAACAGTTTTACATACAAGGTGTATAAAAACAGTAAAACGTGTTTTTTAGTAAAAGATTATAAGAAAGCATGGCAATGTAAATTTTGCTGAGAGATGATGAATTATATTAAATTTGATCAGATAAAGCTAGAGGTTTAAGCAAGCTATAGTAAGATTGTAAAAAACTAATCTTGCCAAAAAATGTGTAAACATTAACTAAATTCAAAAGGGTATCATATGGTCTCTTCATAAATTGAACATTGAAATAAAAGCACAGCAAGGTTGTCATAAGATGCTAATCTGCCCTTTAGCAAAAGGTGTTATAAAGGATTTTTAAAGATTTCACCTCATGGTTAAATTGGTTAAGATTAGATGGAATTTTCTATGAGGTTTCATCAAAAGGTGGTTTGAACATTAATAAACTAATGCAAGGGAAAAATTTGGCTTTGAACAAAAATTTTATGTAATAGTAAAGGCTAATGAACGGTTTTTGCCTTTTGAGTTATTTTGGCAAACTAAATAATTTACGGCAATCTGGAATTCTATGTCATAACATCAAGTGTTTTAACCCTCTAACATTTAACAGGCCTCCCAAAATCAAACTTTAAAGTTTTAATATTGCCTTTCCTGATGCCTAGCTTGGCTTTCTGGATGGTTCAGAGGGCCCCTGACACATCCAGAGAAGTGGAAATAAGATTATTTGACATATTTAGTCACATGGTATTGCCAAAATGATGTCCAATCTTCATTAAGTTATATTTTGGTGACTAATAGTAATATATGTTCCAAAATTGCATAGGACTTCTAAAATTCTAATGTCCAGGTATATGCTATCAATCATAATTAAGGTTAAATTTATTGTAAACCACACAGATAACTAAACTTCTTTGTCAGTCATGTTTTTAACTGTAACTAACCTGGAAATTTTGTCTTTCACAGACAATTGTTGACTTGCTTTGTTCCTTCCCAAAAGATGGATTATAATCAAGTTATAAGACTTTAACAGGTGTTTTCAAGTGCAGGTTTCTAATAGTTTTGAAGATTGTAGCATTGGAATAGATACAAAATGTACAGGACTCATGAAGAACTAAAATGTTCAAGAATATCAAGAAACAAGAGTTAACTGGACTGCACTCAGAAAGCTAAAGCAACTTTTTTGACTTTTGCTTGAAATATTACTGATCTTTGCTTTGTTTTTCAGAGTCAAGAAAAATTATTTTGAGCTATTTATGGCCTTTAATAATAGAGTAAGGTATACTCCTGTGAACAAAATTTGGAGCATGTTTGTTTCTCTCTGCCTGGTTCCTCTAGAATTTGGAAACTATCTGTGAGTACTCTTAACTTATGGCAATATAGTTGTTTGCATTAGTGCAATAAGAACCATTTTTCTTTTTCTTTTTCTGTTTTTTTTTTTTTTTTTTTTTTTTTTTTGGAGTTTCACTCTTGTCGCCCAGGCTGGAGTGCAATGGCACGATCTCGGCTCACTGCAACCTCCACCTCCCGGGTTCAAGCAATTCTCTTGCCTCAACCTCCCAAGTAGCTGGGATTACAGGTGCCTGCCACCATGCCTGGCTAATTTTGTTTTTGTAGTTTTAGTAGAGATGGTTTCACCATGTTGGGCAGGCTGGTCTCAAACTCCTGACCTCAGGTGATCAGCCCACCTCAGCCTCCCGAACAGCTGGGATTACAGGTGTGAGCCACCACGCCCAGCCAAGAATCCATTTGTCTTTTGCAACAGGGTGCAATTGGAAAAACTAGTTGTTGTTTTATCAAGACTTTGACTGGAAGGGTATGCTTCCCTTTAAGGAGTCAATCTCAAATTGCAAAGCCAGTAAATACTGCATGAGGAGAAATGGCCTGCCTCATACCTTGTCTAAACAGTCCCCATAGAAAGTTTCTAACCTGTGGTCAGTAAAGAATGTCCCTTTCTTTTTTTTTTTTTTTTTTGAGACGGAGTCTTGCTCTGTCGCCCAGGCTGGAGTGCAGTGACGCGATCTCGGCTCACTGCAAGCTCTGCCTCCCGGGTTCACGCCATTCTCCTGCCTCAGCCTCTCTGAGTAGCTGGGACTACAGGCGCCCGCCACCACGCCCGGCTAATTTTTTGTATTTTTGGTAGAGACGGGGTTTCACCGTGGTCTCGATCTCCTGACCTCGTGATCCGCCCGCCTCGGCCTCCCAAAGTGCTGGGATTACAAGCGTGAGCCACCGCGCCCGGCAAGAATGTCCCTTTCTAACAGGTCCAGTAGCTCCATGTTTATCTTGGGATCTTAAGAGAAAAGGATCACCCAACTCACAGGTATTTGAGGATAGAAACCTGTGGCTGGGCTCAGCTTTAAAAGGTCTTATCTGAAATTCCTTGTGGGACAGAATTCCATCAAAGCCAATCCAAAAGGCCTATGTAGAGATAATTATTCTTACTGCATTTATGCAAATAAATCAGGCCAAGTATAAGACTAAAGTTTATTCTATGAACAATATGGTCCTATCATAATTTGTTTTTTACCAAAAATGAGGACTGGAGAGAGAAATTATGCTCCAAAGCTTATCACACATTTTTCATTAAATACTAGTCTCATTAATTGTTTTTAAGTTATTGCCTACATTTTAAACTAAGCCTGCTTATTCCTGTGAATCAAGTGGTAATCTCCTGCAGCTGGGAAGAAACAAAAAGGGATGGGTAATGTAAATATCTGGGTCAAGATGCTAGTTCTGGGCAATTATCCTACAAATTCTACCAGGTAATTAAAGTGAGTATGGTGCCCTTAATCCAGAGGTTCCTTTCTTTGGGAAAATAAAACCAAGGAACTTCATAGACTCCCCCAGAGGGAAATTCTATATCTTGGCAAGTAAAATTTTAGATGGAAAGAATCTACTACATCACCCTTTGAGGAATTGCTACTCACTTTACTATTTGCTTGGAGCTATACACAGTAGCACCTTCTAACTGAAATATTGGTTTCCATTGCTCTAGTATTTTGCTTAATTATTATCCTTATAGCAGGGTTAATAGTTACAAACAAAAAGGGAACGTGAAAGTTTTACTATCCCTGAGTCTGTTACTATCAGGTTTGGTAATATGTCGCAGTCTGGCTATGTAAAGAAGGTTATAAAGGAAAGAGATTCTATATAAGAAATGATCTTGCATGGTAAATACTTGTCCTGAAGAGAATGGGTGGTTGTTTAAAACAAGGATGTTTAGGACAAGTCAGAAAGTTTAAGCATGTCTTAGACTGTCTGTGGAAGTCATGAAGGGATTAATAATTGCAGGAAAGATTTAGCCAAGGTTAACACTAAAGTTACTCTAGCCACCCCAATCCAATGCCACTTATCCAGAAAGGAATATCACTTTCATATTAATGTTTCAGCAATGTCTGGTGGAGGCAAACTAGTGTTACAACCCATTGAAATTGATGACAGCAATCAAATTCAAAATGATGCTGCAGACAGAACCATGCATGGACATGCCTGTGTTCTGAGGACCCTTAGATTGACCCCAGGGGGAGCCTTAGCTGCTGTTCCCCACACAACACTCCTTTTCAGCAAGAGGTAGCTAGAAAGAGTTGTTTCCCAACAGCCCCTAACAGCAGTTAGAGTTACCACTCCAGAGCGGGGATTGATACTGGAGTTAAGAAGAAATTACATAGGCAGATAGTGAGGTTATGGAAGTCCTTGGTATGGTTTTCCTTTTAATGAAAAGTAGCTCCAAATCATTTTCCTTTCTAAGAAAGAGTAGCCTGTAAAATCGAGTTGTAGACATAAATTAGCAGTTGTGCCAATCATGTTCAAAATGGCAGCCCCATCTTCCCTTCTCTTTATCAGCCACGTGTACAGTAAGGAGCGTACAGGATGCTGCTGGTCAATGGTAGAGTTCATTTGCATAATAAGATTAGGGCAGGGTGGCCAGCCTTCCCTATGTGCTATATAAATGTCATACCTGATCGAACCAATCTGTGAGCCCTATGTAAATCAGACATCGCCTTCTTAAACCTGACTATAAAATCCAGCACATTTGCCACCTGCCAGTCTTTTCCACTCAGAGACCCCTCTCTCTCTACAGAGAGAGCTGTTTCTCTTTCTCTTCTTTTCTACCTATTAAAACTCCACTGCTAAACTCCTCACGTGTGTTTGTGTTCTAAATTTTCCTGGCATGAGATGACAAACCCCAGGGTATGTACTCCAGACAATGTAGTTGCTTCAGTAATGCTGAACATCTTTTCATGAACCTATTGGCCATTCCATATCTTCTTTATGGAAATGCCATTCAAATCTTTGGATCTATTTATAAATTGGGCTTTTGTCTTCTTATATAATTGTAAGACCTCTTTATATATTCTGGATATGAGTCCTTTATCATATATATGTTTTACCAATATTTTTTCCTTTCTGTTCCTTGTCTTTTTAGTTCCTTAATAGCTGTAACTTCAATAAAGTTCAGTTTATTAATTTATCTATTTTATTTTATTTCATTTTGTTTTATTTTATTTTATTTATTTTATTTGAGATGGAGTCTCACTCTGTTGCCTGGGCTAGAGTGCAGTGGCGTGATCTGGGCTCACTGCAGCCTCCACCTCCCAGGTTCCAGCGATTCTCCTGCCTCAGCCTCCTGAGTAGCTGGGACTACAGGTGTGCGTGACTACGCCCAGCTAATTTTTGTATTTTTAGTAGAGACGGGGTTTCACTATGTTGGTTGGCCAGGATGGTCTCGATTTCTTGACCTCATGATCCACCTGCCTTGGCCTCCCAAAGTGCTGGGATTACAGGCATGAGTCACCGCGCCCAGCCCAACTTATCTATGTTGTGATTAGAGTTCTTGCTGTTCTATTTAATTAATACTTTCTTTTCAAATTTGTGAAGATTTTCTCCTAAGTTAATTTTTATAAGTTTCATAGTTTGGCTTTTACATTTAAGTTTATGAGCCCATAAGAACTATCATGTATATCTGTCAGGTAAGCTAAATTGAAGTTTTTGCTTTTTATTTTTGCATTTGGATGTCCAATCATTTTAGCACCATGAGTTGGAAAGAATATATGTTCTCTATTAAAATAGCTTGATATTTTGTTTGATATCAATTACAATATGCATGTGTATCTCTTTCTAAACTCTCTCTTCTGTTCCATTAATCTATATGTCTATACTTAAACCAATGCCACACTTTCATGATTGTTATACCTTTACAATCATTCTTGCAATCAGGTGAGTCCTCTAACTCTGTTCTTATTCAGAACTATTTTGGCTTTCCTAATCCTTTGATTTTCTCATAAATTTTAGAATCAGCTTACAATCTTTGTCAAAAAAAAGGCCGCCAGAATATTTATTAGGGGATTGCGTTGAATCTATAGATCTCTTTAAATAATTGTATGAGTATTGAACCTTCTGATCCATAAACATGACATATTTCTTCATTTATTTAGATATTCTTAAATTTTCTTACCAGTTATTTATAGCTTTTAGTTACAGATATTGCACCTATTTTAAAAATGTAATCCCAATCATTTTACTTATTTGATGTTGTCACAAATAATTTGATATTTGGTTTTATTTTCAATGGTTCCTTTATAATATATACAAATACAATTGATTTTGTATATTCATCTTGAAGCCTTAGATCTCACTAAACTCACATATTATCTCTTGTAGCTTTTTCAAATTAGATTTTTTAAAAATCTCAACTTTTATTTTAGGTTCACAGGATGCATGTGCAGGTTTGTTACATGGGTATATTGCATGATGCTGAGGTTGGTGGTACAAATGATTCCATCACCTGGGCAGTGAGCATTGTACACAATAGGTAGTTTTTTAACCCTCATCTCCCTTCTTCTTTCCTCCCTCAAAGTAGTCCCCAATGTCTGTTGTTCCCATCTTTATGTACTTGTGTACTCAATGTTTAGCTTCCACTTATGAGAGAACATGTGGTATTTGGTTTTCTGTTCCTGTGGAAATTTGCTTAAAATAATGGTCTCCAGCCACATCCATGTTGCTTCAAATGACATGATTTTGTTCTTTTTATGGCTGTGTATTATTCCATCATGTGTATGTACCACATTTTCTTTATCCAGTCCACCATTGATGAGCATCTAGGGTGATTCCATGTCTTTGCTGTTGTGAATAGTGCTGCAGTGAACATACATGTGCTTGTGTCTTCTTGGTAGAACCATTTGTTTTCCTTTGAGTATATACCCAGTAATAGGATTGCTGAATTGAATGGTAGTTCTGTTTTAAGTTCTTTGAGAAATCTCCAAACTGCTTTTCACAGTTGCTGAACTAATTTACATTTTCATCAACAATGTATAAGTGTTCTCTTTCCTCCACAACCTCGTCAGCATCTGTTTTTTGTTTGTTTGTTTTACTTTTTAGTAATAGCCATCGTGACTGGTGTGTGATGGTATCTCATTGTGGTTTTGATTTGCATGTCTCTGATGATTAGTATTGTGGAGAATTTTTTCATATATTTGTTGGCCACTTGTAGGTTTTCTTTTGAAAAGTGTTTGTTTATGTCTTTTGCCTGTCCTTTGTTGTTTTTTGCTTGTTGAATTGTTTAATTTTCTTACAGATTCTGAATATTAGACCTTTGTTCTTTTTTTTATTATTATTATACTTTGCATTCTAGGGTACATGTGCACCATGTGCAGGTTTGTTACATATGTGTACATGTACCATGTTGGTATGCTGCACCCATCAACTCCTCATTTACATTAAGTATATCTCCCAGTGCCATCATTCCCCCCCTCCCCCCACCCCACGACAGGCCCCGTTGTGCGATGCTCCTCACCCAGGGTCCAAGTGTTCTCATTGCGCAATTCCCACCTATGAGTGAGAACATGCGGTGTTTGGTTTTTTTGTCCTTGTGATAGTTTGCTCAGAATGATGGTTTCTAGCTTCATCCATGTCCCTACAAAGAACATGAACTTATCCTTTTTATGACTGCATAGTATTCCATGGTGTATATGTGCCACATTTTCTTAATCCAGTCTATCATTGATGGACATTTGGGTTGGTTCCAAGTCTTTGCTATTGTGAATAGTACCACAATAAACCTACATGTGCATGTGTCTTTATAGCAGCATGATTTATAATCCTTTGGGTATATGCCCAGTATAGACCTTTGTTGGTGCATAGTTTGCAAATATCTTCTCTCATTCTGTAGGTTGTCTGTTTACTTTGTTGATAGTTTCTTTTGCTATGCAAAAGCTCTTTAGTATAATTAGATCTCATTTGTTTATTTTTGTTTTGTTGCAATTACTTTTAAGGACTTAGTCATAAATTATTTGCCAAAGGCTGATGTACAGGTGGTATTTCCTAGGTTTTCTTCTAAGAGTTTTATAATTTGAGGTATTAAATTTAAGTGTTTAATCAGTCTTGGGTTAATTTTTGTTTATGTTGAAATGTAGGGGTCTAGTTTCATTCTCATGCACATGGCTAGCTAGTTATCCCAGCACCATTTATTGAATAGGGAGTCCTTCCCCCGTTGCTTGTTTTTATTGACTTTGTCAAAGATCAGATGGTTGTATGTCTGTATGGCTTTATTTCTGGGTTCTCTGTCCTGTTCCATTGATCTATGTGTCTGCTTTTGTATTATGATGTACCATGCTGTTCTTATTAGATTTATTTGGATTTTTTTTTACATAGACGATCACTTTATTTGTGAATAAAGATGTGTTTCTTCTTCCACTTAACTCTACGTAGTTGTTTGTCTTTCCTTATTGTATTGGCCAGGAACTTAAATACAGTGTTAAATAGAAATGGTAAGAATATATCTCCTTGCCTTGTTTCTGAACATAGGGAGAAAAAAATTCAGTCTCTTTCTATTTAGTATGTTAGCAGTAGGATTTGTATATATGTATACCACTAGCTAGAAGAGTGCCATTTTATTCCTAGTTTAGTAAGAGTTTTTATCATTAATAGGAGTAAATTTTGTCAAATGTTTTTACTTCATCTTTTTCTTTTTGGGGTTGTTAATATGGTATTACATTGATTTTTTAAAAATTAAACTAACTCTGCATCTCTGGGAAGAACTGTACTTGATCATGACATATTTCTCTTTCTATATTGCATAATTCAATTTACTTAATATTTTAATAGATGTTTACATCTATTTTCATTAGTGGTATTGGCCTGTGATTTTTCTTTTCTTGTTATATCTTTCTGGTCTTTGAATCATCAAAATACAGACTTCATAAATTTTAGAAATAGTTTTTTCTCTTTTATAATTTTTATTGAAAGTTTTATGTGAAATTGTTGTCAGTTCTTCTTTAAATTTGCAAGACATAACCCCTGAAGTGATTTGACCCTGGAATTTCCTTTGAGGCAATAATTTAAACTACAAATTTAATCTTATTAATAGACATATGGCTAGTCAATTTTATTGATTTCCCCTTGAGTGAGTTTTGGTAGGTTGCGTCTTTCAACAAATATGTCTCTTTCGTCTACATTGTAGAATTGATGGTATAAAATTTATTATAATATTCTCTTATTAACCTTTAATGGCAATGGAATCTTTAGTGATTCCCCCTCTTTCATTGCTCCTATTGGTAATTTGTATACTGTATTTGCTTTCTTTTTCCTGATCAGACTTGCTGAAAGTTTATTATTTTTGTTGGATATTACATAGAACCAGTTTTTGGGTTAATTTATTTTTCTCTATTGTTTTTCTCTTTTCCATGTAATTAATTTCTTCTTTTATGTTCATTATTTTTCCTTTTTGCTTTCTTTCTGCTAATTTGCTCTTTTTTTTTTTTTTGCCATGTTCTTAAGTAAGACGCTTACAGTATTGATTTAAGACTTTCCGTCCCCATAAATTTACTTTAATTATTGTCTTAGTCTGTTTGACTGCCAGAAAAAATTACCATAGATACTGGGTGGCTTAACAACAAATGTCTTACACTTCTGGAGGCTGGAAGTCAGAGATCAGGCTGCCAGCTAGCACAGTCAGGTTCTACCCTCATGTGAGTTCCAGACTAACTTCTTGTTGCATTTTTACATAACAACAACAACAACAAAACAAAAAGGGCAAGAGAGGTCTCTGGGGTCCCTTTTTTAAGGGCACTAATCCCATTCATGAGAATTCCACACATATGACCTAATTATCTCCCAAAGTCTCCACTTTCTATAATCATTCTATTAATCATCAATTTTAAATCATAAAATTGAAGAGCAAATTAAATCAAAGTAAGCAGAAGAAAAAAATAATAACTATCAAAGCAGAAATAGGTGAAATGGAGAGAAAAAATAGGAAAAAATTACAAAATCAACAGCTGGTTGTTTGAGATTAATAAAATGGATTAACCTCAAGTCAGCCTGATCAGGAAAAAAGGGTTTGACAAAAATTAACACTGTTTTCTGTAAGAGAAGTGACATCACTACAGATATCACAGATTTAAAAGGATAATAAGAAAATATTATAAACAATTTTGTGCCAATAAATTAGATAACTTAGATAAAATGAAAAAAATCCTTGAAATACACAGGGATTTCAACATAAATTTTTTTTTGGCGGGAAATGGCAAACATTTAGTTCATTGCAGTTACACATCACAAATTTTGATATTTTAAAATTTCATTAGTTTAAAAATATTTTCTAACTTGCCGTGTAATTTCTTTTTTACTCCTTTTCTTACAAAAATGTATCACTTATTTAATTAGGTTCTTTGTAAGAAATTTAGAAAACTAATTTGTGAGGATAAATGCCATTCGGACAAACACAGATCACAGGTAGTCCTGGAGCTGAGGAATAAATTTAATTTTTGGTAACTTTTGCAAGTCCACAGCTTTCTAATCAATCTTACACTGCTCTGTAATCTCATATTTCTCTTTTTCTATGTCTAAGATCTCATCTTTCTGGTGTCTGAGCTTCCATGGCTGCTGCTTCTTAAAGTAAACATGAGTGAGATGTTGGGGGATTTTTGCATCATTGATATCAATTTTTGTGGAGGTGGCAATGACAAATTTCTGGTGTGTTCTATGCAGAAGAAACTGATTAAGAACAATAGGTTCAGTCACAAGTAACAAGCCACTGCTCAACTGCTTTAGAGCAACCAGTCTATTGCCCTGTGGTGCCCAGTCAGGATGAGCAGAATGGTCCTAGGAGAGTTGCTAGCTCACATTTTTTTCACATGCTGACTGGAGGAGTTTTTGTTGTGGCTTAACAGCTTTTGAGGCTTATCTTCAGTAGAATAGTATCTAGGCATTTTGTGAAGTTTAACCACTCAGGTACCACATTCATATGACCACCAACTGGTTCTGGGGACAGTGGCAAGAACCTCCATCCTTTTTTTTTTTTTTTTTTAAACCCTGAATTCAGCAGCTAAGTACTTCATCTTGAATATGACCCTCAGAAATACGTAGCAGATTGGGAATGTTTGCTAATTCCTTCGATAATGATGACAGGATTTTGTCTGCCGTGAAGCTTCCTCTTCTTGGGCTGTTTAGCCTTCAGGTTAATATTTTTAACCTAACCACTGGCCTTAGCCTTCTTGGCTTCAGGTTTCTTCTTTTTAGTATCGGTCTTCTCAAATTTTTCACTCACCATTTTGCAAGGTGGGAAAGAGAGCCATGTAATTTATCATATGCACTGTGGGTGTGTAGAAATTCATTGTTCAATTTTCATATATTTGAGGATTTTCCAATTTTTTATGGTTTTGATTTCTACATTAATTCTGTGTTGGTTAAGTAATATATCATTTATGTTTTCAAACCTTTTAAAATTACTATACTTACCACCCAAAATATGACGTAATTGTGAATATTCTGTGTTCACTTACTAATAACTTATTTTCAGCTATTTATGAGTAAAGTACTTTATAAATACCAATTGGGTCGATTTAATTGATAGTATTGTTCAAGTGTTCTACATTTTTACTGATTTTCTGTCAACTTTTTCTATCAATTACTGTGACCTGAGTGTTAATAATTATGACAATAAAGATAGCTTATTATTTCTGTTCTATCAGTTTTGGCTTCATGAATTTGAAGTCTGTTATAAGGTACACACCCATTTAGAATTGTTATGTATTTTTGAGACATTACCCACTCATAATATTTTTTATGTATTTTGTATATGTAAGATATAGGAGATTCATTCTTCTTAAATATACAGTTTTATTCCTAATTGCCTTGCTTATATAATTTATTCTTAAAGTAATTATTCCTATGCTTGGTTTACATTTTCTTCCTTGTTAATTGTTTACCTCTAATAATTGCTAGAAGAAACTGAAAGTCATAAAGATCTGAATACTTGGAAAATATAACTTATTTGCCACTTTTATTTAATTACCAGTTATAAAACAATGCACACAACAGCAGAATATGTACTTTTTCTCATGTGCACACAAATCGTTTACCAATAGGGACCATATTCTGTTCTATATGACAAGTCTCAATACATTTCAAAATATTTGAGTTAGTAAAAGTATCTTCTCTACCCACAACAGAATTATATGTCATTTACAAGTGTTTGGAAATGAAATAATGCACTTCTTGATAACTCACAGTTCAAAGAAGAAATCGAAGGAGAAATTAGATGTTTTTTGTACCAGGTGAAAATGAAAGTCATCAGCCGGGCGCGGTGGCTCATGCCTGTAATCCTGGCACTTTGGGAGGCCGAGGTGGGCGGATCACGAGGTCAGGAGATCGAGACCATCCTGGCTAACACGGTGAAACCCCATCTCTACTAAAAGTACAAAAAATTAGCCGGACGTGGTGGCAGGGGCCTGTAGTCCCAGCTACTCGGGAGGCTGAGGCGGAGCTTGCAGTGAGCCGAGATGGCGCCACTGCACTCTAGCCTGGGTGACAGAGCGAGACCCCGTCTCAAAAAAAAAAAAAAGAAAATGAAAGTCATCAAAATTTGTGGAATGAGGGAGGCAGTATTTACAGGGAATCTTACAGAACTCAATGTCCATGTAAAAATTGGAAAAAAATTCATATCAATGACCTCAATGTTTAACTTTAGAATCTTTTTTAGAAAAAAGAGCAAATTAAATGAAAGTAAGCAGAAGAAAAAATGATAATTATCAAAGCAGAAACAAGTGAAATGGAGAGAAAAAATAGAAAAAAATCAAAAAATCAAAAGCTGGTTGTTTGAGATTAATCAATTAACCTCAAGTCACCCTGATCAGGAAAAAAAGGTTTGACAAAAATTAACACTATTTTCTGTAAGAGAAGTGACAGCACTACAGATGTCACAGATTTAAAAGGATAATAAGAAAATACTATAAACAATTTTGTGCCAATAAATTAGGCAACTTAGATAAAATGAAAAAAAATCCTTGAAATAAACTACCAAAGTCTACGTTAGAATACATAGATAACTTGTATAGCCCCATATCTATAAATACATTCAAATTTGTAGTTAAAAATCTTCCTACAAGATCTCCAGCCACAAATGGCTTCATGGGTGAAAGTAAAGAATAAATAAGCACATTCAGAAAAAATAATACTGAGCCTTCACAACTCTTCTAGAATATTGGATAGGAGAGAATTCTTAGTAATTTACCCTATGAAGCCAACATTACTCTGAGAGCAAAACCAGATGAAGACATTACAAGAAAATAAATTTATAGATCAATTTCTTTTATAAACGTAGAAGTAAACAAGGCAAGGCAAGGACACCACTTCTATTTAACATTGCCCTGGAGTCTCTAGCCACTACAGTTAAGTCAGTGGGAGGAAATAAAAGGCATCTAAATTGAAAATGACAAAGTAAAACACTTATTATTCACAAACGACATAATAATCTATATTAAAACTTAGAGAATCTACAAAAATCCAACTGGAACTAATATGTGAGTTTAGCAAGTTTACAGAATACAAGGTGAATATAAAAATATAAAATACATTTCCACATACTAGGTATGATTGGTAATTGAAATTAACATTCACTTACAGAAGCAACAAAAGTATGAGCCACTTAGCAACAAATCTAACATAAGGCATTTACAACCTGAAGCACTGGAAACTACAAAGCATCGCTAAGAAAGAAAATCTAAATAAATGGAGACGTTTGAAATGTTCATTATTTTGAGTGTGGTGATGTTGTTTCACAGGTGTATTCATATATCAAAGCTTACAGCTGGGCACAGTGGCTTATGCCTGTAATCCTAACACTTTGGGAAGCAGAGGCAGGAAAATCACTTGAGCTCAGGAGTTCAAGACTAGATGGGCAACATGGTGAAACTCTGTCTCTACAAAAAATACGAAAATTAGCCAGACGTGGTGGTGCACACCTGTAGTCCCAGCTACTTGGGGGGCTGAGGCAGGAGGATCACTTGAATCTCAGAGGCCCAGATCATGCCACTGCACTCCAGCCTGGGTGACAAAGTGAGACCCTGTCTCCAACTCCAAAAAAAAAAAAAGTCTTATCAAATTGTATACTTTACATATGTGGGATTTATTGTATGTCAATTTTAGCTCTATAAGCTACTAAAATATAGAAACAAACATTTGATATTATTCAACATCCATTGATGATAAAGTTTCTGAGCAAACTAAGAATAGAAGAACATTTTCTCAATCTGATAAACAGCATCTGCACAAACCTATAGCTAAAATTAAAAGCAATGATATAATATTGGATGTTTTCCTTTTAATATTCAGAACGATACTAGTTGTACTTACTCATCAGTTTTACTTAATATTATACTGAAAGTATAGCCAGTGAAATAGGGGGATGAGATGCAATAATGATTGGAAAAAACACACACAAAATCATCTTTATTTACATACAATATGGCTGTTTACATAGAGTATCATAGGGAATCTTCAAAACAATTGCCAAACTTATAAATTTATTTAGCAAGTTCTTAAGACACAGCATCAATATCCTTAAATCAATTGTGTTTCTATAGAACAACAGCCAGTAATTGAAAATAAAAATTTAATATCCCATTTACAACACCACAAACAAAAGGCTAAGGAATAGATAAAAGAATATGCACCCTGGCTCAGTTGCTCATGCCTGTAATCCCATAACTTTGTGAGGCTGAGGTGGGAGGATTGCTTGAGCTCTGGAGTTTGAGACCAGCCTGGAATACATAGTGAAACTCAGTCTCTAAAAACAAAATAATAATAAAATTAAAAAAAAAATTTTTAAAGACTCCACGAAAAAGTGAAGAGGCTGGCCACAAAATGAGACAACATAGTTGAAATGCGTGTATTTTAAACAAAAAAACTTGTACCTTAAATATATAACAACAACAAAACAATTAAAAAGACAACTCTCCTTTCATCAAATATAGACAAAAGACAATTATTTCACAAAAGAATGTCTAGGAGTGGCTAATAAGCATATGAAACAGTGCTTAATATCATTATCAGGGTAATTAAAACCAGTATATGACAGCATTTTATACTCCCTAGAATAGCTGGATTAAAAAAGAACAAATATTGGTCACAGTCTGGAACAATGGAACGCTCATACATTTCTAGTGGATGTATGAAATGGTACAGCCATTTTGAAAACTACTTGACTTTTTCTTATAAAGTTAAATGTACTCAACTATTCATTCCTAATTATTTTTCCATGAGAAATATCCTAAAAGACTTGTGTAAGACTTTGTTCATAGCCGCTTCATTCAAAATATCAAAACCTAGAAAAAACCAAACTGTTCATCAAGCAAGCCTATTAAAGAAATCATGGAATATTCATACCATGGGGTAGTACACAGTAGTAATAAAGTAACTACTACTGATGCATATGACAACATGGATGGATCTCAAAATCATTATGTTAATTGAAAGAAGCCAGAAAGAAATAAGGATATTTTATATGTTATTCTGTAAAAAGTTCAAAACCAAAGCAAAACTAATCCATGACCATAGAAATCAAAGCAATGGTTGCCTTTGGGGGTAGGTTGACTACAAGGTGACACAGGACAACTTTCTCAGGCGTTTGGAATTATTCTCTGCCTTGATTAAGTAGTTAACAAGGAAGGATATGTTGATATATTAAGATGTATCAAATTGTTATCTTAAGACTGATGCATTTCAACTTTATGTAAATTTTACCTCAATACAAAAAAGTTTGATCTGTAGGCAAAATGAAGTGCATTTTTGAGGGAGAAGAAGGATTTGAGGGAGAAAGTTGCAGAGAATGGGAAGTAATGGGAAGGAAAGTTAGAGTGAAAAGAAAAAGACTGACAAGGAAGGAAAAAGGGAAGAACTATGAGAGAGAGCTCAGTGAAGTAGTGGGTACTACTTTGCAGTGTTTTCTAGATTAACCCTGCAGGAAAGCCAAAAATTATTAACTCACATTTTCATGATCATTTTGGAACTACTTACTTGACTGTAAGACATGTTCATTGACCATTATCCCTACTTGTGAGTATTTAATGACTGGAAAATTAAAAAATGTATGTGTCAGAGGAACAGTAATCAGAAATCTCTGAAGTCAAGTGAAGCTGTGAGGAAGCCTAGGCATCCCCAGATGCCCCACTGATTGTAGGCACAGAGCCATGTACAGAGCTCAGCACCTTAGGTCTCTTGCTAGGCAGAGAGTGATGATTACATAGGTCTTCAGGTGTTTCATGCACCATAGGTTTTACATGTGCAACAGGGGAAGATTATTTTTGCAAGATAGCAGCCTATATTAAGGCACACATGCATTTGTATTGTTTTTGGCATCCAGGGGCCCTTTTTACAAAATTTTTTCAAGCACATTTTGTTTCTGAATAGAGGCTGCATACAACAATTGGATGAACAGTTTTTGCAAAATCTCTCAGGGAGCCTCTCTTGAGACTGAGCCTGTATGAGATCATGATATGAGACTATGGCTTGGCTGGATTTTTATTTCAGTAAGTGATCTCATTCACTTAAAGCACTAATCATTTTAACAGGAGAAAAAAATATACAGCCTTCCAAAATCACAGCAGGAAAAAAATAAGGGAAAAAGCATGTCAAAGTGATCTTGTGAAAGTTCCCATGTGATTTTACACAGAAAATTTTCCATTTATACATCATCAGAATGGATATACAGTCTGATATTACTGGTGGAAGATATATGAGAAAGTCAACCTAATGCAAACAAATAGGATTCCAGGCTACAAAACTGACTTACCTGGTTTGGGTTTATTATATTTGACATGAAGAAAACTGCTTTCCCCCTTTGGAAGTCTTTCCATCATAAGACACATAACTGCATGAGCATAATTTGCAGAAGAGAAAGACTGTAATATGCTTTATAGCAAGTATGATACTAGTGACAGGATCTACCTGATATGAAATATCTGGATGAAAACTGGAAATTGCAACATGGCTACCCCTACCAGGCCTCTTGGTTTTACTTTATTTCCATATTTGGGTTAACTAAGTAGAACTCTTTTGTTTATATTCCTCATCTTCCCAACTTTAAATCTGTCCCTTTGCTTATTTCTGACTAGCCACTGTGAAAGCTTTGCTCTGTGTATGCAGCACAACACTTTTAAACATCCCACACTATAGGGAGTAAGATTATTTACAGCTAAACCTAACAAGTCTGCAAAGCACATTAAATCCAGAGACCAGGTTGGTCTAATACTGTTTTCTGTTAGTAAATGCATTGGGAACAGATTCAAGTACTTTTGTGGAATGGTTATATTTTAAACAAAAATATGTATCTACTAGGGAAAAAAAAGAGTGAGAGGATGATTAGCATTTCTATAATTGCATGTGTGGCAGTCGTAATTCTTGGATTTTCTAGATAGAACACAGAGTAATTGTATTAGCCCATTCTCAAGCTGCTATAAGGACATACATGAGACTGAGGAATTTATAAAGAAAAAGGGGGTTAATGGACTCATAGTATCACGCGCCTAGGGAGGCCTCAAAATCATGATAGAAGGCAAAGGCACATCTTACATGATGACAGGCAAGAGGTCCTGTGATGGGGAACTTCCCTTTATAAAACCATTAGATCTTGTGAGACTTATTCACCATCATAAGAACACCAGGGAAAAACCCACACCCTTGATTCAATTACCTCCAACCAGATCCCTCCTATGACACATGGAGATTACAGCAGCTATAATTCAAGATGAGATTTGGGCGGTGACACAGCCAAACCATATAATTTCACCCCTGACTCCTTTCAAATCTTATGTCCTCTCATTTCAAAACCAATCATGCCTTCCCAGCAGTCCCCCAAGTCTTAGCTCATTCCAGCATTAACTCAAAAGTCCACAGTCCAAAGTCTCATCTGAGACAAGGCAAGTCCCTTCCACCTATGAGCCTGTAAAATCAAAAGCAAGTTAGTTACTTCCTAAATACAATTGGGGTACAGGCATTGGGTAAATACATGTGCTCCAAATGGGAGAAATTGGCCAAAATGAAGGGGTAACAGACTCCAAGCAAGTCCGAGATCCAGCATGGCTGTCAAATCTTAAAGCTACAAAATGGTCTCCTTTGACTCCATGTCTCACATCCAGATCATGCCAATGCAAGAAGTGTGTTCCCATGGACTTGGGCATCTCTGCCCCTGTGGTTTTGCAGGGTACAGCCCTTCTCCTGGCTTCTTTCATGGGCTGGCATTGAGTGTCTGTGGCTTTTCCTGGTGCACAATGCAAGCTGTCAGTGGATCTATCATTCTGGGATCTGGAGAACAGTGGTCCTCTTCTCACAACTCCACTAGGCAGTGCCCCAGCGGGGACTCTGTGTGGGGGCTTCAGCCCCACATTTCCCTTCTGCACTGCCCTAGCAGAGGTTCTCCATGAGGGTTCTGACCCTGCAGCACACCTTGGCCTAGACATCTAGACATTTCTGTACATCATCTGAAATCTAAGGCCGAAGTTTCCAAATCTCAATTCATGACTTCTGTTCACCTGCAGGCCCAACATCTCATGTAAGCCGCCAAAGCTTGAGGCTTGCATCCTCTGAAACAATGGACTGAGCTGTACATTGGCCCCTTTTAGCAATGGCTTGGAGGCAGAGCACCAAGTCTGGAGACTGCACAAAACTTCAAGACCCTGGGCCCAGCCCATGAAACCATTTTTTCCTCCTAGGCTTCCAGACCTGTGATGGGAAGGGCAACTGTGAAGACCTCTGACATGCCGTGGAGACATTTTCCCCATTGTCTTGGTGATTAACATTTGGCTCCTTGTTACTTACGCAAATTTCTGCAGCTGGCTTGAATTTCTTCTCAGAAAATGGGTTTTTCTTTTCTATCACATCTTCAGGCTGCAAATTTTCTCAGCTCTTATGCTCTACTTCCTTTTTAAATATAAGTTCCAATTCCAAACCATATCTTCGTGAATGACTAAAACTGAATGATTTTAAGAGCACACAAGTCACCTCTTCAATGCTTTGCTGCTTAGAAATTTCTTCTACCAGATCCCCTACATCATCTCTCTCAAATTCAAAGTTACACAGATCTCTAGGGCAGGGGCAAAATGCTGCCAGTCTCTTTGCAAAAGCATAGCAAGAATCACCTTTGCTCCAGTTTCCAATGAGCTCTCCATCTCCATCTGAGACCACCTCAACCTGGACTTCATTGTCCATTTCTCTATCAGTATTTTGGTCAAAGCCATTCAACAAGTCTCTAGGAAGTTTCAAACTTTCTCACATCTTCCTGTCTTCTGAGCTTTCCAAGTTTCTAGGAAGTTCCAAACTTTCCCAAATTTTCCTCTCTTCTTCTGAGCCCTCCAAACTGTTTTAATCTCTGCCTGTTACCCAGTTCCAAAGTTGGTTCCACATTTTTGGGTATCCTTATAGCAGCACCCCACTCTACCAGTACCAATTTACTGTATTAGTCTGTTCTCAAGCTGCTGTAAGGACATACCTGAGACTGGGTAATTTACAAAGAAAAAGAGGTTTAATGGACTCACAGTTCCACAGGGCTAGAGAGGCCTCATAATCATGGCATAAGGTGAAGAAGGAACAAAGGCCCATCTTCCATGGCAGCAGGCAAGAGAACATGTGCAGGGGAACTACCCTTTATAAAACCATCAGATGTCGTGAGACTTATTCACCATCATGAGAACAGCATAGGAAAAACCTGCCCCCATGATTCAATTGCCTCCTACTGGGTCCCTCTCACGACATGTGTGGATCATGGGAACTACAATTCAAGATGAAATTTGGGTGAGAACACAGCCAAAACATACCAGTAATGCAAACCCATTGCATCTCAAGTCAATTAGTACAAGACTGGGGACTGTCACTGAAGGTACTGGTGGTCAGTGACTCCCATAGATTTGTAAAGCTTGAATTAGTGATGAGCTTCTCTCAGCTTTTATGATCAGACCTCTAACCATTAGATCTCCACCCTCACTCTTCAGCTTATATAGTACAGTGGAGGAAGCCTGTGTTTAGAAAACTTACACCCAGAGCCTATCATCAGAGCCAATGCAATCAACCCAAGTCAGAATTTTCTCGTCAAATACCTTCAGAATTATTGTTACCCAAGCCATGGCCAGTCTTTCCCAAATGAATAATATACTGCTATGGCCAATTTTGAAAGTTAGTGGACGGTTTTCTCTGATATTACTCAAATCTGTTATCTTCGCTCAATGCCGAAGTCTGAGCCTTTCTGCTCATCTGTAATCTGTGTTCTCTTACACATACTGCTCCAGGATCCAGGGTCCTTCTTTCTTGTCCTAACTTTATTGCTCAGTACTCCCCTCTATGTGCTTTTGGTACACTCTGATCTATAGTTACCAACTTATTCATTTTTCTTAATTTTTTTTATTTTGAATGTATGTATTTATTTATTTATTTTGAGATGGAGTTTTGCTCTGTCGCCAAGCTGGAGTGCAATGGTACAATATTGGCTCACTGCAACCTCCACCTCTCGAGTTCAAGTGATTCTCCTGCCTCAGCCTTCCAAGTAGCTGGGACTGCAGGTGCACACCACCACACCCAGCTAATTTTTGTATTTTTGTTGAGACAGAGTTTGACCATGTTGGCCAGGATGGTCTTGATCTCTTGACCTCGTGATCCGCCTGCCTTGGCCTCCCAAAGTGCTAGGATTACAAGCATGAGCCACTGCACCCGACCTATTTTGAATTTTTATGGTTACATAGTAGGTGTATATATTTATGGTGTACATGAGATATTTTGATACTGGCATACAATGTGTAATAATCACATCAGGGTAAATGGGATATCAATTGCCTCAAGCATTTATCATTTCTTTGTGTTATAAACATTCCAATTATGTTTTTAAAGTTATTTTTAAATGTGCAATGCACATTACCTGACATCAAATTATACTGTAGATCTATAGTAACTAAAACAGCATGATACTAGCATAAAAACAAACACATAGATCAATGGAACAGAATGGAGAGCTCAGAAAGAAATCCACATATCTACAGTAAACTCATTTTTGACAAAGGTGCCAAGAACACACATTGGGGAAATGATAGTCTCTAAATGGTGCTGGGAAAACTGGATCCCCGTATGCAGAAAAATTAAACTAGACCCTTATCTCTCAACACATACA
Source organism: Hylobates moloch (assembly GCF_009828535.3). Taxonomy (NCBI): domain Eukaryota; kingdom Metazoa; phylum Chordata; class Mammalia; order Primates; family Hylobatidae; genus Hylobates; species Hylobates moloch. Next base: position 22,364,965 of record NW_026652295.1, on the reverse strand, counting down.
AAAAACAAATCAAAATGAATTTGATATTTAAATCTAAGACCTCAAACTATGAAACTACTGAAAGAAAACATTAAGGAAACTCTTCTTCCTCATTTATGAGCTCTTCATTTAACATCCTTTTCTCTTCTGTACATTAACTGAAAGTTGATTCTTCCATGAAAAGCCATTTTTCTCCTGAAGCTCTTTCATTTGAAGTCTGCAAGTTCACCAGCATCCCATGGACTTTGAATCTGGCAGTCAGAGTTGACATTCTTCTGATCTCCATTCTGAATTATACACTATTTTTTGTCTCCTATGAGTAAAAATTATGCTCCTTGGCAGTTTATGCCAAGCCCTTTGCAGCCCCTTCATAGTCATCCATGGATTTTCTGATTACTCTTGCTCATTTACTAACATTTTAGTGCCTGGTCATAGTCTTTTCCATCTGGTTAAATTGGACTTTTATTTTAGGTGACTTTAAACTTTGCTTTGACATTCAATCTTGCATGATAGTCTCTCAATTCATTTCTCTCTTGTTCTGTTCCATCTGCCTTCACTTCACTGCACACTAGTCACATTGTTCAGTCTTTGTGGTCACATCCTGGACCTTGACTTCTGGAGCTCTTCCATCACTGGACCAATCTTTTAGAGGCCTGGCTGAGATGTAAAAATGGGAAAGGAGAGAAAAAGCTGAGAAATTCTTTTATTTGTTTAAAAATAAACATGAGAACATGTTTCAAATACATATTTTTAAATTATGCTGCCATAAACTGCCAAGGAGCATACTTTCAAATACGTATTTTAAAGGGGCCAATGGAGAACAAGTGGATGAAGCCTATGAGAAAGGATTAGTAATGAAGAAAGGTGTTTAGGAAGGGTGAAGGAAAAATATAAAAGACTAGATGGGAGGATTAAACTCAGTTCAAGAAAAAACAACTTTTCCTCTGAAAGAGGTATAAATAAGGTAAGGTAAGGACAAATGTTTACATACATGGCAAATTTAGGGAATGTGGGACAGTTGTTTCTAATTTTTCTGTAAGGAAAAAGTAAAAATTTCCTTCTGAGAGTGAAAGAATGGGAGTGAGAATAAGTCAGAAGAACTAAACTGTGAAAGGTTGAAAGAGGATTACCAAAGACTGTTGCCTATGCAAGTGAAGACCCAGATCATAAATATGCCAGAGCAGAGGATGCAGAAATGATGACTTGATAGATGTTTGTAGCAGAAAGTAAAAAAGCCTATATTGTGATGAGTGTGGAATTGATGGAAAAATGGTTTGATATTTGGTAAGGAAGGAGGTGAAGCCATGCAAGAGAGCTAAGAGATTAAGAGTAACTGGAGGCTGGGCACAGTGGCTAAAGCCTGTAATCCCAGCACTTTGGGAGGCCGGGGTGGGCAGATCACCTGAGGTTGGGAGTTCAAGACCAGCCTGGCCAACATGGTGAAACTCCAGCTCTACTAAAAATACAAAAATAAGCTAGGTGTAGTGGCTCACGCCTGTAATCCCATCTACTTGAGAGGCTGAGGCAGGAGAATCACTTGCTACTGTAGCTACCCAGGAAGGGGAGGTTGCAGTGAGCTGAGATTGTGCTACCATACACCAACCTGGTCAATAGAGTGAGAGTCTGCCTCAAAAAAAAAAAAAAAAAAAAGAAAGAAAATAAATTAAAAAAAGAAGTAATTGGAGAAATCAAAGGACAGAAAGCCTCAGAAATGTCAAAGAGAAAGTGTAATAAAAATAGAAGGGAAAATCTGAAAAAAATAGGAAATATGAAAGAGCAAAAAGCCTGAAATATCCCCCACAATTCATTCCTCACATGAAAAACTTGGGGTTTATATTAACTTGTATAGAATATCATTGCCAAGTAAAACTTACTAGGGATTCACAAAACCAAAAGCAGATAAAAAAATGCATTTTAGTGATACAATCCATTTGTAATTTGGAGACTGACAGCTTGTTCATCCTTGTCAGAACCTGAGTGAAGTGGGATCTCTAATCCAATAGTTTATTTAAAGAGCGAAAAAGGGGAGCTCCTTTGGCAGGAACAATAGAGAAAGCAATTCCACACCTAATTTACTTAATCATAAATTGTCTCAATCCCCACCTCATAGCAAACAAACAGATGATAGTTATTCCATTCCAACAATGTGTAAAGGTCGCAGAAATTGAATTATCACTCTTAAAAAAGTAGAGTAGTATCATAAAAGCACAATCAAGTTTCTATTTCATGCAATATTTTACTTAAAAATCAAAAAGGTGTTTTGACATAGACAAAATGAAGCCAACCCCAGGTACAAATAAAAATCAAGCTATGAATTAAAGATAACCACAAGAGTAAATTAAACAAAACTATCATAATTGATATTTGGTAAGGAAGGAGGTGAAGCCATGCAAGTGTGCTGAGAGATTAAGAGTAATTGGAGGCTGGGCACAGTGGCTAATGCCTGTAATCCCAGCACTTTGAGAGGTCGGGGTGGGCAGATCATCTGAGGTCGAGAGTTTTAGACCAGCCTGGCCAATATGGTGAAACTCTGGCTCTACCAAAAAAACAAATGTAAGCCAGGTGTGGTGGCTCACGCCTGTAATTCCACCTACTTGGGAGGCTGAGGCATGAGAATCATCTGATACTATAGCTAAAAGGAACTGCTATTCTGCATCAAAAGTACATTGGGAAGAATGTCAGTAATAGTATTTTTAAACATTAAGAGAATATGTATTTGGTCTGTGGGACATAGGCACTGAGGGTAAATGCAATGAATCTTCTAAGAAGGGTTTCTTGATAAACCTTGGAAATCCAGCATTTAGAAATATAATCTATTTGATAAAGAATTTCTTGCAGTTGTGTTTTATCCCAGGCAATTGGTAGATAGCAGTTGTTTGCATTGCGTATTCCAGTAGATAGGCTGTGGATTCTGGGCAAACAGCTTTCAGCCAAAGGGTATAGTTGATTCTATTACAACTCTACACTCAACTATTCTTGTTCTCTAGGGTCCATGACTCAAGTTCAACTCGCGTTCCAAAGAGAAATATACTTGCTGCTTTCAATGAAGTCTCTGGTAGACTGTAATCCGCACAAAATCCAGTCTCAGTGACAAAAAAAAACTTTGTCAAAGCTATGAAAGAAAATGAAATACAGCAGAAATCAGTCCCTTTGCGTCAACCTGGAGGGCATTTGTTTCGGAAGTATATTTAATGATAAAGATGGTGCACAGCAGTGATATGTGTTCTGTCCAAATATATTGAGAGATAAAAGGAGATGAGGGGGTCTCCACACTGCATTCCCTGTCCTTGAGGTAGTTTGGTAGAAGAAGGCATAAGAAAGCTTTCTCATACTAGGCTTCAAGTATGCAATCTTAACATCATTATGAAAAATCACAATTCAGATGTAAAGAAGCAATTTATCTCATCTTTCCCATTAGCTGATGTCATAATCAGTCTTATCTAGAGATGAGTTGAACCTCTTCCTCTGGAAGGACGGGGAAGAAAACAAGCAATCAAAACACTTGTGCATATTTATTCATTCATTTAACAAAATTTATTGGTACCTACCAGGAGCCAGGTGCTTGAAATACATCTGCTTACAAAATAGACAAAGCTCCCAGTTGAGCTTACATTCTACCTGGGGGTAGAACATTATAAATAAATTGGACAGTGTGTTGAAAAGGGCATGTTAGAAAGTGATCAAAAGGAATCAGGAGGACCAAGTCAGAAGTGGAAGAGAATGCTTTTAATTAAATAGGAGGGTTGGAATTGAAAAAAAAATAAAAGTTACCTTTTAAGTCAAGTCTTTAAAGTGTTGAAGAAGTGAGTGCTACAGATATCTGGGGAAAATGATATATGTATGTGAGGGAAGATGAGCTTTGACATGGAGGGCCTTCAGTCTTCTATCTTTCTGGAAGAAAAGTCATGATCATCTAAGAATGAGGCAGGCTGGGAGTAAGCAACTTAATGAGAATACTGATTGTCTGGAGGAACCACAGTTAGATATGAGAAAGGAAGGTATCCAGGGAAAGTATAAACCAGGTTCTCAGCAGTGCTGGGAAACTAGTTATGTTGGACACTACATATTTGTATTAGATGCATTTGGAACAGTTGTATGGTTTTTTGAACACAGTGCTTGGCAGAGCAAGAAATGATTGGATTGATTCTAAGCTGGGAATTATCAAGAGAGGGATAAGGGGATGAGGGAGCCAAGTTTGCTGGTGAAAGAGCATGTATGGAGATGGGTCACAGGGGTCAAGTTCAGCAGAAAGAAAGTGAAGATGCACGTGGGACTCATAGAGGAAAAGACAAAAAAAAGTTTCAAGGGATTTGGAGAGGAGGAAGGCGTATACTAAGATTAAAAAAATGTGAGAAGTAAACAAATGAAAGGTGGTGTTTGGGATTTTAGCTTCAAATTCTGAGGATAAAATGATCCCAGAAGTGGTGCTGTGTAATCTTGAGAATGAGTCACTGAGGAAGATGATGGTTACATTGTAGGAGGTCATTTAAACGCCTGTCTCATCCATCCAGTGCTCTTGAGATTAATAGGTGGAATGTTTCATCTACCACAGCACCAGGAGAAAAATCACAAGCTTGGCATATGAGTCTAAAACACATAGACTATTCTTTCACTTTCTAGCCCTGTAACCTTGAGAAAGCTTATTGGGTAGAATAAAGTTTCCTCAATTGCAGGATGGGTAAAATTAAATGTAACACAGGACGATTGAGGGAAATAAATGGGTTAGTGCATGCAATCTGTGTCTAGCACAGTACCCGATTCAATAAAACTTAATAGTCTATAGCTATCACCAAATTTTGTCCATTCAGCAATATTTTTACACTTAAACCTTCTATGATAAAGATGTGTCCTATAAGTTTCTCCCCCATAAAGCTAATATTAAATTAATGCAGCTTCTCACATTCTTACATTGATAGTGTCTTAGAATTCAAATATGATGTCCATTCCCTTTCCTTTCCACTGTCATTTCTTTCATAGTGAATGTGAAGAAATAATTTTAAGCTAAGAAAATAATCATTATAAGTATGAGCCAAGGCTGAAATAACTGGCTGGCAGGAATCTGGAATAAAACAATAGCTTTACTGGAAGGTATGAATTCAGATGATCCAGAAGGGGTGTCATGATGACTATGATGCTCCTAGTTGGTCTGAGATATGCTTTTATTTCTCCATGCTTACATTCTACATCTTACCTCAAATTCTCAGGAAGGAATTCTATGAAGTTTTGCTACTGAAATGCCAAGGGTTCAGTCTAGGTCCTGTTGCTCACAGCAAAGAATGCCTATCACTGAGACAATGAGTATTGCCAGGGAAGGCTTTACTTGGGTGCTGCAGCTGGGAGAATGGGAGATCAGTCTAAAATCCATCTCCTCTACTGACTAAAATTGGGAGGTTCTTGTAGCCAGGGAAGCCAAGAAAGTGGGAACCATGGAGAGTTAAGGAAGCAATCATGAGGGGTCTGGCATCTCACTGTCTCATGGCAGCTGATGGCAGCTGAGACAAAGGAGAAACTCAGTTCCTGGAAAAGGACAAAACAAAAGGGCACTATTGGCAGTGATGCTGAATTTAAATTAGGGAAAAAAGTGAAGTTATAACTGGAAAGTGAGTCTCAAGTTCAGAAACAAGAATAATGAAGAACAGATCAGAAAATTGCAGGGAGTAGGAATTGGGTCAGTGAAGGGACTCAAGTCAGGATTGTGAGCAAAGAAACAGAGTCAATGGCCACTTTTTACATGGTGCTGACAAGACAGTTAGTGTCCTACAGGACTGAGGCAAGACCAGGTAATTGTGATACTTCTCTCCAGGAGAGTAGTGAGTGGATCCCATAAAAATATCAACATTATTTTAACCTGATCATAATAGTCTCTGTTCATATTTTTGCAGGTGTTATTATTTTTAGCAACAAAAACAATCTGATTACAAAGAATTGGGTCCTTGAAGCCATCTTAGGTTTGATAGCATGGAATAAAATGACTATGGGGCTAAATGATAAGGTTCTCTTGTGCTTATGTAACTACAACAATTAAACTATTTTTAGACCAAAGCTCATGGTATTAGGATTTTGTCTCTTCCACTTAATTTTCTTGAACTCTTTTGCACAGCATGTGATTCATGATTTATAGCACACAAATAATTGACCTTACATTGAGGCCACAGGTACACAGGTTCTATTCATACAGGTAGTTTATGGAACACAGCCTCTTCATTACAATCCAATAAATTTTACATTTCGGCCAGGATTTTATGTTGTTTTTTAATTATTGATTTTCCACTTGACTTCTCTCTAGATTGCATACAGAATTGTACTGTGTAGCTCTCTTAGTCACCAAAAAAAAATTTTTATATGTATCTCAAACTGCTAAGTAGCAACCTGATTTAAGACTCTGTATGCTAATAATAGTAGTAATGGATATATATTTTATAATATTTATTGACCATTTCTATGTACCAGATACTGTGCTAAGTGTTTTACATATATCTCATTTAATTGCAAGAATATCAGTAACAATGGCTGTCTATCTATCTTCTCAATGGTAGAGGTGGAGAAACTAACTTATCATTAACTTGCCAAGAAACCTAAATCTTATAAGTAGTATGACAGAACTTTGAGGCCTGATTGTTGACTTCCAGTTCTTATAGCTTAGCCATCGTCGTGTACTATTTTCAGCTGTCTTTCACAGAAATCCTCTTAAATCCTTTGTGTATGATTTCTGATCAGCAATTCGGATGTTTTCATTTCCTGTGGTTTTCCTAGATGATTTGCCCCAGTCAGCTAATATTCTTCATTTTGATATGTGATGTAACTATTTCGGGCATAATAAAATTATCCTGCTTTCAGATCTCCAAACAGTTTACTCATCTCATTATCCCTGTTATTTTCTTAGTGCACATTTCTGGGCCTTCACTTAGAAGACACTAAATAGTCAATCCCTGTTAGGTCACCTGGCAGTCAAGCCTTGTTTGTAATAAACATTAGTAAGAATGAACCTGACACAGGCTCATAGTGGTGCCTCCCTTTTGCAGATAATACTCATATTTTAAATACATCTGTTTTTGGAAATGGATTTTCTTTACTGAAATTATTTTCTTTCAGTTGTATATTACACAGTTTTTAAGCAGTGATTTCTCTGCTTTAAATAGGAGCATCTATCTAGGTATTATTTTAATTCGAACTTTATTTGTCTCTCATAAATGAAAACATTTTAGGTCAAAGCAAATGGACAGCAATAGCATGACTGGGATAACCATCTTTGTATCCTTTTCCCTGATATTCAGCCAAGATTAAGTGACTCACTTTACAATACACTCTTAGCAAATATAAGGTGGAATTTATAAGCTGTTTAAATGGTATTGCCTCGAAGTGTTATTGAAATTGTTCATGTGTTACTCTGTCCCTAGCTAGAGTTTAAGTTATGGCAATTAGAAGAGAGAAATGCAACATGTTTGGAAACAGAACTGCTGAAAGCATTAATTTATTCTTTTTTTCTAAAATCTATAAAATTAAACCACTTTTCCCTTACAAATTCATCAAGTTTTAAATATTAAAGGGGCACTACTGTATAATCCCATGAGTTGTAAAGACAGAACAAAAACAAATTATGATGAGCAAATAGCCAAAGTATAGGCTTTCTTTTAGGTCATACTTTTCTGTTCAGCATTATTAGAAAATATATTCACTTTATTATGAAAATAGTTTATTTATATTGAAAACCTTGCTATTGCTTATTAAATGTTTTCATATAGTAAATGCTAACTATTATGTTTTTGGAAATTAATTATTGAACCTCTATTAAAGTTAATTAAACTAATTAGGTTGAATTTTAATGAAGCTTTGCAAAGATAGGACATTATAGAACTTTCTTGTTTAAAAAAACAAAAATTGTACTGGATACAGTTATGCACCTCCATTGAAAAGTAAAAGGAAGTGAGGGACAGTCTAGAAAAGGAGACAGCAATGAAAATGACTAGATGTAAGAAAAAAAAAATGAAATATATTTAAAAACTAGAAGAAAATGGTGTTTTCTAATGTATGTTACAGGATAGGTGAAGTCAAGAGTTTAGTTTTCAGAGATAGTCAGGGGCAAGCTTTAGACATCTGTCAGGCTGTCGAGGCACAAATAATGACTTCAATTTCTTTCAAAAAGAATAGAAAAGAATGGGGTTGTCTAACAAGAGACACTAAAGAAGACCTCAACGGAGGCTGGGGGAGAAAGGTCATTAAGACGTTTGGGAGAGTGTAAAGGATAAGTAAAATAATTATTGTGTCCCTGAACATCCTGCTGTGTTTGGAAATGAATTTTAGAAGATGGAAATAATGGGAATTGTTATGGACTGAATTGTGTTTCCCCAAATTCATGTACTGAAGCTTTAACCCCCAATGTGACTGTGTTTGGAGATAGGGCTTTTGTGGTAGTAATTGAGGTTAAATGAGGACAGAAGGGTGGGCCTTGACCTAATAGGACTGGTTTCCTTTTAGGAAGAGGAAGAGACATCAGATCTCTCTCTCTCTGTCTCTTTGTGAGTGCCCAGAGAAAGGCATTTGAGGACACAGTAAGTAGGCAGCCATCTACAAGCCAGAAAAAGAGGCCTCACCAGAAACCAACCCTGCTGACAGTTTGGGAGTTTTGCTGTGTATAGTGACATGTTGGGACTTTAGGAGAATAGTAAATAACATTCTTCATTCCCTCTTCAATCAGGAATCAACTGTGAGATAAATGTGGATCATATCAAAGAAGATCAAAATCTCAACTTTGTCACTAAGACAAATGGAAATCATGTATTTGATTTGCATTTTAAAGGGCTCATCAGTGTTATACTCCTGAATTACACAGATTCAACACCCATCACTGACACAGGTAGATGATGTGTGGCAGAAAGGAGACCAGAATGCATGCCTCTTGCAGACAGACCTGGCTCCAAAAAAGAAAAATAGGAACTGTTTCCTGAAGCTACCATAATAAATTGCCACAAACTTGGTGGCTTAAACAACAGAAATTTATTCTCTTTCATAGGCTAGAAATTCAAAGTTAAGGTGTCAAAGGATCATGCTGTCTCTGAAAGCTGGAGGAAAGAATCCTTTCTTACATTTTTCTAGCTTCTGGTGGCTCACGGCAAGGCAATCGTTGACATTCCTTGGCTTGTAGCTGCATCACTCCAAACTCTGCCTCTGTCATTATATGGCCTTTCCCCTGTTGTCTCCATGTGTCCTTTTTCCTATAAGGACACTGGTCATTGAATTTAGGGCCTACCCTAATCTAGTGTGGCTTTGTCTTAACTAATTACAACTGTAACGACTCCCATTTCCAAACAAGGTCGGATTCTAATGTTCCAGGTGGACATGAGTTTTGGAAAGGATGTTCTCCAACCCACTAGAAGATGGACTAGTCATGCCCAGACGTTTCTTTAAACTCCCTAAATATATAAATTCGTTCTCTAATGAAGGATGAATGAATAAGAAAGGGAGAGGAGGGAGTGTCAAGTGTGTCACTATAGAAGAAGTCCTCCCAAATAGAAAAATGAGGTCAGGAAATGAGAAACTTCCCCAATTACATTTCAGCTCCTTGTTTGCTTAATTCATTGCACTCAGCCCTTGGGTCTGTATTCCACTGGCTCTGTGGCTTTCTCTCTCAGAAGAGGCAAGCAGCCTTCTATGAAGACAGCCCACTCATACTTCATGAGCCATTCCCCAAACGCCCACTAATCCTGCTTTGGGTGTCCTTCTTCTCCCAGGAAGTGTTTAACGTTTACCTCCATAGGCTCTGAAATGGGTCAGTATTACACAGGAAGAGTCTACTGTTCCCTAAGTCAAAAAAGTGTTCCTTATTCTCTTTTTACTTATTCTCAAAGTACACCTGGACACTTTGCATAAGATACCTCACCATAAGTTCTGCTGTTAAATTAAGTGACAGCATAAAAACATTCTAATGTCAACAATATAGAGATATCCTTGATTTAAATGTAAACACTTATCATCATATCTCTGAGGAGAAACTAAAATGTCACAAATGAGATCCTTGCCAATCTAAGTCCACAGAAATCAAAGACCCATATTCTTAAGTTTCTACTCAAATAAAATAAATTCCAAAGATGAAATTGTCTTGCCTTTACATATTAGGTTCAAGGAAAGTCCAAAACCTTGAAGTTGAAGTCAGAAATCATTGTTTTGTTTTGTTTTTTAATCCTGCTAATTCTCAGCTGGAGAGCAGGACTGTAAATCAGATCCCTGATCAAAGTTCAACAGCTTCAACCTGCCTCTCACTGAAAGGGATGAAGTTCTGTCAATGTCCCTGAAATCGGATTACCCCTGCTAAGTTTATCCTGTGTCTCCATTTGTAGAAAGTCTAAAGTATATATTAGGAACAAAGGAATGTATTAGCATTAAGTTGCACATTTACGAAATGAAGACAATAAAGCAATTCCCAGACTGTAGTTACGCCAAGCAAAAAGAAGTTTCCAAAAAACACAGTTAAAGTAGACCGACATTACTCTGGCTTAAGACTCAATAATATCTGAGCAATGGAGAATAGGCAGAATCAAGAAAAACCTTTGTTTCAGGCTTACCAGCTTGTCAATCATTCTATCCCAGGAGTATATCCTTCAAGATATATAAATTAAAATTCAGTAAGGAGAAATATCTCACCATGGAATTAATTATGGTACAATTTAAATTCTCAATGTTGAAGAAAAAATCTCTCCCAGTATGTAGCGTTAGAATAATCCTGCTATCTTGGGGTGTTCAAAATCTGTAGTGATTGCAGGCCCATTCTTCAGGGCTTATTTTTATCCAGCACATTAAAAATGTCTTAATTTCTAGTTTTTCTGTGAACATTGAGTAGCCAATGTCCTGGTGCTACACTGAGAGTGGAATATATGTGGCCATCCTGCCCCCCAATAACACACACACACACACACACACACTTCTCCATTAAAAGGCATTCTTACTTCAGTTCTGCCATAGCTTCTTGTAGCCATTATCTCTTGCAGTACAATTACTTTGGGCCTCTAAAGTAGAGTCCCCTAGTCTTGCAACTGGAAAATCATACTCAGCAAATTACTTAAAGGAAGCTGCTGTTGATGTATATGAAACCTGTCTCCCTAGAGATACAGTAGCTACCAATAACTCAGCTATCTGCACTTTAAGATATTATCTTCACTTAAGGAGTTTAATGTTTTAGATTTTGAGAAGGATCTTGTTTGGGAGGCACATAGCTCCTCTAATGGTTTATTGAGGAAGCTCAGCTGGATTGCCGACAGTGAAACTTAACTTCTTGACCTCATGCAGCACTGGCACATCTGAATGACTCCTTGTTTTTTCTTTCTCTTTGTCTTCTTGCCTTAACATTTCTTTTGCTAACTTATTCTTCTAAACTTTGTCTTGTGTCATTCTTTATAGTGAGAGATTGGGAATAAGTGAGTTCCAATTTTGCTAAAAGTGTTTATTGTTCATGCAATGTATTCTCTGTTACAATATCTATTATTTTAATCTAACTTATTAACAGAACCCTAATTTTGCTAAACTATTTACTTCTCAAACTCTCTCACAGAGACACTCGCCATTAGCCCTAGTTCTAGCTAAAAAGGGACCTATAATATGCATATATTATAGGGTAGAAATTCAAAGAGGTTTTAAAAGAAAATTTTCAAAGCCTGCTCTACTTGTTTTTTGCACACCTCTCTTTCACTTTTTCCTTCTTGGAAGTTGGACTCCTGCATATATAACAGTTATCTTAATCAACATTTTATATGTACCAGTACACAAAGACCAACAATTGAATGAACATCCCATAAATATAATAGCCATTAAATTAACATTCATACAGAGCTGGATTCAATCTAACATTGACCATCTTCCTCACTTTCAAAAAATGTTTCTAATCGTCCCTATGTCTTATAACCCTGATTACATACATTTCCAGGGTGATTTCAACTAGGGCAGTAGTTACTTCCTCATATGCAATATTTGAAATCACAAATTAATACTCTAATAATTCTGTGTTAGTCTTCCAGTCTTTATCTCTCAAATCATCCCAAATGTTATGTAACCACTTGGAAGAGGTCCTCGGTCTTCAAGGGTAATTTCCTGAAAGCTCTAATTTTGGGTTACTTAAGCGAATGGCTTTCAATTGTTTTTATATTCAAGTTCCCTTCAAGGAGTCACTCTGGGTTACTCTTGGAGATTTTTGTCTCTTTCCCTCTAGAGACATTTCTTTAAAGTCCCAGTCACCTTTCCTGATTTAATAACAACCAGATCAACTCGCCCCTTTCTCATACTCTCTTCAAGAGTAGCTAGACCTACAAGCACTTCATTATACTTTTGTTTTTATCTAGCTTTGACTTCAGTGTCTCATTTTTCCCTACACATCTTCCTTGCAAATCCTCCAAACTCTCAAACTTGTCTTCTGTAGACATAGTTCTCTTTCACTTTAATCAACCTATTTAGCTTCATCTTTCTTTCCTTCTTCCACTGCTCCTGTGCTGATAGTAAGACCAAAGCATAACTTTCAAAGCTCACCAATTTTCTTTTGAATTCCTGAATTTTAGAGTCAGGGATTTTCAGGGATAGGCATTTTAGATTGCCTTCTTAGCCTTTGGGTGAGCAATTTCTCTGAATCATCCAAATTATTTAGAGGGTGAATTAGGTTGGCCTATCTTACTTATCTATTGTAGTACCTATCTTTGGTCTCTGCCAACTCATAAACAGACTATTTTGGAGCTTGATAGCCTCCCCTAATTTGATCAAATGTGAAAAGGAAACTCATGGGGTCCAAATAAAGTTGCTTCTTTATTGCACAAATGTGGGAAGCACAGTTGGGGGCTGGCAGACATTGACTGGTATTTTATTAAAAGAAGTGAAGATCTGAATAGAGTCTTAGGGTCAAGGTGGGCGGAACCAACCTCTTTAACCAAGTGTTAATGAATATAAAGGAAGCATCTGCCTTGACTTGATATTGAAATTGACAGGGCCATGTGTCAGTTAAAGCTAGGATATATGAGATATACATTTTTAATTGATGAATATAGTAGTGGTACTTTTTATGAGGAAATAAGAGTTCTAGAAGTGAAATATTAGGAAAGAATGACATAGTGAAATGAAAAGTAAAGGGAGGCCAAGGTTAGATCGTCATGTAAAAAAGAGAACGTGAGGGTATTTGCGACCCCATACATGGCTTACCTTTAAGTAGTGACCAAGAATGTCAGGGGTGTGAGGCTGATCAATGGCATCATGGGTCCCGATTACAGATAACCTCCTATATATTGTTACTAAGTTCAGTTTTTATTCTAGAGGCTATGCCAATTGCCTGAAATAATTTACCATGGGGATACAGGTACTTTTTTTCTATATAATATGTTGCCAAAACTGCACAGAGGTTACTCTATGAATATGGGCTAGCATATACAAGGAAGACTAATTTCAGATGAAAGAAGACTGTGGTCCAGTTGTCAAGTTTTGTAGGTGATTCATAATAATCTAGGTACTCGATGACAAGCAACAGGACAGATATCCCAAAGCAACATAATATTTAGAATGCACATGTAAGATTTATGAGGCTGACTGGCCTAGAATGTATAGTCAAGCTACATAGAAGTGCCACTTTGCATCAGCAGTAGAACGACTACCTTTCTTTTGCATAAAATTATGTAAGTGGATTTCCTGTTTAAGTACTGGTAATGCGAAAATCTGAAAGACAACGTATTAATTTCATTTTTAGATAGTTCAAGAAGTCTGCTTGGTTTGATATATCTTTTAATAGATAAAATATTAACATAAAGCTAGAAGACCAAGGAACTTATAAAGCCAATACTACTGAAAAGCCATTTCCCTTGCTGTAATCATTTCTTCATTTAAACTATTCTGCTTAATAATGGAACATAGTGGGAGCATAATGAGGCAAAAGCTATCAAAGCGATTGTTGCTATGAATGCTGAGACTGAATAATTGTTCACTTTTGAATGAGGTCTCACTATAACCATAGGCAAAGACTGAGTCAGGACAAACATTTACATTTGGAAACAGCCTGCTAGGAAGCAACATCCAGAGCTGCCTACAATTAGGTCTGCCCAGGATAGAGATTTTTAGATAATGCATGCGATAAAGTGCTGGGAAGTAGTGCCTCTTTTTTAAAACAAAATATTATGTATATATTTAAAACCCCTAAAATATGATAGATAAAAAGCAAAATGGTCATAGCTAGTATCAGGAGGGGAAATAGAACCCTACTAGTTTGTTCTTCCCTTGACAGCCTGGAGGAAGGGGAGGTGTTTCAGGAAGTTGTGAAGGCTTCTAAGGCTCTGAAAAAAGAGACTTGATAAGTATTATTCTAAATTGACAATTTGAATGACTCTAGGTACTTCAAATCACCATCACAATAGAAAATCATTGATGGGATATGTTAAAGAAAAACATGCTTATGAAATCTAAGCGTTAAAAATGACGTAACTCCCATTCAAGTAACCACACATCACCAGACTCCTGTTTAACCCATTTCTGATAGATTCAAAATCCAGTGTTTTTTTTTTGGCAAATAACCATCCTCCTATGCAGTCTCTAGTTTAAGTTCTCATTATTACTCACCTGGTATAAGAGGATACCGCTCTGGTTCCTCTCCTAACATATATATATATTTACATTGAGAAAGATTAAAGTAGATATCTGACAATCTGGGACATCTAGGGGCTAGGCTGACATCAGATGGCTGGCCTGCTACTATTCATTATGTATTGATCTTTCTGGAAGCTGGTCTGGTATTCACAGATAGGCCTTTATGTTCTGTTGAACACATACAACTTTATAGAACATCTATATCAGACCAGGCTACTCTGTGACCATAATGGATAAAGACAGAATCAAGACCATCCTCCAATCACGTCTAAACAGAGAGGAAAATATGAGCATTTTCCAAATCACGAAAAAGCCAAACAGCCCACATGCTGGCCAATATTTGTGACTTTTGCTTGTTTTGTAGCTTTAGCCTTGCTCTAATGTTCTGTCTTTCTAGATGATATTCATTAAGATACCCCCGCTTCCTGACAACATTCAATCCACAGAAAAGCCCAACTTTATCTCCAAAATCATCTAACCCATGCCCAAATTCTGTTAAGTCCTATCATTCTCTTACAGAAACATCCCACAGTTTCCTTGCTGCAATCGGAAATAAGCCATAACTCTGCCTCTGGTGGTCTTTAGGTGAAATCAGTGACAACATTCTCAGCTCATAAATTTTCACCAAGTCATCATTACCCATGACATAGTACCCTATCTGGATATGTATCGTGGCTTCAAAGACCTTCCTGATTTCATCATGAACTTTACGTCAAACTTCATTTCCGTTACCATTTCTCATGTAGCGTTTGTTAAGACCTGGCAGGTGCTAAATTCAGTCCTTACAATGATCTTGAAAGATGATGTAAAGCTATTTTTATTTTTGAACTCAAGAAACTGAGGAGCAGAAAAGTCCACTATCTCTTGCAGGTTCACACAGAATACATTAAAGAAGCAAGATTTATATTCAAGTCTGTTTATAAGTCCTGTGGTTTTTCCTTTATATTATGCAAATAGCAGACTACTTGATAATACTCAAAACATGCCCCATACTTTCAACTTCCTGTGATTTCGCTGGTGGTATAGATGTGTTTTCATTTACTGTAATTTATTTTCCTTCAGAGCCTATCCCAAATGCTGACTTTCTTATTATATCTTCCCCACAACATTCATTTGTTCATTTACTTAATCAGCATTCCTTGAGCTCTACTTATACTGAATTTCCATTAGAATGAAAGCTCCATGAAAGCAGTGCTTTCCAGTAAAATTAATATGAAGATGTGGGATGGGGTAGGCATGGGAGGAAGAAAGTGAAGCATGATTAAAAAGATCTCCAAAAATAGTTAAGTAATATTCCTAACCTAGGTATATTATAACCTATATGTAGGTTACAAGTAATAACATTGTTCATTTTTGTTCACTTAGTAGATTTCATCCCTCTCCCTTTCTACCCACCTCTCCCAGAAATGTGTACTTATCATTCACAGATTCTCCTTGCAAATAACACGTGAGTATTGGTATTTGCAGCTGAAGAATCTAGTAGCCTGCTGTCTCTAAATATACATGGCTGGACACCAGCTGTGTTCCCTGACTTAATCAGCCTCCAGTAGACACCATACATACTCTGCTTAGTGCTTTTTTTTTTAAAGTAATTTTTAATGAAACATTTTATTGCATTAATAATAGAGACAAACGTCAAGAATCATGTACAGTGTACCAACTGTATAAGCTACATGAAGATCATTCTGCTCAGTATTCTTTTTTTTAAAAAAAGCTTTATTTTATTTTTAAATGTTACATAATAATTGTATGTATTTACCAGGTACAGTGGGATATTTCAATACAGGTATACAATGTGTAATGATCAAATTAGGGTAATTATCATATCTATCACATCAAATATTTATCTTTTCATGGTGAGAACATTCAAAATTCTCTCTTTTAGCTATTTTGAAATATACAATATTTATTGTTACTATAGTCACTGTACAATGGAACACTGGGATTTATTCCTCCTATTTAACTGTAACTTTGTACAGCTTGACCAACCTCTCCATCATCCCCCACCCTCTTGCCTTCCGAGAATCTGACAACCACTATTCTATCTCTACTTCTATGAGATAAACTTTTTTTAGTTTCCACATATAAATGAGGAAATATCATATTTATCTTTCTGTGTCTGGCTTATTTCACTTAACATGGTGTTCTTTGACTCATCCATGTTGCACAAATGACAGAATTATATTCTTTAGTGTGGCTGAATAGTATTCTGTTCTGTAAATATACCACATATACATTTACATTCCCAATGGTGGGAATGTAAATTATTATACCATAATAGAAAGAGTAGGGAGTTTCCTTTAAAAATTAAAAAAGTACCATATGATCCAGCAACCCTACTATTTGGTATACATCCAAAGGAAATGAAATCAACATGGTGAAACCCTGTCTCTATTAAAATACAAAAAATTAGCCAGGTGTTGTGGTGGGCGCCTGTAGTCCCAGCTACTTGGGAGGCTGAGGCAGGAGAATGGGATGAACCCAGGAGGCGGAGCTTGCAGTGAGCCAAGATTGTGCCACTGCACTCCAGCCTGGGCGACAGAGCCAGACTCTGTCTCAAAAAACAAAAACAAAACAAAACAAAAAATTGTTGCCATTATTTGCTATCACCAATTCTCTTCCCATTGATTCTTAAGCCTACTTCAGTCAAAGATCCCACCAACTCTCTAAAATTTATTTTATAGAGGTCACTGGTGATCTTCATTTTCCTTAATCTAATGTTCGACTCTCTATTCTAACCTTATTAGCTATCTGCATAATTTAATATATAGGGATGCGCTGCATAACAATGTTTCAGTCAATGATGAACTGCATATATGATGGTGGTCCCATAAGATTTTAATACTGTATTTTCACTGTACCGTTTCTATGTTAAAATATGTTTAGATGCACAAATATTTATTGCTGTGTAACAATCGCCTACAGTTTTCAATACAGTACCAGGTTTGTAGCCTAAGAGCAAGGCTATCCCACACAGGATCTAACGTCTTTCTTGACATCACCAACAAAATGTTTAGTAAATATCACAAATTATCACATATCAAAACTTGGAGCTAGATTTTGCCGAATTTCTTCCCATATCTCAGTAAATACCAATTCATCCTTCTGATTGCTTGAGATGAAAACTTCAGAGTCATTCATAACTTTTAACTTCATTTCCCACCCACATGCATTCAATAAAGAAATTCTACTATCTCTATCTTCAAAATAGGCCCAGATTAACACTTGTCCTTTACCACCTCATTGAAATCCTCATGAACTCGTGCCTAAATTATTTTGAAAGCCTGTAAACTTACTTCACTGCCTCCCCTTCACCCCTTTGCAATCTGTTTTTTTTACAGATTAGCCTTTTAAATGTTTCAGGTCTTGCCACTCCTCTATTGAAAACCTGTAATCATCCCTCATCTTCTTCAGAGTAAACTCTACCATTCTTACAGTGATCTACAAAATGTCAGGAGACATGGCCCCTGTTTCCCTTTTGTCTCATCTTCCCCTCTCCTCTCCTTCCCCAATTTATTACTCTCAATCCACTCTGTTCTCCCTGTGATCATTCAGTATCCTCCTATCCTAAGGCACAATCCCTCCCAAGTAACTTTGCACGCTCTGCTTCCTCTGGAGAATTATTTCCCCAAACATCTACACATCTAGCACTATCCCCTCCTTCATATCTCTGCTCAAGTGCTACCTTCTCAATGCTGGTCCTACCCTGACTATTCTTTCAAACCGCAATTTGTCTTTTCATTTTCCTTATGCTACTTTAGCTTGTGTTTCTTTTCCTATAGTATTTTGAGCCTTCTAAAATCCTGTATGGATTATTTATTGTGTTTATTGCATTTTCTATCTCCTCTTCATGAAATATAAGCTCTATAAGGGCCAGTTTAAAAAAAAAACTTTATTTCACCATTGTGTTTCAATAACTTAGAATAGGGTCTGAGAAATGAATGATTGAATGGTATTTCACATATAAAGTGTCTTGCATACTACAAATTCTTAATAAATATTCATTTCTTTCTCTCTCCCATCTTTCTATTCACTCCCCACAATCCTTTATATTTACTATGTTATTAATTAATTGCCTTGTGCATGTACAGTATCATTTGGCTTCAAAGTTTATAATTTTGTCTCGTCTAGTATAGATCACATTTAGGAAAAACAGAACCATCTATGCACAATCCTAACTTGAGGGATTAGGAGGAATTATCGCAGATTTGAAACATCAGCATTCTGTTTCTTATTTGTAAGTGGGATTGGTTATGAAGAATAGAGTGTCTGTGCAGGGAGTCCAGTCTTAATTAATTCAAAATTTTTTATCAAACTCTGCCATGGAAACACTGCAACTTTTACCCACCCCAAGCACATTTTCAGCTAAAGATAGTGTCTTAGAGGTGACAACTAGTTTCATCTTAATTTGAGTCTCACCACCCCCAACCCCATTTCTACCTTCTCATTCCTACCTTAATGGGTAACTTTTCAATAAAGTATCTTAGCCAATGTGTAATTGAAAATACAGATAAATAGCTTTCTATACCCCAGTGCTGGTTCTGAGATCCAGGCATGAATGTGCTCTGGGATGTCAAGTTAAATTTGTATCATTAGCATATTGGAATGCCATTGTATGTGCCTTTGACACAATTTGTTAACAACAGCAAGAATGTTTCCACTAGTCACACTGATTTCTAGACTGCCAGTCCCCTGATAACAAATTTTCTTTGGTTCTTGGCAGTGATGGTCTTTTATACAGAATTGTGAGCTATACAGCATAACTGTTTTATCCAATAAATTTATAGAAAACTTGAGGAAAAAATAATGGGGCAAAAAAAAAACTTTAAATGTCTTTAAATAGCATCAGCCAAAGTATAGATTATAGATGATGTTTCATCAGCTCCACTGTAATTATAACCTCAATTATCTGAACGAGTTTCCCAGTCACAGTGTATTTCAAGTTAAATTTTGTAGTTTCGAAATTTGCAGTTAAAAGGGAACGTTTTTGACAAATTGGCCCTTTTATTGACTTGGCATCTGTTTTAGGTCATTGGCCACTATGTCTGCCTGTCATGTTTTTTTCCCCCCTTGCATTTTATCCTAGTTTCCCACCAAATCCCTCCCTATGTATATTTAAGCAAATGAAACCATGTGACATTTTTATTGCAGAGAGAGAGAGGTTTTGTCCATAGTTTCCTGTGATCTGTTTCTTACTCTGAAAACAATACAATTTGTAGATTTTCTAGATTTTAGTTATTTTCTTCTTAATATGCACAGGGACTAAATGATGGAGATGATGTGTTTAATAAAAGACTAGCCTACTGCCCCACTTCTCTGCCCATTCCAAGGCCTTCTCAATAATCTTTGTTAAACACTAATTTATTATCTCTACTTGCCCCCTATAGGGTGGGGATTGAATTTAAATCTGCAGCTTGCACAGATTTATACAGAGGGGAAAGAACTATCCACACCGCCAACCACACGCACACACATACACAAGCCCGGAAGATCTATATTAAGTGGGTGCTGCATAGGTGTAATTATTACAAGAAAAAAATTGTGAGTACAAGGAAGATAATGGGACTGCTTTGTTTTTTTTTGTTTAGGGTAAAGAGAGAGCAACCTACTTCTTGATTGAATGATACCAGAAGTCTCTGCTCCTCTCCAAATAATCCAAAACATTCTAGCCTCATCAATTGATGTTCTAGATCCATGAAAAATGGGGATTTATTTTAGTTAGGGTTAAAATAAAAGTAGCTCTTGAATATATAATGCAGTGATTTACATTGATTTGCTTTATTGTTCTGTTTAGTCCTTTCTGGGTTACAGTAGAGAATAAATAATAGATGAATCAATTATCAATAGATGAATATTAGTTTTGCTAATACCTCATCTTTGCAGAATCCAATTTTTATGAAAAGGATATGGAAGTGATGCTAAGTTACATTGCCTAAAGGAGAAAAAGAGAAGGATTTTCCCACAAAAGAAAACACTGAAATGAAACAGGCAGTGAAAGAAAATATTGGTGTAAGGGAGGAGACCACCCCACATATTGTCTTATGCCCAATTACTGCCTCCAAAGAAAGAGGAAGTAAAAACTAAGAGGCAGAAATGAAATCCACAAGCAGACAGCCCGGTGCCACACCCTGGACCTAGTAGTTAAAGATGGACCCCTGACCTAATCGATTATGTTATCTATAGATTACCGACATTCTATAGAAAAGCACTGTGAAAATCCCTGCCCTGTTTTGTTCTGATCTAATTACTGGGGCATGCAGCCCCCAGTCATGTACCCCCTGCTTGCTTAATCCATCACGACCCTCTCACGCACACCCCCTTAGAGTTGTGAGCCCTTAAAAGGGACAGGAATTGCTCACTCGGGGAGCTTGGCTCTTGAGACAAGAGTCTTGCCGATGCTCCCGGCCAAATAAACCACTTCCTTCTTTAACTCGGTGCCTGAGGGGTTTTGTCTATGGCTTGTCCTGCTACAGGTGTATCACACTGTCTTTCACAGGTCAAGGCTTAATTATGTCAGTATTTATGGACACCCAAACTGTTTTATACTTCCATATCTGAATTGAGCTCAAATTGGAGAATCAGAAAACTTTGCCATAATAGTCACAGAAATGGCTAAAGAAAAAGAGAACTCAATCTCTTTTTCTAGAAAAACTTGATAAAATTTTAGAGAGAAAAGTAATTTTAGGAACAAATGTCACATGCGTCCCTGTGAAGAGACCACCAAACAGGCTTTGTATGAGCAATAAAGCTTTTTAATCACCTGGGTGCAGGTGGGCTGAGTCCAAAAAGAGAGTCAGTGAAGGGAGATAGGGGTGGGGCCTTTTTATAGGATTTGGGTGGGTAGTGGAAAATTACAGTTAAAGGCGGTTTTCCTCTTGGGGGCAGGGGCGGGGGTCACAAGGTGCTCAGTGGGGAACTTCTGAGCCAGGAGAAGGAATTTCACAAGGTGATGTCATCAGTTAAGGCAGGAACCAGCCATTTTCACTTCTTTTGTGATTCTTCAGTTACTTCAGGCCATCTGGATGTATACTTGCAGGCTTGGGCTCCAAGGCCTGACAACAACCATTTTACAAATGAAGAAACAAGACCCAGAGAGGTGAAGCTGGATGGTTGTTAGGCTATAGGAAAATCTTTAAGTAAGATCCAGGTTTCCTAAATCCCAGACTTCACAATTCACTGGGAATAAAAACATCCTAATGAATTAATAGATTACATTTTTTTGTTGTTGTTTAAAATCAGCCCTAAATCTCATTGGCCAAGGGCTGTAAAACAGCAGATATGTAGTATGAATAAGTTGAGAGAGCTAATGTAGAACATGAGGGCTATAGTTTATGGTGTATTGGGAATTTTTGTGAAATGAGTAAATGTTAGCTGCTCTTGCCCCACGTACACACAAAAATTAGTAGCTATATGATGATAAAAATGTTAATTTGCATCATTCTAGTAATGATTTTACTCTCTGTATGTCTCCCACAACATCATATTGTATACCTTAAATATACACAACAAAATTTATTTAAAAGGTAAAGCAAAATAAAAACAAATAATGTGTACTATGGGACATCTAAAATAATTAATGAATGAATACATAAATGAATAAATAAATAAATTTAATTGACCAAAAGACTAAAGAAAGCCAAGGTAGCAAATCAAAGACATATTACCATGTCTTTCTGTCTGTCTGTGTTTTGGTTCCAAACACTTGAGAATCTGTTGACTTAGTTTGATGATATTCTTTTTTTGAGCAAGGATACAAGTGTGTCATCATACTCACAGTTGTTCTAGTCCCCTCCTTCTCTATACATTTGTCACATCTGAGCTTGAAGCCACCTCTAGATCTCCATCCATTGTAACAGTTCTCATGCGGTATTTATTTCATTTTCAAACAGAATTTAGAAAAATTATAAAGTAGCCAGGACTTGCTTGCATCAACAGTGCAAGTTATTCTTATTCACAGCTTCTCCTACCGATAACAGTTCTCAAAGTTAAAAATGACCTCAGGAAAAATATTAAACCCTACATGCACTCAATGAAACATGGCCTTAGGTTAAAGATCACATCAAGGTGTGACAGTAACAGTCCTGTTAATAGCTCTGAAAGATCTAAATGAAACCCTCAGCTAGATAAAGGGTACTGAGAATCATGTGCATCGTTCCACGGTATCCTGACTTGCAGCTTAATGTAGACAGGGGCCTGTACTGATGAGATTTGTGAGTATGTATTTTAACCAGGGGAATACAATCTTATAAGATTCATGGAAATTTCTCAGTTTTTACAAGCATTGTATTGATAAGAGTCCAGCAAATGTGGATTAAAAGGAACAGACACCTGACAAAATGAAGCCTCTGGGTCCTCAATCTGATACTGGCAGGGAACAGGCTGAGAAAGCAAATTAACTGCAAACATGGGACATTTCTTATGAAAAGAGAAAAATCACTGAATGGGATAATGAGAGTCCAGAGGGGAGAGCTAAGAGTTGCAAAGAACCATTTCCAGGGAGCACTGGACAGGCTATAATGAAGGAATATTCTTTGTTCCAAGAGCAAATACTCATCTGAATGGGATAGTACTTTCTCTTCTATCCCATTCTAAATGTGAATGTCTACTGTGTGTTTTTTTTAAATTATTATTATCCCTGTCACACTGTTGTATGTTTGCTGTGTGAGAGACAGAACTCAAGAAAGTCTACTCTAGGAGCACACCTGAGCAGCTCTATCTGCACCTGGAACTAACTTACATGACGAAACACTGAACTTTAAGCCTGAGCCTGATGCTGTAGTGGAATGAGGCATCATCGGGCATCTTGGGAAAGTGTTGACAATATTTTGTATATGAGAGGAGCATAATTCCTCTAATAGCTAGAAGGAAAACTGTGATAGGCTGCTAGATTGGTGGCACTTCTCTGTTTTGCCAATTTGATTTTGAGGATTTTCAGGTTCTGCTTGACCATGAAAATTGGTAGCAGGAATGAAACACGAAGAAATTTGCCTGAATTATTCGCTACTTTTATATTCAGCATGTTTCTCATGATGAATTCAACCCTTTGATTATACATTCCTGTTTCCGGTTGCTTTTAGATTTTTGCAGAATCTTCTTGGTTCTAGATAAAATTTCACACTGTCCCATGGAACAATGGCAGACAGAAAGAGAAAAATAACTGGTGCTAAATTTTCTGGTGTACAGAAGCTCTAAGATTTTAAATCAACTGGCAAATATTGAAAAGGTTAAAAAAAAAGTTCTTATTTTTTTCCTTAGGTTATGCCAATTTCAAAAACTATTGCCAGAATATACCAGAGGGAGAAGGCTGAATTGTTTTTTCTTAAATCTAATTAAAAATATTTTAAATAACTATTTCTTTAGATTTTGGCATTAAATTCCTCATCTGTCTTAATCTTCTGGTTGTCATTTTTATTTTCATTCAATAAAAATGTGCGAAATGCTTTCTATATCTCAGGCACTGTTCTGGGCATTGAAGATGCAGCAGCAAATAAAACAGACTCAAATCACTGTTCCCCTTTAGCTTAATTTCAGATGAAGAATAACACATAATTAACAATATAAGTAGGTAAAATAGATAATATGTTAGAGATAAGTGCTATGGAGAAAAAACATAGCTGAAAACAAGAAGAAAAATGAGTTTAGAGTTGTATTTTTTACTAGGGAAGCGAGGAGAATTCTCTTTAGGTGGTATTTGAGTAGCATTCAAAATGAGATAAAAAGGAGGGACAAAGAGAAGCAGGAAATAGATAAAGGGAAGCAGGTATTGAATGATTCTATAGGCTACTATAGAGACTTTGGCTTTATCTAAAATAAGATAGGAAATCATTCAAGTACTTTGAGTAGATGAGTAACATAATCTGATTGTGTATTCATAGTATCAGTCTGGTCATAAATATGTATTCACTTTAAAGTCTTTCCACTAAGATCTGGAATAAGACAAGGACACCTGCCCACTTTCACCACTTCTATTCAATATAGTACTGAAGGTCCTAGCCAGAACAATTAGGCAATAAATAAATAAATAAATAATTAAATGGTGTACAAATTGAAAAGAAAGAAGTCAAATTTTATTTGGTTGCAGATTATATAATCTCATATTTAGAAAAACCTAAAAACTCCATTAAAAAACAGAGCTGACAAAATTATTCAGTAAAAGTACAGGATACAAAATGAATACACAAAAGTCAGTAACATTTCTATACAACAGCAAATATTCTGAAAAAATTCAAGCAAACAATCACACTTACTATACTTACCAAGAAAAAAAATCTAAGAATAAATTTAACCAAAAAGGTGAAAGATCCCTATAATGAAAACTATAAAATACTGCTGAAAGAAATGAAGAAGACACACACACAAAAAAAGATAATTCATATTTATGGATTGGAAAAAATAATACTACTAAAATGTCCATACTACCCAAAGCAATGTACAGCTTCAGTGCAATCCTTATTAAAATACCAATGACATTCTTCACAGAAATAAAAAGAACACTGCAAAAATGCTTATGGTATGACGAAAGACCCCATGTAGACAAAGCAATCCTGATGAAAAATAACAAAGCTGGAAACATCACAATATCTGATTACAAAATATACTACAAAGCTATAGAAACAAAACAGCATAATGCTGGCATGAAAACAGACACACAGACCAATGGAATGAAATAGAAAACCCAGAAATAAATCCACACATTTAGAGCCAACTGATTTTTGACGAAGGCACCAAGAACATACATTGGAAAAAGGACAGTCTGTTCAATAAATGGTGGTAGAAAAACTAGATATACATATGTAGAAGAATGAAACTCAAACCCTATCCTTCACCATATACAAAAATCAAATCAAAACCATATGCAAAAAACAAAAATGGATTCAGATCTTTTGCCCATTTTTTGATCAGATTATTAGATTTTTTTTCCTATGGAGTGGTTTGAACTCTTTATATATTCTGGTTATTAATATATATCCTGGTTATCCTTGTGAGATGGATT
This sequence comes from Hylobates moloch, assembly GCF_009828535.3. Classification (NCBI taxonomy): domain Eukaryota; kingdom Metazoa; phylum Chordata; class Mammalia; order Primates; family Hylobatidae; genus Hylobates; species Hylobates moloch. The sequence continues at coordinate 22,339,395 of NW_026652295.1, read as the reverse complement.
GTTGGCAAATATTTCCTCCCATTCTGTAGGTCTTCACTTTGTTGATTGTTTCCTTTGCTGTGTAGAGGCTTTTCAATGTGATATGATCCAATTTGTCCATTTTTGCTTTGGTTGCCTGTGCTTGTGTCGTATTACTGAAGAAATTTTGCCCAGATCAACATCCTGGAGATTTTTCCCTGTGTGTCCTTGCAATAGTTTCATAGTTTAAGGTCTTATATTTAAGTATTCAATTCATTTTAATTTGATTTTTGTATATGGCAAGCTATAGGAGTCTATTAAAGACATATTTAAAACCATTAAAATTTAAAGTGATTTGTTAGGAATCAGTAGGTAAGTAGAACCCCTATGTGTTTTTCTTTAACCTTACTGCTTGGCTTCTTCAATTCTGCCTGGTGAAATCTTCACTTGAATCTACTTATTGTTCACTTAAATGTTCTACCTAAAATTTACCTTCAGTCAAGTATTTTTCCTCGTTCTTTTTTATTCGGTAAATGATACTGCCATCAAACCAGTTGCAAATAATTGCTTAATCTGGAAATAATTCTTAATCCTGTCTTTTCCCTCAACACCATTGCTATCCAATGCGTCAATAAATCCCCTCGACTCTGCCTTCCGATGTCTCCCAAGCCCTGCCATTTTCCTTCATCACTACTTCCACCAATCTCTATTGCTTTTACCTGCAGTGTTAGCATTGTCACATTTGCTCTGCCCCGGAATCTACAGTCTATTCTCCTCAAAGCAATGACTGTGCTCTTGAACAACAACAGCAAAAAGTAAATACGTTATGCACTCCTGTTAAAAAATATTCCCTTGTTTGCAATTGTAATTAATATAAAATCATATATGTAGAAGCCTTCCTAAATTACTAAATTTGAAGTAGCCATCTTTCAATTCCTCTCTTGTGCAATTCCCTTTTTCATTTTTCTCATAGCAATGACCACATTCTAAAATTACCTGCTTTATTTATTATCTTCTTATTTATTGCCGTCTTCCTATTCCCACGGGACCTTGTTTTTCCTGTTCTCTGCTATATTCCAGTACACAGAACAATGGCATTTCGTATAGGCTTAATAAATTTTGATGTATAGATGAATTAATAAATTTGCATTTTTCAAAAGATAAATTGACCCCGATGTGTCACAGAATGATTTAGGGTTTTAGATATTAAAAAGAGTTACTACATGTCCAGTTTTACCTTTTTATTTCATAAGTGGTAATATGATTGACCAAAAATGCTAGATCTATATTTACACAATTTGATAGTGGCAATCATTAGATTTTAAATGACTCTAAATAGTACTCTAAATAGTACTCCAGATAATATTATTTTTATTGTTTTTACATTTCTGACATTCAAGCTTGCATTTATGTGTCTCTATGTGAATGTGTGGATGAGTACATTGATTCAGTTTGACTTTGCAACTGGGCTTTTAATATTAGAACCACAGTAACTACAAATTTGTCTTGTCACTAGCCTGGTTAAGTGTCATAAACTACTGGCTGAGCAAAATATACTGTCTCATTTTTGGGGTAACAATCATCTATGACATGCTGATTTTCTTAGTCTTCTTTCATAATTTTATACATTTTTATAGAATGTTGAATGGCTCTCTCACTTCATTTCTTTGGGAGATTATAGTCACTGCAGTGCTTAAGACTTGAAGGACTAATGACTAATGGAATTGTAGAATTTTTGTAGTTACTGTGGTAACTACAAATTTGTCTTGTCACTAGCCTGGTTAAGTGTCATAAACTACTGGCTGAGCAAAATATACTGTCTCATTTTTGGAGTAACCATGCATTCTCCCTGTAGCCAATGCAGTCAATTGAATTATACTTTTTAAATACTCAATTATATTTTCCACCTTGCCTCTTCACTCTTAAATAATTCAACACCAAAGACAAATGCCTTTTCTTGTTTAGCAGGAGTATTGCACAATGAAACTTTTACTGACATTTCCATGACTCCTTGTCTCTTGCACTACAGATTAGAGCACTAAGGGATCCCTGGGTCTGTCACTTAAAATATTTTAATGTATCTTTATTTAATTTATAGTTTATTTTGGTAGATTTTCTTGTATTGTCTCTTGAAGTAATTTATAAGTTTATTTTTTTAACATGAGGCTTTAATTCAAAGAGACCAACTCCTCATATGCTTGTTAACGAAAGTCACAGCAAACTTATAAATCCAGCTACCCTAATCATTGTATTTTTCACAAAAACAGATAATATATGCCTATAGTTTGTTGTAATTATGTGCTACACTCAATTTATAATTCAAGGAGAAAAACTGGCTTTGGATTCATAAATATTAAATGAGATTGTGTATTCATTACACTTCCTAGTTACATTACAAGAAAAAACATTGATCTGGTCATCAATAGGTCATGGGAATAAAAACAAAGTTGCACATTTTGCATCCAATTACAGGTCCCTTTTTTAAATTGAAGATCTTACATAGATACTTTTTAATAGATACTGTTTTTTGGAAGCATTTTCAACATTATTCTCCATTATTGAATAAAAAACTCAATTAAAAAGCTACAAAATTAATAAATATATTTTCTTACAAATTATGAAGAGACAGAATAGAAAGTGAGAAACAGAATTTAAGAATTTTTTTTAAAAACTTGAAAATTAACATAATTATATTTTTCATATGTATTAGTTTGTTCTCAAGCTGCTAATAAAGACATATTCAATACTGGGTAATTTATAAAGAAAAAGAGGTTTAATGGACTCACACTGCCACATGGCTGGGAGACCTCACAATCATGGCAGAAGGCTAAGGAAGAGCAAAGGCATGTCTTACATGGCAGCAGGCAAGAGAGCATGTGCAGGGGAACTTCTCTTTATAAAACCATCAGATCTCATGAGACTTATTCACGATCATGAAAACAGCACGGGAAAAGCTCACCCTCATGATTCAATGACCTACCACTAGGTCCCTCCCACAAGACATGGGAATTATGGGAGTTACAATTCAAGATGAGATTTGGATGAGGACACATCCAAACCATATCACTATGTATTATATCATAAAAAAGGAAAGTGTCATTTAGTTTCATATATACTTTTTGTATTTCAGTAGTCCAGAGTCTAACAGATTAGAAAGCTACTCTATAGTTAAGAAATATGCATTTTGAGTGGCATATTAAGGTATTTCAGCATATAAGTATTGTGTATAACCTCTAAAAGCTTGAAAACATCACATTATTTTCCAGAACACCTTGTGCAAATTCTGGTAATAATTAATTTTCTTTTTAGGATATAGTTTGACATGCATGAATCTTAGCTTAATCTTGAAGGTATTACAAAATATTCTTAGAATGCAAATTCTATAATAGCTCAAATTATCAAACAATAAGGTAATATTGCTGAATATGTTTTTACCAAAATTAAAAATTAGATATCTTTAAAGTTTGCTAACACAACTTAACAAAGTTATTTTAAGACATATTCAATGGTAAATTACTTATGAACCAAACTAAAATTAAGTCCCAGATTGAAAATGATTTTGTTCTGTCATCCAAATGAACATGTTGCTGATCCTTGGATTCTTAGTCTGAAAATTCAATTTCTTGCTTTCCAATGTCTTCTGAATAAATGATTTCAGTTACACCAATGTTGCTTTTACAGTATTTATTCTTTCACCTCCTTGGAAACATAATCATTAATGTACAAAACGATGATTCAGGATATTTGATCATCCTGAAAGGAAAAAAGAGGCAAATCTGTGTGAATTGAAAATTTGACTAGAAAAGAACTTCATGTGAGATGATTTTACCCAGGCAAAAATTGCTATGAGAAGGGCATATTTTACATATGCTTTTTCAAAAGTATAAATTCTGGATGAAAAAGCAAAGACTCATTGCATTTTAAACACTTTTTAGAATTATGAATTTTCCATATGTGCTGAGGTTAAAGCTAGTTAAGTTTATACTTTCAAAGGAAAAAGCAGTTTAGCTTAGCCATTGGGCAAGAGTGGTGAACACTGGCATATCTCCACCCATTGAACTCTATCATACACAAAAAATCTAAAATAGGAATTTTGCTAAATAGTTTAGATGGTGTGAGGAGCAAACAGCAGACCAGTTAATGTCTTGCATAGGGACCACTGCCCTGTATAAGATCAAAAATGCTAATTTTGTTCTGATCTTCACACCACTATTAGCATTTTTATAGTGCATGTCTTCATTTGCCATTCTTATGCTTAGGATTTGTTTTCCTGGGGCTAGTGTAACATGGAAGAAAACCCAGTGTGATCAAAGGTTTTCACTGATTTACTTTGCAATGGCAAGTTTTCAGGGCTTTTGAACAGACGGAATAAGTAATATTTCTTCTGTAAAACCCATTCTGTTGGATTTGTTTTCTCATCAGTCTCTGCAATATATAGGGATGACTATGTGAAGTGGTACAGCTGATTGATTTTTTAAATAAACCTTTTATTTTAGAACAGTTTTATATTTACAGAATAATTATGAAGATAAAGCAGAGAACTCCCACATAGCTAACATTCAGTCTTCCTTAAGTGTTGGCTGCACATAGTAGCTTCCTTCCAAACAGTATGTAAAGGGGAGAAAAGAGGAACTTTATAGTAGATAAACCCGGAAAACACTATCTGAGCCTGGTGATCAAGCTCAACATCAACAGTGATAAGCTATACTGCTACATGTATCCAAGGATACATATGTATCCTTGATATAACATGATGAAAATGGCATTTTATGTCTGTCTTCCTCTCAAAAACCCATAACCCCAGTATAATCATGAGAAAAACAGCAAGCAAGTTCCAACAGAAGAACATGCTACAAAATACCTGACCAGTACTCTTCAAACCTGTCAAGGTCATCAAAAAACAAGAAAACTCTGAGAAATTGTCATAGCCAGGAAAAGCCTTAGGAATAAGAAAAATAAATGCAGTGTGATATCCTGGATGGGGTACTGGAATGGAAAAGGGGATAGGTAAAAATGATGAAAGCCGGAAGAATAATAGTGTTTTGTAGGTTTCTCCATTGTAAAACCACTCTTTTCTCTCCCATTTCATACTGTCTCCTTGGAAGAAAATCACTATGTGAAGCTAACACTTTAATGAATGAGGAGTTATGTTCCGCTTCCTTGAATAGCTACATAAATTATTTGGAATTATTCTCCAAGGAAAACACGTCTGTTCTCTCCGAAATTATTCAGTCATCTATTTGTATCAGTATGGACTCATGGATATATATTTTTGTTACATTCTGACACTACTTCATTTTGTTACTCAAATTGTCCCAGCTTTGGCTATTGGGAACCCTTTCAGAATTTCATTTGTTTGGTTAGTTGGTAGTTGGTTCTGTGTTATTGTTGTTTTTATTTTGTTTTTCACCATTTCCTTATTTTCTGGCATTCTGCAGGCTCTTCTGGAATTTTTCATGCCTAATTCCTGGAATCAGCCATTTCTCCAAAGAACTCTGTTTTCTTTCAGTGGAGAATGGTATTAGAAACCAAGATCTGGGAGTTAGGTGTGTTTATTGCAACTGGGGTGTAGTTTTCTAAGATAAGGCTGTTTTTCAAAACACAATACAGTACTTCTCCATATTTGTTTCTTAATTATTCAATTTGGGTTTTCAGTAAAAATTCTAACATTCTTACATTTTTTTTTCAAACCAATTTAAAAATTCTAATTTAGAAGAAGTTTGCAGGTAACACCCAAACATTATCAAATAATACAAACATTGCCATGATTTTATGATCAGACTTCCCTTCTATCCAAAATATCAGTTTTATCAAGCTTGATGGTTAAATATCTAATCAAATCAAGAATAAAAATGTTTCATTACAATTGCTGTTCAAAGTAATGTATCATAACTCTGAAAATTTATTTCTAAAAATAGTTTAGAAAAGAAAGGATTTTTAAAAGATTTTAATTTTACCTGATTCTTAGCTGATTACTTTGAAGGAGGCCGCCATGTACATGTTTAGGAAATTGTCTGATGTCAACAAATAGGTTGGAGTTAGGTCATGCTTCCAAAAAGGGTTCAGAAATTTCCTTTCCTTACCTAGACTGATGAAACCAGTCTAGGGTGAGGGATACTGCATAACTCTAGGCTGCTCAAAGCAACATCAGTGGAGCAGTCCAGCTGGAAAATACTGAGGATTGTCAATCATGTCTGGGGAAGGTAACAGTCTGGTGAAGTGGTAGACAGGATGTTGAAACTGCAGATCATTAAGGGGTGCTGACCACCTCACCTTTCAAGTGTTAATGAAGCCAACTTCGGAATTGGACGTGGTACCCTGTGATCAAGTGGTCCAAATAGGAAGAGTTTGTAATTCAACATGAGAGAGATTTGATATGGCTTGGAAACTAGGGCAGGAAAACAAAGGAACAGTCAAGATTTTGCGTCATATACCCAAGGGATTTGTGAAACACCTTGAGAAAATGCCTAGCCAAGGATACAGACAGCACTAAATATTTCTCCCTAAGAGCTTAATTTGCAAACATAACATCCTTTAAAAGGCCAACATTTTCACTTCATGGTCTTCTGAGTGATGACTTTACAGTTGGGGTGAAGATGGTGACGTGTACACCTACTTTTTATGGACCTATGCTGTAGAGCTAAGAAGCCTTCCAGAACCTTCAGAAGTGTGCTGCCTTCAACTCCGTCTTCTCACAGCCTGTGGTCAAGAGCAAATTGCAAACCCTATATCTGACCTTACATAGGATTATTTACTCCTTGAGTGAAGAAATGTTTTCTTGTTCATCTTTGTGCCTCACATATCGATCCCTACACCTGGTCTAACAGGAGCTATTCACCAAGTATTGAACTAAGTGGAATATGTTGTATGCCTATCCTTGAAATTTATTACTATATACATTTTTCTCACTGAATAATTCTGTGTCATTATGGAAAATAGACATGTAGCAAGGGTGAATTGGAGAGACTACCTTTCAGGGACTATGATGTTAGTGGATAAAATGTTCCTTCCAACTATGATTTTATAAAATACAAAAAAAAGTGCTAAACATATAGTAAAGTTTACCCTGAATGACCCAGTTTTACTGTTGAGTGAGTGAATTCATTAGGTAATTGCTAAGGGCACCCACTTTCCTATATTTTGCTTTAGTATTAAAGCCTAGGTTTTTGAGCAAACATGGATTAGGGTTATTTTTCTGAGGTAAACCAAACACTGCATTCTGAATCCCATTCCAATTTACCCTTGTTGTTTCAATTCTGTCCCTAGATTCTGTGAACAGGGGCCTGAGTGAGATGAAAGATAATTATTCTAATAAGACCAATTTATTCAATAACTTATTCATAAAGATCCTTGAGAAGATAACTGATTGGGTTGGTACTCTACATGGAAATTTATAATCTATTTATAAAAATCCTTGAGAAACATGACTGACTGGGCTGGGAATCAATGTGGAAATAAGTCCAGGTTTGTCTCAGTTGGAATTCATAGTAAAATGCAGTGTTAATTTTTTTAAACCCTGAAGGAACAAATTTTGTGTAGTGATAACTCAATCAGAAGCAAGACAAAAAAAGACAGGTTTTTACTGATTTTTCCATTATGTTTGAAATTCTTTGCACTGCTTCAGCTTTACTTTCAAAGCCTTATTTTTGAGTAACTGTGACAGTGTGTGAGAAGAAAATAAGAAGACAGATGGAAACCCAAATGAAGCCTTATAAATGCCTTTATGCACCCCTCATCCCAATGCCTTTAATTAAGCTTATATAGACACTTGAGATATTAAGCCCAGGGAAAGTTTCTTTTTGTTTGTTTGCCTAAAAGCTTTATCTTCATTTTTGTAATGACATATATCACGCAGGCTAATTGGTTGCAGTGCTTTGCCATTTATAAACAGCTTGCACTATTTGGACTGAAAATCTGTAACCTGAAAAGTAGCACAGATTTATCCATGTGAAGGCACTGGAAGATTAAACTTTTCAAATTAAAAAACAAAATATTTACCAATAACTAATATGAAAAAGGCTATCTTTGAATGGCAGTAAACCAGAATGGTTTCTAAAGCCAATGAGTACATAATATTTGGTAAAGAAAAACCAAAAAGGATCAACATTAGAAAGCATTTCATGATCACAAAATCCAATTTATCCAATCCATTGGGTGGGGTGCAGGGAGGGCCTGTGGGGGTGGGATCTGATGTGAATTAAGAAAAATGTGTTAATAATCACTTAGAAAATATAACGGAAAAAGAACTGCTTGTGTATTATCAACCCAAAATACAAAACACCAAGAAGTGAACCAAAACTCTGTAGGACATATATGAATAAACTCTAGAATTTATTGAAATTTAAAATATGTGAACTAAAAAGTGAGCTATATCATATTTTTAGTTGGGAACGCTAAATACTTCAGTAGTGACCACTGGTTAGCATTTAGAAATACTTTTTATATAATTCAAAGTAAAAATCCTAATACAGTTCCTCTTAGGAGATTGTAAAGTTTTTTAAACTTTAATGAAAATTAAAAATGGGCAAGTTTAGTTTAGTTTTGTTTCTTTTAAAAGAAGAATTATAAGGTGTGAATAGATATTGAAATATGTAATGATGCTAGGTAATTAAATAGAGAATGAATGGAAGAATATATAAGTCAATACAAATAAAGAGGTATCCCACATACAGATGCTTACATTTAACATTATGTGATACATTATAAAATAGTCATTTTAAGTCAATAGGAGAAGGAAAGATCAATCAATTGAAATACTGGTACAATTAGTTGAATATCAGAGGAGTTTTTTTTTTAATTTGGAATGTATCTCATCACATGTAATATAATAACTTTTATTATGGTAAAATTGACAAGAAAGTAAAAAAAAAAGAAATCATCAGATAAATATAAGGTAGAAAACATATTTTTAAACACCAATATGTAACTCAGAAACTATCCTGAAGAAACATTAATGGATAAAAGACTATATAAATTTAATGGTCAAAAATTAAATAACAAATACTAATTTATCTAAGTGTTAAAATATTAATAATTAATGTACCAACAGAAAGTCATTAAAATGTGATTATGGCTTTATTGGAATGAAAGCTCCAGGAAGGCAGAAATGTTTGTTTTATTCACTGCAGTAGGTACTCAGTAACTATCATTACAATTTGCAGGTGGAAGAAATACAAATGGCCAATAAATGCATGGAAAAGAAGTGCTCAGCCTAAGTAGTATTTGAATAAATGAAAATTAAGTGAAATGCCCAGTTTAGAGTATTCAAGTGACAAATACGAAAAAACAAAATCATAGATCTATAATAATTATAAAATGTAATGACCATTACCAACAAACTTTGGAAACACACACACACACACACACACACACACACACACACACGCCTTATAAATGAACACCCCAATTGATAAATAATTCTCCAACTAGAAATTTATGTAGAAAAAACTTATACCAAAATGTTCTTTTGGCCCACTGATTGACCTTTAATTGACATCTCATCTTAACAACATCCTCTTTCTTCAATTGTGTTCATTTGAATTATTTTATGAACATACAGCTTATCTTTTGCAGTGATAATTTGCAATTAAAAAACATTTATGGATGAGAGCTTTAGTTTTTAAAAATTAATAAAATAAGATTTTCATGTTTCAGCATGAAAATGCTTTAACGTAACAAAGAAAAGTGCCATTTCAATTATCATATCTAATGAGAATAAGAACTTAGGTGATATAAAATGTCAGTGGTGCCAAGTGACCTTCTCATGTCACACACAAATGATGATATGTAGTAGTTTTTAAATAGAAAAGTAGTGAAAAAAATTGTCATCAAAAGGCAAACAAGATAGGCAAGAACACATAAATATTATTTACCAGCAAGTAGAAATGCATTGCTTGAGTTGTTTTGTTATATATGAGAAGACTCAGTTAATGTAAATCGAAGTCTTTTTCTAAAGTTGAATTTGGAGATGATTTTCCAGTAATAATTCTCAGTTCTGAAATATGGAAAAAAAAGGTCTGAAGACTAAGTTTAAGAGATTCATCTGAAAAATAGAAAAATGGATATTATTCCAATTAGTTTAAAAAGTTATCACAGATCAATTATTTTGGCTGTCTTATTCAAAATCACCAAATATTTTAAAGTGTGAGACCATATATTTGATGCTTTTCAAAGCCATTGTATTGTGTACATTATATAAAAATTATTTGTTCTTTTTATAACAGAAGCATGACTAGTTATTTAGGTTGTAGCTTTGTAAGTTTGAATACATAGAAAATGATAAGATCATATTTTAATCAATATTATTGATTTATTTATATTTATATTTATAAATATATTTATATTTATTCATATATAAATAAATTTACGTATTTTAGTATTCAATATGTTTTAAAATGTTTATACCCATGCATATGCTTCTATACTCCTATTATCTATCTATCATGTATCTATCTATAGTGGGTTTTTTTGTATGCAGTTTAATGAGTTTAAAGGACTATAGCCTCATGTAATCATCATAATGTCATAAAAATTCCAAAAGTTACAAAACCTGAAAAAATTCTCTATTGTAGTACCTTTGTAGTCAAACCCTCGCTTTTTGATCCAATGTCATAGTTAAGCCAATCTATCAATTTGCACTTCATCTTATTTTATTTTTAATAGCCATAGACACAGGTCCCAGCCTTAAAAGTTTAAATTTACAAATCCTATTTCTCCATTTATGAAACTATTCTTTCTACAAGAGAAAAATGTGAGCTTTTAAAATTTATTATACTTGCATAACAAAATTGCATGGTATCCAGCAGACAATTATTGAACATAAGAAGCGAATACTTTTGGAAAATAGTTCTATACTTGAAAACATATGGTCCACAATCTGTAGAGTTACATTTTGGAAGCCATGATCCTAGATAAAAAGATAAATAATCAGATATTGAACTTTAGTCAATATTTTCCAAGGGCTTCCAAGAGCTTCACCAAGAGAAATGATTTATCTTTACAAAAGGTAAGATAAAGATGCCAATGCATTCTAAAAATCACTGGACACATTACTACTAAATCACACAGATCCATTTGAAACAACCCATTCAAATGTATCTGTTAGCAGAATTAAATTTATCTGAATTAAACTGGCTTTTCAGTATTTTATTTTTTGTTTGTTTGTTTCTGGGCAGAAGGAAAACATATCACATGAGTTCCACATCAACATGCTCTCTTAAACCTGAAAGAGTATATGATATAGTGCTGGTTCCCCTTCACTGACAAGATGTGTCTCTGGCTTAGTGATTTGAAATGGACCAGGAAACAACTGTGCAGTGTCTGTTTTGCATTTCAGTTCATTATAGACACTACAAAACATTAGTATAACAGCTCTTTGAATCTGATTGCTTCCTCCATTTGCATGAGCTGTCCTATAAGTTCTTGCATTAAACAATTTTTGTTTGGGCTTATTAAATGATAAAATGAATGCTTATGACAGACATATGTGCCCTGAACTCAAGTTTAGCTCATATTAAAAATGACCGGATGTTGAAATTATTTTTCTTATTATAATAGCTCATTTATTTTCCCTTTGCCATCATGCCCTTGTAGTCTCCAACAAGTAGATTGCCATATAAAGCCAGGTCTAAATATCTCATGTGATGGATCCTACCTTCATCTTACTTTGTTAAAGATGCTTCTCTGATTCACAGGTTTTTAGCAAGTGATAAGGAATGACTGGCAATGCCTCCTCCTTCTCAGAGTATACTCTTCACATGCTGTCTGTTTTCCTTCTGCCGAATCTTCCTTATTGTCATCAGAGCACTAAAGAGACCTTCAACATTGACTGATTTCTGGTTGAGAGATAGAGTAAAGACACAGAATTCTGGGTTTTCTTATACATCTTATAGCATAGATGCTGAAAATGTTTTTTTCTAACTTCCAGACAGGTATTTTTTTACTCAGCTATTATGACCCTTGTATTATCCATGAAGATTTCTCCATTTGTCAACTACCAGTATGATGCACCGTATTTCAAGGAGGGTAAACCTTTCAAGGAGGGTAAACCTTTAAGGTATATGGTAAATACAAGCATACTTACCTCGCCATTCAATCTACCTCAATATTCAATAGTTCTGAATAAAAAATATGCTTAAAATTAGTAGTATTGTTATGATCGTAATGTTAATATGACTACTCGTAATGTTAATATGAGTGATTGCTGTTATTTTTTCAAAACAATTGTCTCTGGAAGTTAATTTCACTTTTCATTGGAGCTTGGCCCTCTGGAAATGATTAACTTGACAGAGATGGGAAGAGGAAAAATTTTCAGGAAACATCTGGCAAATTGCAAAGAAATGCTAAACATTTTCTTCCCCATAGAATTTATTTTTATTATCTTATCTTTCTTCTCTATAAAATTTTAATCAATATACATGGATATACCCACACACACATACACACACACACAAACACACACTCTCACACACACATGTGTGTATAATGTCCCCTGGTTTATATGGAACATATAAATGAAGGTTTTTTTTTTTTTTTCAATTAGCTCCTGTTTCTCTTAAGTTCATTTGGCAACACCAAGCTGTCATTTTTGTAAGATTTTATTGTGCATATATACCTCCAAAGTCTTCATGGTAAGAGAGTGGTTGCATCCAATTGTTTCTATTCAATTCTAAATATAATAGTTTTATTTTTCAAATTCTATTCAATTTTGTCCTGATTACATAATTAATGATATTTTGCAACACAGTTTATGTTTTATAGTAATTCCCTTGCAATTTTCATGTGTATGTGATCTAACTGGGAGCTCCCTGCAATGATTTCTCCCCCTATCTGAAAAGATCTATATGCTTAGTAGAAGAGTGTTACGTTGGGAGACTGAAGGAGGTCATGGAGATGTGTTAATGCCTATGTGGTTTTTGGTCCATTCCTTCAACAGAAATGCTATTCACATGTCACCAATGGTGCTGATAAAAACCATCCAAATGCATATTTTCAGTCTGTATATTGCTCTATCATTTCCTCTTTGATGAAACTCTGTGGCTTCCTTGATGTGTCTTTTCCAGGTGGCTTTGCCAATATCTTTTCCTCTACCAGATCTTTTAATGTTTATATTGCTTTAGCTATGTATTTTGGGTTTATTTTCTTGCCCTAAGATACCTCAGCCAATCCTTAATTTTTCAATTACTGCCTTATTGCCAACCTACCTCAAATCTGTTCATCTGTTCTTTTATACATTCTCTTACTCCTGAGCTCCATACCTACGGATGAGTGAAAAAGTATTCTTAGATGTTAGGAAGAAATTTGCTGTAGTGAACAGCTGAGCTGAATATTCTTGGAAGCCTCTTATTAGTTGAGGGATAATGGTAGTTTGGATTAAGCAGTGAGCATGATGATTATACTAAATTTAGGCAAAAGAAAAACTTGAGCTCAATTCCTATTTCACCAGTCACATTTTGAAAGATCTAACTTCTCATAAGCTTGATTTTCTCCTTCAAAAATGAGATGAGTAACACTGAATAGTTGTTTTAAATATGAAGTAATGTATGTAAAGCACTTAGTACAATGTTTGGCCTGTAGTATTTACTATAAATAGTAACTTTTGTAATAAATAATTTCTTCATCATAAAATCTCTACAAATTAACCGATAATAAGAAAATCCATTTATAGTGAAAGAGAGATGCTGTCCTGCCTAGGAAGATGAACAAAGGGTTCAGAAGACATGGAGAGCAACCTCTATTACCCTAGGATCCCTGGAACGCTTTTTAGGAGGGCTTTTAACAATGCAGAGGGAAGTAGGTGATGGAGACTATTCACACTGAATAAGGTGTTGTAATTGTGAGAGAAAAAGGAGCTGCATACATTGGGTGCGGGTAGATCTAAGAGAGTTTGTCTCTATTTTTTTTTACAAAGTGAGAGATTAAGAGAAGGAAAGGATTCTGAATAGCTGCAGGGTATAAGAATGACAGGAGAGAAAGGGGGATTTTTAAAAATACCTTTGCATTTTGAATTAGTCCCTTCTGGTGTTAAGAGGAGTAATAAAGACTAGACTATCTTAAAATTATTGGTGGCCATTGAACTATGACTTTTTACCCACAAGACTATGGAGTGAACTGGGTCACAGGTCTTATTTGGGCATTAGTATTATTATTATTATCCAAGTGCCTCTCTGACATTTCTACCTGGATATATCACAGAGTTCTCAAATCTAATATATGCAAAACTAAAATAATGACCTGTGACTGACTGCCACAATTACTGCTTGAGACCGTCACTATGACAGTTACTACTGTTACTACTTGAGACCGTCATTATGAGACTGAACGAAGGGGGACTAATGTAGAAATGAAAACTTAAGATGAAAGAAACTGTTTTAAAGGAAGGGGCCAGGAGAAGAAAAAGAGAGCTCCCTGCTTCTAGTGAGCAAAGGCAGCCCTTGAGCTTCCATAGCCCTTCATATTTATTGGGTAGAAAGAGCAGGGAGGAGGAAGTATCACAGGTTCACCTTATTGCTAACAGGCTTCAGATTTGCCTAATCACAAGAAACACTGGCCGGTTGCAGTGGCTCACGCCTGTAATCCCAGCACTTTGGGAGGCCGAGGTGGGTGGATCACCTGAGGTCGAGAGTTCAAGACCAGCCTGGCCAACATGGAGAAACCCCATCTCTACTAAAAATACAAAAATTAGCTGGACATAGTGGCAGGCGCCTGTAATCCCAGCTACTCAGGAGGTTGAGGTAGGAGAATTGCTTGAACCTGGGAGGCAGAGGTTGCAGTGAGCCGAGATTGCACCATCGCACTCCAGCCTGGGGGACGAGAGCGAGACTTCATCTCCAAAAAAAAAGAAAGAAAAGAAAGAAACACTCTGGTTGGGATGTGACTGCCCTCAGCATTCCTTCTGGGCAGCAGATGCAGTTTGTCAGTTTGCCAACATCCTGCTTTCATGAGAACAGTTTGCTGTTTACTCATATAGCCTCCAGTGGTATACTGAGTTGATCATGACCCTCGTTCTCTTGGCCTGCAACAATGACCTTCATACTCAAACTTCCACTTCTTCCCCGGTCAGTAATATTGCCAAATGCCCCTCTGCTCAAAGCATAAATCTAAAGGGCACCATTGGTCTTTCTTCCCAAAACCCCACATAAATTCATTTTTCACCCTATCCTGCTAAGCCGATCTCTAAACACCTTTTGAACTTTGTCCACTTCTTTGTAAGCCTACTTTGTATTACTTACGTATTTTAAATTTTATCATAAAATTAGTAAAGTACATTGTAGAAAGCTAGAACATACAAACAACGTGTAAAAATAATATTATATTCAAATACATATATCTGTATCAAAACAAGGTTATACTACAAATGCTATTTGTAATCTGTTTTTTTCAGTTCATGATCTCTAACCTACAAGGTCCTTATGTTTCTTCTTATGTAATTCCAATTCTATATTCCAGTTTTCCTTGGTGTCCTAAATATGTGCTTTAAATTTGGTTTGTGCAAACCAGAATGCAATTCAGCATCATAACTGGAATCTAGATTTTCTGTCTCTTAATATCTTTTAACCTAGCATGACCGCACCACCACTGTTGTTTTGTTTTGTTTTGTTTTGTTTTGTTTTGTTTTGTTTTGGAAGTCACTTACTAGTTGAGGGATAACGGTAGTTTAGACTAAGCAGTTAGCTGAGTAGTCCACTTTGTGACACAGATATTTTGAAGGACCTAGCCAGGGATATACTGCAGTATATCTCGTCTCCCAGATTTGTCAAGTTGTTTCTTCATGATTTCATTTAACTTGTTTCTCCGATTCCTGTATTTCTCATAAACTGCCAATTATATTTTTTATTTGGAATCCAACATAAATGATGTGATATACTTCGTATTTCCCGATACCGAGGGATACCTGATCTGGGTAATCCAGCATTACTTGAGTTAAATTTCAGCACTGGATTAGGATGACAACAACCTGATACCTCCATTTTGCATTTATGTCTTTCTTTTAAGAAACAAGACGATAATCTAGCATGATGCTACTTTACCACTATATTAATGTCCAGTTTAAACTAATAACAAACCTACTGGCGTTAACACCATGTAGTAACCATGACTGTGCCAAACACTTTACTAGGAGTTGAAGGATGTTGATTTTTAAATTCTATTATTTCATCTACATTAAAACTGGCATTTTTTGTGGCAAAGTGGAGCTTTTCCTCATCAATATGGCTCACCCTTTATTTTTAAAACTAGATCCTGCTGGAAAAGTAGCATAAATACTTATTTCTTAACCCTTTAGTTACCAATTTGCAGGATTGGTTTAATAGTTAATTCACAGTATGTTGTGTAAGATTTTCTGGTTTTCTCTTACATAACTATCATTTTTATGCATAAATTATAATTGATTTGATGTACTTCAAACCCTTAAAATTGTATTTCTCCCGCTATAAGTTCCTTTGTCTTTTTAAATGGGATCCATCTCCCTCCCTCCCTTCCTTCCTTCTTTCCTTCCTTCCTTCCTTCCTTCCTTCCTTCCTTCCTTCCTTCCTTCCTTCCTTCCTTCCTTCCTTCCTTCCTTCCTT
This sequence comes from Hylobates moloch, assembly GCF_009828535.3. NCBI lineage: Eukaryota > Metazoa > Chordata > Mammalia > Primates > Hylobatidae > Hylobates > Hylobates moloch. The sequence goes on along the minus strand of NW_026652295.1, from coordinate 22,322,872 downwards.
CCTTCCTTCCTTCCTTCCTTCCTTCCTTCCTGTAGCTGGTTGTTTTGTGTGTGTGTGTATGTGGCAAATTGTGTTTTCTGAAAATGGTCACAACAGTTTATCCCATACCCGGATGCTCTTTCTTCAATGTAACATTGACATTCCTTCAAGAAGAGGTGCATTCTGCATTCCCTCCCGCTTAAATCTGGCTGGGCTGATGACTACAGCAGAAGTGACACAATACGACTTGCTAGGCTAACTTGGAAAAGACAACTTAGCTGCTGCCTGATCGTCAAGGGATGTTTGCCCTTGAGATGTGGCCCCATAAGCCTATGGGGAAGACAAGCAAAGGTTGAACAGTCACATGTAGGTTTCTGGTCACCGCCCCAGGTGAAGTCACAGCTGACAGTCAGACATATGAGTGAAAAAGCCACCAGTTATTTCAGCCTCCAGCCTTTCAGATGACCCAGCTGACTCTGAGGGAAGCAGTAAGAAGATGTCCCCACTGAGCTCTATCCAGATTGAAGATTCATAAGCAAAATAAATGTTTTTGTTTTAAGTCATCCATTTTTGTGGTTGTTTTACAGAAACAGAATGTTTTCTAACAGATTTTTAGTATTATTTCAAGTTTACAGAGAACTTTATATAATAAGGCACCCAACTCTCATATTTTTTATTGAGATTCTACAATTGTTTACATTTTGTCTAATTTGCTTTACCAGTTCCCCCAAAATATGTTTTTTTCTGAACCATTTGATAGTAAGCTGGAGTCATCATGCCCCTTTACAGCTAAATAATTCATTATGTGTTTTCTAATAAAAATATATTCACTAATATGACAGTTTAATTATCGAAACCAGGAAATTGATCTAATCCATTGTCAGTATTCAGGCTGCCAATCGTCCCAATAACGTTCTTATAGCTATTGTTTTCCCAGCCTAGAATCTAATCCAGGATCATTCATTGCACTGAGTTTTCATGTAGTTTAGTCTTTCTGAATCTGAAACTATTTTTCAACTTTTCCTTGGCTTTTTGGACTTTGATATATGTGAAGAGTATGGACCAGTTATTTTGTCCAAATAATTGTCCTCCAATCTGGGTGTATCTGATATTTCATCATAATTAAATATTCTTGTTTGGCATAAATATCACTGAAGTGAGTTTGTGTTCTTGTGAATGCGGCATATTATAAGAGACATGTTGTTGGTTTGCCTAATGGTGGTGAAACTGACTTTGATCACTGTTCAAGATGGTTACTGCCAGGTTTCTCTATTGTAATGTTAATATTTTTTCCATTTGTATTTAGTACATAATTTGGGACAGGCAATCTGAGGCTATGCAGATATCCTGTTTCTCATCCTGTCTTTACCCACTCATTGTGCAGTGCACTAAATTTTCTAATCCCATTATTCTTCCTCTATTTATTAGTTGTCATTCTACTAGAAGAAAAGATTTCCCTTTGCTTTTTAAGATTTATTTATATTACTATGGATTCATGGATTTTAATTCTGTTTAATGGATTATATAATCCATTATTATTATGACTTATGGCCAAATTATCCCAGCTTTAACCAATAGGAGCATCTTCAGGCTGGCTCTTTTATTCATTTGCCATCATTCTTTGTGTACTTTCTTAATTTATGGTACAAGAATATGTTTCAGTCCTTTTCTCAAAGGGTCCCTAGTTCCTATTAGTAAAGAATGGTATTTAGCAACCAATTTCTGATTACTAGAAATACTCATTGTTTCTTGGGTGTTATTGCTTCTAGGTACTCAGTGAACAGAGCGAGGAAACACACACACACACACACACACACACACACACACACACACACAGTCAGGATTTGATCAAGGAAGAAAACCCATTATGCATAATCTAGAATCAAGGATGTATATTAGAGATTAGATTTTACACAGTGATAGGAGATGCTCAGAGAATTTGTATAAATCTGTCGCTTTAGTATCCAGCTCTAGGCAAGACTGGTAATGAGAAATGAATGTGAAGTGACGAAGACTGGGGAAGACCAAAGAAAACTATAATAAATCTGGACAATCTGGAACTGCATCTGTCTGTCACTGCCTCTAAAGTGATGAGGCAGAAAAATCTGGTGCTCAAACCATGGAGCTGCACATTTACCTGACCCAGGATTGAGAAAAGCTAAAGAGCAGGTGCAGTAGGAGGTGTAGCTGCTGCCAGCCTGGCTGCTGCCTTCCTCAGTGCATCCTTGCTTCTGTCATTAAATCAACAGCAACATGTATGAACTGTAATTGTCTATGCCCTACACTGAACTTTCAGATCACACATAAGTATCTCTGTGGCCAATCCTAGCTAAGACATTTAAAGAGGGATATTGGGGGAAATGTAGCTCCAATTTAGCCAAGTTGACCCAGTAAACACTGCATCTGATGGTCTTTATTAAAGAGTAAAGAGAAAAAAAGCATTTTCCAGATCAATAGCTGCATTGTGTTTATTTCCTACAACTGCAATTAGAGTTACCATGTGATTAAGTTGCAATAATCACTGTCATTTTCCAAGATCCATCTGTCGTTTGCAAGTCAAATAGGTGAGCTGAGTGGGATGAAGTGGGAATCACTACCTCCTGAATCTTTCAAGTCTTTGATGATGATGCTAATTTCTGCAGTCCCTTTAGAAACGGGGCATTGCTTTCTGTAAATATAACTCTCTCATGGCTTCCAGTTTATCCTTACTACCACAATTGCTGAAGCCAGGTAACCACTTTGGAGTTTTTGCCCGTTGCTGAGCATATTTGTTTTCAAATATTCATTTATCAACTAGGGAAGAGGGGCAGGCAGGTGGTTTTATGAAGCCACTGAGTCCACTGTGAGATGAACCCAAGACAAAACTCCATAAACTTGATATCCATAAGCTTCTACACTGACTGGTGGACCACAGTGTCCCTGGATTCTAGAAATTAGTATTACTTCAGACACAGTGTCCAGTAATCCCTAAAACCTTTGAGTATTTCTCATCTCCCAGTGCATACTAATCCTGGTAAATGTCCAAAGGTCTCTTTGGAAAGGCTAAAAGAAAGATGTATAGTATACATGTGTGGCTATGTAACAGGGTCCTTCCTCATAGGAATCTGTCCTCATTTTCATTCAAAGGGCTCTGGGCCTGTAACTGGCTCAAGTCTTGGACATGATTGAAGGCAGTGATTCTCTGTGGTGCTAATTCAAGTCAGACTTCTGTTTACCAGGTATATTAGTTCCCCATTGCTGCTATAACAAATAACCATAAGCTTAGTTGCTTAAAACAGCACACTTATTTATTCTCTTATAGTCCTGGAGGTCAGAAATCTAAAATCAAGGTGTCAGCAGGGCTGCTTTCGTTCTGCAGGCTTTAGGAGATAATCTGTTTCCTTGCCTTTTCCAGCTTTTAGAGGTCACCTGCTTTCTTTGTCTCGTGGTGCTTTCCTTGTAGCATTTCAACCTCTTTCTTCCATCGTCATATCTCTTGTTATCCAATCTGATCTCTTGCTTCCCTCCTAAAAGGACTCTTATGATCATATCACACCTATTCATATAATCCGGATGATTTCTCCATCTTAAGATCCTAAACTTGATCGCACATGCAAAGTCCTATTTTCCATATAAGGTAAAATTCACAGGTTCCAGGGATTCGGACATGGACACCTTTGGGAGGGTCCATTAGTCAGTCTACCATGCCAGACCTAAAACTTTTTGTTTATGCAATTCAAATAAGACCTTAATAGGAATGTCTTTCTATTGCAGTTCTATTGACACTACGATAAATTAGACAACACTAAAGATGTCTTGGATCTTACATATCAGGGTTCCCAAATCAAGCGTATTTTTCACAGCCTTGGTGAAGGTAATGTTACCTGGAACTTACTCCGGGAGACAGAGAGTGGAGGAGCAGGTCTTCCATGTTAAGTTTATTCTAACGTTCTGATGTCCGTAAGCCTTTAGATTCTTTCTTCTACAGTATACCAATAAAGTAGTGGCATTTTATCTTCATTTAGTGTAGGTCACCTGTTTTCCAGGGTTCTGTCAACACATAAAGTTTGCTGTTAGAGTCATATCAACCATTAGCACTAACACATTACATCCAGAGTCTCTGTTTCATAAAGCCATGTTAATGAATTCATCATAGCCCAACATTTTATTTCTTCTGACAGCCCTGAAACAATGCACTTAGGTTACATTCCCAGACATGTCACCTAGGTTTCTGTCAGTATACATTGGCAAAATATTGTCAGCCTTTTGATGTGCATTTTACTTCTTCATGGGTCATGCTATTTAACTTATCCTCAGGGGCCTGACAAGACTCAAATCTGATTGTAGCCCTGGAAGCAATGAAAGCTGGGGGAGGATATGTTCTGAGGAGGATCAGCCATCCCCTGAAATGTTACCTCAGGGGAGACCAGTAAGGATTCTTCAGTCAAGGAGAAACTAACCACCCCAGTGTCCTTAGGAAAATGTACACATTCAAAGTCTCCAGGTCCATCCGCATTGGTTCTTTCATATTTATTCCATTTTCAAGGTTCCACTTTTTCACAGTATATTACAAAATAAACCCAGCTAATATGACAATTAGGTTAGCATTATAATTTAGCAGTCCAAAGGATTAAACTTCAGGTTTGTTTGTTTTTTATATTTCAGCCCTGTGGCTATAGACAAAAGGGCTTCCATTAGGGACGTCAGAGAAACTTTCAGGTTTTTCACATTACTGAGTTGATAATTTAAGGCTGCGATCTGCTTATTGTTATTCTCCAAGCTCTCCCATGCACTGAGAAGCAATCAAACAAACCCATTACACTACTTATTTTAACAAAAATATTGTAGGGCAGGAACTACACAATCACCTAAAACTTTGCCTTCTATAGGTACTTTGTCTGACAATTACCTACAAGTGGTAGCTCATTCCTGTAATCACAGCACTTTGGGAGGCCAAGGTGGGAGAATTGCTTGAAATCAGGAGTTTGAGACCAGCCTGGGCAGCACAGTAAGACCTCATCTCCCCACAAAATCAAAACTTAGCCAAGTGTGATGGCACATGCCTGTAGTCCCAGCTACCTGTGAAGCTGAGGTGGGGGAATCTCTTGAGCCTGCAGGAGCTGCAGTGAGCCAGGATCATGCCACTGCACTCTAGCCTAGGCAACAGAGCAAGAACCTGTCTTTAAACTAAATGAATAAATAAATAAATAAATAAATAACTGTGCTGCCATTGCTTGTCAGGGACCAACAGTGTCCCTTTTCCCACTGAAAATATGGTCAGCAAAGCCATTAAATCCAATCCAATCAGAGCTCCAATTTCAGATAACCCAAAAGCAATCCAAGGAACTTATTCCTAAAGTTTATTCCTCTGGAACTGTTTCTAATACCAGCTTATCACTAAGTGTTTTGTCAGATAAGCAGAATTAATTTAAGTAATGTACAATAAATAAATCAATATAGAAATTCGATCTTAAACAATCTTGGGAGCAGGTTAAACTGTTTATGTAAAGCTGTACCTTCTGCATCTGGTGTTGGGCATGTATTCATCAGGGCTAGTAACTGGAGAAGGAAGATAGGTATGGAGTAGGGGAAACCAAGAACATACCTCCTCTTTCTTTTCCCATCCCCAACCTTGGCAATTGGGTGCCCTGAATAATAAATGGGTGCTTTTCAACATGGAGAAGCACACACCTCTGCCCCAGGAATAGGAGAAACAGGTGGAGGAGATCTGGCAGGGGCTAGATTTACACCCATCATACAAACAAGGTGAGGTCAGTGACAATGTGAGTGAGCCACAACATCCCTGCCCTAAGTTACCTTCAAGAAATAGAGATGGCTTTATTTATTTCTGCTTTTCAAATCTCACTCAGCTTTTCCTCTGGCTGATCTTGTCCTAAACGTTCATAAAATAAAATTGTGAGAAACATAATTCCAACTTGGAGAAAGTGTAGTGGATAGAACCACTACACATAATATAAACACAGACAGACACATACACACTCATCTAGATAGATTTTTTCTCTATATTTTATTAAAAACCATAAATTGATATGGATATTTATAGTTTCCATTCAATAATACATAGTATATATTCTACACATATAACATAGAGCCCAACAAGGTAGAGTGTATACTAGTCTTCCCCCATTTTGATTTTGTACTTTCCTTTTCCAACAGTGAGAAACCTATCTCTCTTTACTCTCAATTTTTTTCTCATTTGTTCAAGCCTAAAAAACACAGGTCTTTCAGAGTTGCTAATACATGCTACCGTGAAAAAAGCAAACCTACTAATTAGGGATTGCTATGTGTTTGTAGTTCCTTTATAGAGGTAAAATTTACATAAAGGGCAATGCAAATTTTTAAGAGTATAATTCCATGAGTTCTGAGAAATGTATACAGATACTTAGTCCTTACACCTCTCAAGTTATCAAACATGGTCAACAACCCTAGAGAGTACCCTCATGTTCCTTTCCAATCAATTCTACATTACCCCTTTTCTGATCTTTTTCCCCTGAAATTGCTTTTGACTATGTTAGAATGCCATGTAAATGGAATCAGGTACTGTGGATCTAGGTTATTTTGCTTGGTATAATGTCAAGTGTATTGCTGCACATGTCAGTCATTTTGTTACTTTTTATTGGCAAGTAGTATTCCATTGTATGAACATAACACAGTTTACCGAGTCACCTTTGGATGGGTATTTTGGTTGTCTTGTGTTTAGCTGTCATAAATAAAACATCTATTAAGAAGTCCTTTTTCTGCTGTTATAAATAGAGCATCTATGAAGAAGTCCTTTTTTGAGGACATATCTTTCCTTTCTTGTGGGTAGATATCTAGGAGTGGATACAAATGGATATAAGAAACTACAGGTTTGCCTTGTACCTTCCTTGTCCTAGAACTAGAATCACTCATTTCTGAAAAAAGCCTAATTTCTTAGGTGGAAAATCATATTTTAAAACAAACTCTGGTCTCTATGGGCCCTCAACTTTATTGGAGCAATGTTGCTTCCAGGCTCTTTTTCTGGAAAAAGCTAGATGATAGGGATTTTCAAAACCCGTTGGTTTATGTTGGTACTTTCAATTCAATGTTAACATCTTAGTATTTTTCTCCATTTCTCTAATTTCTTACTGTATTTCTTTTTTTCTTAACCAAAAAATCTTGATTCTTAACATCATTAACACAATTTCTTAATTATATAGTCCCTTGGTGAAAAGAAACTAGTTTCAAAATATTAACAAATAAAACTTCCTTAGCAATACTACTTTTTTAAAAAAAAAACCCTACTTTTAACAAAAATTACTTAGTAGATTTAATTTTGTTATTTCTTATCCTAAACATCATTCTTCTAAATGTGTATAGACAAAGTTGTTTTCTATTCCAATGGTTTTTTTTCCCAGTTTAAATGAAGTAAATTTATTGTGAAAGCATTTAATATGAGTTTTTTTCTGTACATTTGTCTTACCATTTTATTATATGTTTTGAATATTTTGTATTCAATTTTAGGTGTTTTTAGAGTTTTGAGTAATTTTTTAAAAGATCATGTATTTTTATTTAAATTTGGAAACAACTTAAAAAATGTTTCAGATAGAAGTCTGACTTCCCTTCATGAAGCTTTCCCATATTGTGCCTATCCTTTCAAATATAACTCTTGTGTGAGTGAGAAACTACACTTATACCCCCCTCCAAGCACACACATTCCCTACAAATAGCTACTTTCATCAGTTTTTTTTAATCTTCCTTAGTTTCTTTTTTTTTTTTTTTTTGCAAATTTACCAAATCCATTTTTCCTTTTTCTTCCACACTCAAAGAAAGTATCTTACATCAAATATACTATTTTTTACCCCTTGTTTTTAACCACTTCAAAATATATCCTGGAAGCCTCATCGTTTTATAGGCCTCATCATCCTTTTGGTAACATTGATTGCTAACTTGATACGCAGGAATCTGCTAAGCAGTATTTAGACATTAGTTAACTTACTTCTCCCAGTAGTCCTCTATGGGGGCTCTATAGAGGGGTGCCACATGGATTCTCCCTCCAGGACTGAAGCATTTGTTGTGTTCCAGCTGTTCATAGTGTTAGATTCTCGGTTGAGACCCACTCTGGGACTCACCCTTGGCTGAAGGGCCTCACCCCATGTTGCAGTCCCTTTGAATTCCTGGTCAGTGTGTAAGTTCGAATGCAAACGCCCTTCCCCTTCCCAATTTGAAAGGATTCTGGTGAGGGGGACCATCCTGCTCCAGTGGTCCCATTCCCCTGCCCAGTCCTGCTTCTTTCATTCCCTAAGAACAACACTCCTCCTGCACACTCTTTTTCTGGGGTTCTGTTTCCCAAGGCGCCTAATCTGTGACATCTTATGGGGTACATCCTATTATTATCTCAATTTTACAGGTGAGCAAGTTGATACACATATAAGGCAAGGAATTGCCCCAAACCGTCAGCTGGTAAGTGACAGAGCCTGGATTCATAACCAAGTTTTTCTGTGCTGTTCTTAGCCACTTTGAAACACTGTCTGATCCATTTAATCTTAGCAACTATTTCCTCCCGCTGTCCTGAAGTATTGCAACTTCCTCTGAATGGATCTCCTAGCCTTTATTCTTACCCCTTCAGTCTGCAAACAGAGTAAACTTCCAAAGCCTCAGAAGAGATCACTCCCACATATAGAAGACTTCGGTGCATTATTCTTGGACTTAAGCCAGAGTAAAAGATTTTGCACAGCACACAGAGCTCTCCATTATTTAACCTCTGCATCTTCTTCAAGCCTCATTGCACCGTCCCTTCCCATGGTTCTCTTTAATTCAGCCATGCTCATAAATGGACTCTCATCCTTCATCTGAATAACTCTCTCTACCTCTTGCATCTGAATAGCTACTTCTCATGCCTCAATCTCACCTGCAACGTTAACTACATAGAGCTCTTTCCTAAGCTCCTAGTTAGGTTACCTCTATTTATTTATTAGCTCTCATAGTATCTATATTTCCCCCATTTTATAATGCTTACTATGTTATTATTGGGCTTTTAATTGACTTTTAATTATTTTTTATTGAATATAACCTACACACAGAAAATACATCACTCAAAAAATATTCACAAAGTGAACACACTTGTGTAACAGCATCCAGATCCCAAAATAGGATGTGACCAACATCTCGGAAGCCTCCTTGGTCTCCTCCCATTGCCTGCCATAACCACCATCCTGCTTTCTAACACTATGGCGATAGCTTCTTAATGTGTTTTCAATTAAGTGCCACCGAACTGCATTTCCCAGAATTCTCCATTCTGTAATAAGTTTTCAGTTAGGGTGAGACACAGAAGGGGTTCTTGTGGGAGATGGGAAATGCAGGAAGTGAAGCGGCAGTCATTTTGTTGCTCAGGTGCATTGGTGCTGATCTGTGGGTTCCGCTCCCTACTGTGAGCTGCAGCTGGTCCTGCAGCTGCATCAGCTTCTCTGGCATGCTCCTTCAGTGCCTCTAGCTTCCGATCAGGTGTGTGTGTTTAGCTCTGTGAAGAAGAGCCTTGGATCCTGCAGGACACCTGCACTACCAACAGCAGAGGCAACAAAAATGTACACAGGTTCCAGTCCTTGTGGGCTTTAGTTCATGCTTCCAGCTCGTTCTTGCTCTCTCCCACTTTATGTCTGTTTTCTTTCTCAACTGCCCACTCTATAGACCCGAAGCTCCAACATCAGTCTTACAGAGACTGCTTAACTGGCTTCTACCGTTGGGTAAATTTGCATCTCTGTAAGAAATTCCCTTTATATGTATATAAAACTTCTGCTCTCTAATTAATTTAAATTTGTAATTACTCATTTGAAGTTCATACATACTCCCAGCTTGTATATCTCATGATGTCAGAGATCATTTTCCTTTCTCTCTTGTCTAAAATTATATCCCTAGCACCTACCAGAGCACTTGGCACACAGTGGATAACGGATACCTTTCTGCTGAATGAGTTAATACATACATACATACATACATACATACATACATACATACATACATACGTTTGTAAATAATGTGTGAAATAAATGACCATATAGAAAAAAAAAAAGTCATGTTGCTCTGGAAAGTCTATGAAACCACCGATGGAAAGAAACACCACTTTCAAGAATGATTGCTGAAAAAGTTCAGTTTCAGGAAGTTGTCAATTTGTTTGATGTAAATGCAATGAGGCTACCTACCAACCATCAAAGATCGAAGAGGAAAGAAACTTCTGAGAGCTTGCAACAGAGATGTATTTCTGTGCAAAGCACTCACCAGCCTAAAGAAACCAACACATGGACACTTCAGCAGTGTGTCCTTGACAGGCTTCACCAAGTAATGGTAAAAGGCCATTTGATGGGAACACAGGCTCTTCTCCTTGGAGAAGCCTCCATAACCACTTCATAAGCTCTAAGACTTATGTGTTGCTTTTAACACTCTTCTAAGGACCACTCCCCCAAATACTGAGAGTGATAGGCCCAGATAAGTGTCACAAAATGCCATTCTATATCCTTTTGTGAGGTAAAAACGATTCCTTCCACGCCCTGCCAACATTACATAGCCTTTTGTCTCTTCTGTCATATCAGTAGTCATTGTTGCCTCTCTCTCTCTCCTGTCTTTGTAAGCACACACACATACACAGACACACACAGAGATACACACACACACAGCAATATAGAAGATGAAGATGAACAATTTACTTTGCATTGGAATTATCATTAGAAATCAATATCGACAAGGCTTTCTCTCTCTCTGAATTTCAGAATTCAGAAAACAGAATTCTTTTTAGAGACTCTTTTTGATTATATATACTTTAGCAGTGTATAGTAAAATATTGTAGAAAATAAGATGATGCTTTGAAAAATCCTCAACTATATCTCTACATCATGCTGTCTTTTGTTTGACTTCATAAAAATAAGATAGTGTTATTTTTCTGCTCAAGAAACCCTCCCAATACTCCCTCTCCCAAACCTAATTTCATCTCCTTTAACTAATTCAAAATATTCTTTTATCAGTGTAAACTTTACTTACTTCTCCAAGGATTTATTTGACTTCTGTCTAAACTGCCATAAGTGGTTAAGTAGACTAAGTTACCCACATGCTAAGAGCACCCTACATCACATTACTCACCACACCAAAAGTTATTGCTTGTTTAATTGTCTCATTCCCTACTTGTTTTGAAAAACAGGACCTTGGCCGGGCACGGTGGCTCACACCTGTAATCCCAGCACTTTGGGAGGCCGAGGCGGGTGGATCACCTGAGGTCAGGAGTTCGAGACCAGCCAGACTGACCAACATGGCAAAACCCCATCTCTACTAAAAATACAACATTAGCCAGGTCTGGTGGCACATGCCTTTAATCCCAGCTACTTGGGAGGCTGAGGCAGGAGAATCGCTTGAACCTGGGAGGCAGAGGTTGCGGTCAGCCGAGATCGCACCATTGCACTCCAGCCTGGGCAACAGGAGCAAAATTCCATCTCAAATAAAAAAGAATAAAAGAAAAACAGGACCTTTGTTGGATTTTTTTTTAGTATTTCCAGTGAACAGCACATTGCTTGGTGCATTTGCTTTATAAATAACAAAGAAGTAAATGAAATCTAGTCCAGGTAACCATTCTTGGACTCAAGTGAAATATCAAGTATTTCATGCCCATATCATCTTGGAAGAACACACAAGAACAAGATAAAGTAAATTCATATTCCCTAGAAGTTATCCATAAAGTAGTAACATCATAGTATTTTCATCTGCCTCTTACTTTCTAGCCTCTGTGGGATTGTTCAGACCACTCCTACCTAATTTTTCCTTTTGTTCTGAAAGCCTGCAAATACTGAAATCATCTTTCTTATATGAGCTATATGCTGATATTACCTGTTGATGTCACCCACCAGGGCAGAAAATGTTACCAGTCATATGATTTTTGCATTGTTTTCTTCAGTCAAGCCTTCCTGGTTTCTCCAGCACGCTGATTTTTATTTTATTTTATTTTATTATTATTTTTTTTTTTTTGGACACAGTTTCGCTCTCATTGCCTAGGCTGGAGTGCAATGGCGTGATCTCGGCTCACTGCAACCTCCACCTCCTGGTTTGAAGCAATTCTCCTGCCTCAGCCTCCTGAGTAGCTGGGATTACAGGTGCCCACCACCACACCTGACTAATTTTTGTATTTTTAGTAGAGATGGGATTTCACCATGTTGGCCAGGCTGGTCTCGAACTCCTGACCTCATGATCTGCCCACCTTGGCCTCCCAAAGTGCTGGGATCACAGGCATGAGCCACCGCACCCGGCCACTGATTCTTAATAGTCACAGGGATTGAGTTTGCCTTGGCAATCTCGTAGTCCACTTTTAATGACCTTTCAAACCACTCCTCCTCTCACCCCAGAAGTAAAAACCCTTTAAGGGAATGATATTGTTCATGGTGAGGTTCTGACTGTGCTGCACCTTCTCCTCGTGATTCAGGATGTCTTGGGATACCTAATGGATTAGCCTCCTTACATTCATCCTACCAGTCTGTTTCCCCAAAATCAAAGTTGTAAATCTTTGTATTTCTCCGTAGGGTCATCACCATGATTGTTTTAAAAATATTGGCCAAATTGACTTCACTTTTAAGTGGAAGGTGGTGCAGACGTCGGTTATTAGATTCAGCCTGAGAGGCAAGGCAATTATGAACACAAATTAAGCTACTATTCACATGTAGAGAGAAATCATTTCTAAATATGCTGCTGCAGCAAAGAAAAACTCAAACAGAGAAAATGATCAGTTGGGAAAATGTACACTTGAAAAAGAATAGAGAAATTATTAGAGCCTCATTAGTTAGTCATTTGATTATACTCTGTGTAGGGCTGAGGGTTCTTTTCCAGCCATGTGAACCATTTTTATGTTTTGCATCTTGCTTATCTCAACCATATAATGCATAGGTAAAATAAATATATATATTAGCATATTTTTGTCATAGAGGTAAATGCCATGGTTTTAGGGGGATGAAGAACTGAGGTGAGAAGCAGGAAAAATAAGAGTCAGAGCTCATCACTGTGAAAGGTCCCAACATTCAACAGGAAAAATATGCATTCAACAATTTTTGACCAAAGCAGAAGAGGCTAGAAAATGATGAAGCCTCTAGGGGTCAGAATATTTTGTATCTCACTCTCAAATGAACTGTGTATGTCATGTGCAAGTGACTCAGGCTAAGAAAGATCAGCTTGCAAACAATATCTTTACAGTGTACAATTCAGTGGCCTTAATTATATTCACAATGTTGTGCAACCATCACCACTATCTAGTTTAAAATTTTTTCATCATCTCAAACAAAACTTTGTATCCTTTTGACTTTGTATGCCTTTTCCTTTCTTTTTACATCCTTTTGTCCCTTAGGGTAAAATTTTCAGCATTAAATAAAACATTTCAAATATATTATATATGGCTTTAGTTGTAAACTATATTGCATGCTGACAGAGAAGTGCCCCCTTTTAGCTAAAAGTACAATAAAGTACTGAGCAGTGGTATCACGAGGGCCACCTCCACATTGTCCCCTGCAGAATAAATGCAGATGACAGAAAGCTGATGTTGTCTACCACTGAACAGTGATGGAGATGGTGCTAAGTTTTTACAGTTGTCTTAGCCCCAGTGGTTCTCAAAGTGGGGTTCCTGGCCCAGCAGCAGCATCCCCTAGGAACTTATTAGAAATGCAGAGGGGCAGGCCCCCCCGGCCTCATGAATGAAATTGGGGTGTGGTGGGGTACAGTGAGCTGTTTTCACAAACCCTCCAGGTTACTAGATGCAAGCTCACTTGAGAACGATGGGTTTTAGCTATTCTGGGGTGTCTCCCTGATTTTCTACAACACCAAGTTTGGTGAGGTTTTAAATTTAGTCTATTTTTATATAAAATGATTGCCAGACTTATTATGTTAAGTTTGAAGATGCAGAAGATCCCTGTCAATGTATAAGGCCCAGGGCTAGAGCTGTCAAATGATAAAGTTTGTGCTTAAGCTGGTTTTTAGTATGTATATCTTTTTGATGGTATGAAAAATTTATTTAGGCTTGACTATTTTAAAACACCATAATGAATGTATAATTAATTTATGTTAAAGTATTAACCCTTTGTTACCAGGGAATGATAATGTTGTGATTGGCTGCCTCTTAGCCCATCGACTGTTCCCGTCACGGTAGTCCTTACTTCTATTGTCAGCTCAGAGCCTGCACATTTTTATATTTCATTATCATGATAAATTAGCCACCATAATCCCATGGAATTAAGTATTGTTAAAATCTAAGCAAACTATCTATGAGTCAAAAAAGTTGGATAACTCTTCATCTATTTGAAATAATGCTCTGAATGGCCAACATTCCAAGAATGTATTAAAAACGGCAATGCTGCCTACCGTTTTGATTACCCTTTTCCATACTAAACAAGTTGAGAACAACAACACAAAATCTTTGTATCCTTTATGCAATAACGCCCCATCTCTCTCCCCTCCACTGCAGTTCCTGATAACCTCTAAGCTATTAGCTTTTATTATGAATTTGCCCTTTTCCAGCTATTTCATATAAATGGAATAATCCAATATTTATTCTTTCATGTCTGGTTTATTTTACTTAGCATGATGTTTTCAAGGCCCATTCATTTTGTAGCATGTTTCTGAATGTCATTCTTTTTTAGGGCTGAATAATATTTCATCGTATGTATATGTCATATTTTGTTTTTCTGTTCATCTGTCGATGAACACTTGGGTTGTTTCCATCTTTTTTTCCATCGTGAATAATGCTACTATGACCACTGGTATACAAAAATTTGAGTCCCTATTTTCAATTATTTTGGGTACCTAGGGGTGGATTAAGTATACTGTTTTACATTGTATGATGTTGAAGATAATTTAAAATGTTGAACATACTGACAGATATATTTTAAAGATCTGAGACATTTTAAATCTTCATTTATATGTATATCTTGATTTAACATAAACAAGTATGGCAGGTTTATAAAATAAAATAAGGCATTAAAAACTTGTCTTTTTTGGCTGGGTGCAGTGGCTCACGCCTGTAATCCCAGCACTTTGGGAGGCCGAGGCGGGTGGATCACAAGGTCAAGGGTTCGAGACCAGCCTAACCAACATAGTGAAACCTATGGAGGCTGAGGCAGGAGAATTGCTTGAACCCAGGAGGCGGAGGTTGCAGTGAGCTGAGATCATGCCACTGCTCTCCAGCCTGGGTGACAGAGCGAGACTCTGTCTCAAAAAAACAAACAAACAAACAAAAAACCTTGTCATTTTTATTAAAATGTGATGCCATTAGACATGAGTGCTTTATTACTTCTTAGGAACTTATCCACAGTTACATTTATCAATAGTTAAAATTGATAGCTAAATAAATAACAGATAACAAACACACTTACATGTGCATCTCCTTGAACTGCTATGATGAATTAGTAGATTTGTTACAGTTTTTATCACTATCAACTCTTATTGAGAACACTATTCCATAAGAAGAAAGAATAGATTTAAAAGACAAATAGTAGAATATTTATATTAGTAAATGCAGAAGAATATGTGCAAGTCAGTTAGTCATTGTGACAATGAATGAGATTTTATTGAGAGGCTAACCTGAGAGAGAATATTATAATAAAACTTCAATTTGTGCATTTTTTGAGCTATACGAATAAGAACAGACGAGAGCACAAAATGTGCCTGAGCAAGCGACACTGCACGTATTTCATTCCTGTTTGTCTTAGTGATAAGATCCTTTTTTTTTTTTGGCTAATGACCATAAAATAAGAGGAAGGAATAGCAAATGAAAAAAAATTTGTGGATTCCATGGTCTACCTACGACCAACTTAGGAGATACTCTGTTTCACTCGTGTCTGTGTGAAGAGACCACCAAATAGGCTTTGTGTGACCAAAAAGGCTGTTTATTTCACCCGGGTGCAGGCAGGCTGAGTCCGAAAAGAGAGTCAGTGAAGGGAGATAGGGGTGGGGCCGTTTTATAAGATTTGGGTAGGTAAAGGAAAATTACAGTCAAAGGGGGGTTGTTCTCTGGCGGGCAGGGTCACAAGGTGCTCAGTAGGGGAGCTTTTGAGCCAGGAGAAGGAATTTCACAAGATAATGTCATCGGTTAAGGCAGGAACAGGCCATTTTCACTTCTTTTGTGGTGGAGTGTCATCAGTTAAGGCAGGAACTGGCCATCTGGATGTGTATGTGCAGGTCACAGGGGATATAGTGGCTTAGCTTGGGCTCAGAGGCCTGACACTCTGAGGAGAGTTTGAGAGAAATTTTGCTACAGATAATTGATTATGTTATTGAATAGGATGTAACACATTGGCTTGCTTGGGGGAAAAATGAAAAGAAAAAAATGTCCTCATTGATGTACAATTGGCTGTCTTGAGTCTGTGTGCATGGCTCCAGCACAACACTGAGAAAAATCTTTATATACAAAAAGCTTAACTTGAACTTGTATACTTGAGAGACATTCTAGATTTTAAGTGTTACTTCTTCTTCTAACCCTGCTGGGAATCACCGTTGAAGAAAGCATCACCTAGTTATACATCCACATGTATCACCTGCCCAGCATCACTACTTGGAGAAGAATCCAGAAGTTGGGAATCTGATACAAGGAGAAAGTGGAAACTTGCACCCCTGGGGCTCTATGGGACAGCTCACAACCATCTAGGGCTGCCTGCTTGTTTTGCTCTATGTGCCCCTCCCTTTACCCTTGAAAACAAATCCAACAACCTACAATATCTGCCACTTCAACCTTCCATCCTTTACAGGCTGAAAAGAAGGTGAGACATAGGCACTAGAGAAACTTTGAATTCATCAGCCTCATTTCCTCATCTCTTCCTACAAGAAGAGGAAGCCAAGAAGCAGAATAACTCACTGGCAAGACAGGTCACACTCAGGGCATTTGAACTTAACGCCTTTGGTTGATCAGTTTGCAGTAGTGTTCCAGATAGTGACATCAAGTTTTCCTTCTCTAAGTGCAACAACAAAATCACTCTGAGAAAACAGATTGCTTTTTCATTTCCTTTTTGAGTTAGTTTATGATATTTGACATGCAAAAAAGTATTAATGGAAGAATACACAAGAAAGTAAAAAAATAGTGTTTGCAGTCTGGTGTTATTGTACATATCATATATATAATTGTTATTTTATAATTGTATACATAATTATACAATTACATATGCCAGTTACATTAGATATTATTTTATAATTACATACACAATTTATGTTAAATACATCATTCTATAATTACATAATTGAAAATTGTATCTTGTTATATTTATTATATTTAATCAAATCATGACATTTATACTGCATATGCAATTCTTTTTTATATATTATATTGTATGTATATATAATTGTTATGACAATTATATATACAATTGTTATAATAAATATATAATTATTTTAAGTACAATTTAACACAGCCACATTGTTATATATACATATTATCTATAAACATTCCATATAATGTTTATAGATAATATGTATATCTAACAATATATAACATTTATATATATATAACCATGTAGCTGTGTTAAATTGTAATTAAAAATAACAAAAATATGTTAACATTGATTCAAAAATATGTTTTCTCATTTGTGGCCCTTTCCACTTCTTAAAGCGTAGGCAGCGTTTCCTTGCAGTGTTTTTCCCATCTCAAATGGCTCCGTAATTTAGACAATAGCAAGCAGAGCACATGATTAATGAAGCTGTGAATTGAGGACGGGACAGCTGCTGGATCACAAAGAGATGCTTTGTGGGCATGTTACTACATGTGCAAGGAACTCTACAAATTGATAATTTGTTAAGCTAATTGAATCTCTCTGTGAGTGTTATTGTAACTTTTGGTTGGACCAGGGCATAACCAAGTGTTTATACCAATCTAGGGCAGCTAAAGGCAAAGCCATCATTTGCTGCTGATAGGACCTGCATTCACAGCACTCAGCAGAGCCAAACATAAGCAAAATAATCAGGCTGAATGTATGTATCCTTGTCATCCTCAGTGCCTTGCTTGCCCTCCTCTGCTTCTTCCAGGGAGGATCCAGGGCTCTCCTGGTGATGATCAGTCACCTGTGCTGCTCTCACTATACATTTTCCATCCAGCCAGGCTGATATGAGCCACATTTGTTTGTTCCCAAATCTCTCCTCGCCCCTCTCAAAAGTACCTGTCTTGTGTTACCTCTCTTTTTCCAAGAGTAGGAATTAAGAAGAAGGAGGTAGAGAGTTGATCTCTAGTAGGGAAGAGATAATAAAGTTAATAATGATGTGCTTTTGCCAGCACTAATATCCTTCCTTTTATTAACAGAAATAAAACATTCCGTAAATATAGCATCCTTTGCTGGGCGTGGTGGCTCACACCTGTAATCCCAGCATTTTGGGAGGCCAAGGCAAGCAGATCACTTGAGGTCGAGAGTTCAAGACCAGCCTGACCAACTTGGAGAAACCCTGTTTCTACTAAAAATACAAAATTAGCCAGGCATGGTGGCGCGTGCCTGTAATTCCAACTACTTGGGAGTCTGAGGTGGGAGAATCCTTGAACCCGCTAGGTGGAGGTGGCAGTGAGTTGAGATGGCGCCATTGCACTCCAGCCTGGGCAACAAGAGCGAAACTCTGTCTCAAAATAATAATAATTATTATTATTATATATATGTTTATATACACATATTAAGGTTTATATATGTGTATTAAGGTTTATATATATTAAGGTTTATATATATATACACACACACACATATATATAGCATCCTTTGTGTCAGAAAGGTTGCTAAAGAGACAGAACTAATACTAGAATCATACGAATGCCTTCTAGGATCACAGGAATCTCAAGTTCTTCAACTAACTCCCACCAGCTTTCACTGCTGCTACTACATTCAGCCAACTTGTGTCAAAACCAAAGTTCGTATCCCAGCTCTTATTGTAACTGCTGTGGCTTTTAGACATGGCTAGTTCTTGCTTCCTCAAAAGGACTCTTGAAGCACTGCTCTTCTGATCTTCCCGTCTCCTCACTGACCGGTCTCCTTTTCTGACTTCTCTTCATTTCCAAACCTTCAAATGTTGGCATGTTCTAGGGCTCATTCCTAGAAGTGCTTCTTGTGTCAAAGTTTTAGATATCTTTTATAAGCTCATAACTCCTAAACTGATGTGGCTATCCTTGACATCTGTAGGAGACCCTATTTCCAAAGCCAATTCAGTATCTACATTGAAAGTCTAGTAATGTTCTCCGAGTTAACATCTCTGAGACTCAGCTCCTGACCTACAGTCCCAAAGCTGTCCCTGTTAAGATCTCCTCTGTCTTAATTAAGAAAAAAAATTCATTTTTTTTTCTCTAACCAAAAATCTTGATATTATCTTTGGCTCCTCTTTGATTTATACCCAATATCAAATTCAACAAAAAAAGTATTAATTCTACAATAACAAAGATTCAAAAATTGACTTCATTATCTCCACTCCTGGTTCAAGACACTGTCATCTTTTACCTGGATTATTACAATAGCCTCTCACCTGATTCCCTATGTCAGTCCTTGCCCACTTAGCCAGTGTACGATCCTTTCCAGAGCTTTAAGTACAGTCATGCAGTTTATCTGCTCAAAACTCTCTAATGGCTCCCCACCTTGCCCAGGGTAAAAATTTGATCCTAGCAATAGCCTATGAAGCCCCACGTGATATGCCTCCACCACCTCTCTGATATTATCCTCTGACACCTTCATCCAACTCTTCCTATCTAAGAATGCTCTGGCCTCAAGGTCTCCACTATTGCTCTCCTCTCTACCTGGAAAGTACTTGATCTACACACACCCATATTTCACTTCCTCACCTCCTACAGGATTCTACCCAAATGTCACTTCTTTCCTGGGATTTTCTGACTACTCCAATAAAATCACTATCTGGATAACTAGCAATTCGCATTCCTATTTTTAGTTTTATTTTTCTCCATATATATTATTACAATCTAATATGCTGTATATCTTATGGATGTGTTTGCTTAATATTTGTCTCTCTCTAGTTGTAAGCTCTGAGAATATAATGGATTTCTTTGTTTTGTTAATATTTGCTAAGCATTTCTGACCCTAGGTAAATGCCTGACACATAGAAAGCATTAAAAAGTGTGTTGAATGAATGAGTGATCATACCATAGAAATACCAGCAGAGGCTGGGTGCAGTGGCTCACGCCTGTAATCCCAACACTTTGGGAGGCCGAGGCGGGTGGTTCACGAGGTCAGGAGATCGAGACCATCCTGGCTAACACGGTGAAACCCCGTCTCTACTAAAAATAAAAAAAATTAGCCGGGCGTGGTGGCTGGCGCCTGTAGTCCCAGCTACTCAGAAGGCTGAGGCAGGAGAATGGCGTGATCCCAGGAGGCAGAGCTTGCAGTGAGCCGAGACTGTGCCACTGCACTCCAGCCTGGGTGACAGAGCAAGACTCCGTCTCAAAAAAAAAAAAAAAAAAAAAAATACCAGCAGATACTAATTAAAATTTTCACATATAGATAAGCACAAAAATCTTGATATAAGAAGACGTAGAGCCAGGCACAGTGGTTCACACCTGTAATCCAGTTACTTGGGAGGCTGAAGCAAGAGGATCACTTGAGGCCAGGAGCTGGCCTAGGCAATATAGCAATAATCCACCTCTAAATTTTTTTTTAATTAGCTGGGCACAGTGTCTCACGCCTGGTAATCCCAGCTACTTGAGAGGCTCAAGGATCGCTCCAGCCCAGAAGTTTGAGGCTGCAGTGAGCTATGATCATGCCATTGCACTCCAGCCTGCGTGACAGAGCAAGACCCTGTCTCTAAAAAAAATAAAAATGAACACATAAAGAAATAGAAGTTAAGCTTGGCAACATTTTAGAACAGAATAGAGAGAGGAATATGTAAACATTGCTGTTTATAATTATCAAATTTTATTGACCTGGTTAATTTCATAATAGAAAATCTTTAAAACAAAAATCTATCAATCCAATGTGTGGTGACACTACACATGAGCTGACAGAAGTAATGTGATTTTTCTGAGCTCATTGTTGACAGGCCAGTGCTGACGATGGAATCAGTTTGAAAAGTTGAAAACCAGCCATCTCGTTGTAAGGTGAAGCTGAGATCTGAAACCTAGCAAGTTCATATGGATCATCCAAGGTCAAAGGCTCCTGACTTTGTGTTCAGTCCCACTTTTATAGGCTACGCTGCTTTGGCAACTTGAGAGGCCTCATCAAACCTCTAAATGTGGCAGCCTGCCTTATCTGTTTATCATTCTTCCTTTAACTAGAGCTCTCTTTTTCTCCCACCATCCATTTAGCCACCCATCCCTTTCTTCCTTTAATGTATACAAGCCCCAAAGTGACTAACACATATGAGCTCTCACATATTGAAGGAAGACATTCGTTTGATTGGTTGAAAGCTAAACAATCATATGTTAATATTGATTCATAGATTTTTTTTTGAGACGGAGTCTTGTCTGTCGCCCAGACTGGAGTGTAGTGGCGCCTCCTGGGTTCACACCATTCTCCTGCCTCAGCCTCCCAAGTAGCAGGGCATACAGGCGCCCGCCACCATGTCCAGCTAATTTTTTGTATTTTTTTTTTAGTAGAGACGGGATTTCACCATGTTAGCCAGGATAGTCTCCATCTCCTGACCTTGTGATCCACCTGCCTCGGCCTCCCAAAGTGCTGGGATTACAGATTCATAGATTTTTTAAATTGTGCCTTGTTTTATCTTCTTTTAATATGATGAAGGAAAGAGTAAGGAGGCCCAATTAACTATCTTAATACAAGATTTTCTATTTAAATGAAAATATAATAAGAGGTAATGGGTTGTCAATAATATAATCAATACAGAACTAGAAATAGATTTGTCTAAAAGACTATGAGCCAAATATGAGCAAAAATAACAATAAAAGACTAAGCATAAATTAATTTCTTATTGAGAATGGAAATTTTAAATGGCTGTTTTTATTGCATAGGTCTTGTAACTTCTTTAAACAATCTTGTGACAATTGAAGAAAAGGCAAAAAGAAAACAACTGCAACTGAAGTGTAATGTGTAATAAAGCAGCAGACGCTGTGTTGGCAGCTCAGATAGGTGGAGTTATTATCTGACAACATACAGGAGGTGCAGTAGTAATGATCTTTTGCTGATGGTGGTGGTGTATGAAACATCATCTTTTATATAATGACAGGAAGCACTTTAGCATTGTGATCAGGCCCAATTCAGGTGCAAGTAACGTATATATTTTCTAAGTCTTTAAAACAAATAAATTGTTTTTAATGAACTAATATTATTAGTTAGGTAGAATATTATTGACTTTTTGGTAATAGCTTTATTGAGATATAATTCACACACTGTGCAATTCACTCATTTAAAATGTTATAATTTGGCTGAGCACGGTAGCTCATGCCTGTAATCCCAGCACTTTGGGAGGCTGAGGCAGGTGGATCACTTAAGGTCAGGAGTTCGAGACCAGCCTGGCCAACATGGTGAAATCCTGTCTCTACTAAAAATTCAAAACTTAGCCAGGCGTGGTGGCGGGTGCCTGTCGTCCCAGCTACTCGGGAGGTTGAGGCAGGAGAATCACTTGAACCCTGGAGGCAGAGGTTGCAGTGAGCCGAAATTGTGCCACTGCACTCCAGCCTGGGTGACAGAGTGAAACTCTATCTCTGAATAGATAAATAAATATGTAAAATGAATGGTTTTCAGTGTATTCATAAGTATGTGTGACCATCACTACAGTCAATGCTAGAACATTTACATAACATCAAAAATAAACCCTGTACTTTTTAACTGTTAACGCCCCTATTCTTCCAATTCCTCTATCCATAAGCAGCCACTTACCTCCTTTCTATGTCGATATGTTTGTCTATTCTGGACATTTCATATAAATGGAATTGTATAATATATGGTCTTTTGTGATGGGCTTCTTTCCCCTTGCACAATGTTTTCATGGTTTATCCATATTGTAGCATGTATCAATACTTCATTCCCTTTCATGTCTGAAAAAAATCCCATTCTATAGATATACCATTTTTTGTTTATCTATTCACCCATTGATGGACGCTTGAGTTGTTTCCGTATTTGGCTATTATAAACAATGCTGCTACAGGCATTCATTTGCAAATATTTGTATGGAGATAGGATTTCATTTTTCTTGGGTACATACCTAGGAATGGAATTGTTATGACATGTAGTAACTTTATGTATAACCATTTGAAAATCAGCCAGACTGATTTGCTAAGTGACTGCACCATTTTACATTCCAACTGGAACGTATGAGTGTGTGTATTTTTCCACATCCTTGTCAACACTTGTTATTATCTGGCTATTTTATTCTAGCCATCCTAGTGTATGTGAAGCAATATCTCATTGAGATTTTGATTTGCATTCCCCAATGACTAATGAAGCCAAGCATTTTACTCCAATTTAGCTGTTCTACCATTAGCTGTAAAATTTTAAATGTCCATTTATTAGTTTGAGGGAGAGTATCATTGCCTTACTATCTCAGTAAATGATTAAGTGTTGATGGATGCTATTAGATCTTTAATTAATAAACTATTTAATCAATTTAATAATTCTTTAGAAAAGTATAAAAACATTACCAAAAAAGGCAAAGAGAATAGTGTAAGTCATACCCGTCTATCCTTCAACCTAATATGATATGTGTTTACATTGTCATCTTTTATTCTGAGCCTGATTTTATAACATAGAATATTAAAGAAGGAGTTGATAGTTCTTTAGTTTCTTATATGGTCCAACTTCTCTGCTCCTTTCCTCTGTAAATAGAGGCAACTGCTGTCATAAGTTTTGTTTTCCTCTAGATCATGTTTTCACATGTGTACTACACACATATGTAATCATGTACAAAATACATCATTATCTTATGTTTTAATACATTCATGCTTATTTCAGTCTTTCTACAACCTGCTTTTTTGCATTGTTTTAAAAATCTATTCTATTTAGTTTGTATAGCTCTAGTTTATTCATATAATGTGTTTTCTGCTTTCTAGTATTTCTAGTAGTCTTTTTGCTATTTATTTTTATTATAACTTATTTATGAGTGTACAGGCTTTTTCTGGTTTTATGTTTTTTCTTTTGTTTTTGTGCTATTAATAACAATGGGGAAGTTAACATTCCTATATACACATGTCTCTTACATATGGAATTTTTTGGACATATTTATGTAAAAGCAAGATTCTAGGTTGTTGTCTAGACCTATTTTTAATCTTTACCAAATGGCTTTAAAAATGTTTCTCTCTGTTATTTGCTTTAAACAATTCTATCCCTGCCACATTCCTATAACATTACAGCGAAGCCTTTTAATCATGGTCAACTTGTGAATATGAGATGGTATCAGATTGTTTTAATTTTTTCTCTGAATTTTAGATTCCAGGAAAGATAGAACATATTCAAATCTTTGTTGTATATTTGTGTGTGCAGATATACAAATACCTTTCATCATTTGTGGATTATTAATAATAAATTATAATGCATAGGTTATTTGTGAAGAATTGATGTATGTCTGATACTGATCTTAATATTTATAAGTAGTCATATATAGACTATAGCTCTCCAAGTAACAATTCTTTTTTATATATTTTAGTAATATTTTATAATTCCTTCCATACATTTAGATTTCCAAAGTAGATACTTTTAGTTTTTCTTACTTTTAGGAACAAGCTTTATTGCACTTGTTACTTTTGATATTATTTTTAATAGTATATTTTATATTACATTCTCTAATTGTTCATAGTAGGTACCTTGGAAATCTATTGATATTTGCATAATGCTCTTTTATATAATAACCTTACTGAGCTCTTATTTGTTCTAATAATTTATGTATATATTCTCTAAGCAGATTACTCTTGGATTTGTTAATAATAGATATTGATGCCTCTTTTCATTTTCTTCTCTTACGTCATTGTCTAGGACCACTAGTACAATGTTGAATGTTGGTAGAAGCACTAAATATCCTTGTTTTGATTGGACCTAAGTGAGAATTCGTTACTGTATCAGTGTAAAATATAATATTTTTTGCAGGTTTTTGAAAGTTTCCTCTTATCAAGTTATCAACAATCTCTTCTAGTTCTAGCTTGCTAAGATTTTTTTCAGTAATGATTAAGCATTGACTGTCATCTATAGTTATTTAGGGGATTATATGTTTTTCCATTTTAAAATCTGTTAACATTCGGTAATAATATTAACCATTATTTTCTTGCTTAATTATTTTCCATTCTTTGTGAAAATGTCATAATTTTAATATTCCAATAGATTCAGTTTATCGGGATTTTATTAATTTTTGCATCGAATTTTAGTGGGAATATCTAATTATTTAAAAATGTATAAGCCTTTCCAGTTTGACTTTTTGCTTAAAATATAAATTACTTGATCCTTCATAGATTTGTGAAACTGTTTCTTTTGGAGAGGTAGGAGGAGATTTTTGATATCTGATCTTTTTAATTTTGATTTGTATTTTTTTCTTTTTTCCCTTTTAATATTTTATATTTTCTATTTATTCTTAATTAAATACTGGTAATTTTAAACAATTTATTCATTGTATGAAATTTTAAAAATGAAACTAAATCGTTAAATATACTTTCCTATTTTATTTTAGTATTTACTAGATCTGTCCCACTGTAATATATTTGAACCTTCTTTTCTTTTCCTGATGAACATTATGGGAGATGTGTCTATTATAATTTGTATTTCAAAGTGCTAGCTTTGAATTTGTTGGTTATCTGTATGTTTTTGCTAGTTCCAGTCTGTTCTTAAGTTTACTATTTTCTTCCTTTTACTATCTTTAAATTTTCAAATTGCAAGTTGAGAAATTTGAAAATGTATTTCAATCTTTTTTGTTACAAAATAAATACATTTATAGCTCTACATTTAAGTACCATCTTTGTGGCAATACATACGGTTTTTTAATGTGTAATGTATTTATTGTTGTCTATGAGTAAATATTTTATAATATCTAAACTGTTAACTGCCTTAGCTCACAGTTTATTTCATAGTATATAGATTAAATAAATATTAAACAATAAATTAGTAAAATAAATATTAAATTAATAAGAAATACATGTATACATTTTCTTTCCTAATTTTATTGGATTTTTAGAAACTATCTTTTCAGTATCAATTTTTATATTAATGTCATCAGTTCAGATATTGTGATAAATGTGTTATTGATTCTTTGGAGTTCTTAGTTTTATGGAGCATGATGAAAAAAATCACAGGTTAACTTGTTTTCCTTTTT
The DNA here is from genome assembly GCF_009828535.3 of Hylobates moloch. Lineage (NCBI taxonomy): Eukaryota > Metazoa > Chordata > Mammalia > Primates > Hylobatidae > Hylobates > Hylobates moloch. The sequence goes on along the minus strand of NW_026652295.1, from coordinate 22,296,715 downwards.
GAAAACTAACAAGTTATGACACATATAGATACTCCTGTAATTACTACCACAATCAAGATAGAAATATGCCCTCCATCAGTGAAATTTTTCTCATCCCTCTTTGCAGGCAATATTTCCCAAGCCCAGAGTAGCAATACTGCTGTTTTGCATTTTTTCACTATAGATTACTCTTGTTTTTTTAGAACATCATGCAAATGAAATTATTTATTCTGTGCTTTTTCGGCATGAATTATTTGGCCCAATTCTTTTGAGATTCATTCACATTATTTGTACTTATTATTAATTCATTTCTCATGTTACTGAATATTATTCTGTTATATGAATATATTTAAATTTGTTTATTCCTCTAATGATGGGTATTTAAGTGATTTCCAGCTTTTGGCTGTTACAAATAAATCTAAAAACATTCACCTTTTTTGCAGATGTACTTTTTATTTACATAGTGTGTATAACTAATGAGTGAAATTTCTGGGAAATACGGTTAGTGTTTGGGTGACTTTATGAGAAACTGCCAAACTAGAACTGTGTTTGGCACACATAGAACTGTATTCTAATGTGGTTAAATCATTTTATATTTTTCAAAACTGCTCTAATTCCTCATGAATACTTGGTATTTTCTTAGGCTTTTAATAGGGTGATCTGGAAAGACTTAGCTGAACGAAAATTGAGGATATACTTGAAGTAGATGAAGGAGTTTTCATGTGGGTATCACAGGGAAGAGCTTTGCAAAGAGAACAGCCACTGCGAAGACCTGGGATCTAAGGGGGAATCCAGTCTGACTGGGGTGGAGACAACTCACTGAGGGAAAGCAAGGTAACAGAGAGGTCAAACTTTATAGAATGCTGTAGGACATAGGGAGAACTTTGGCTTAGGAGTGAAAACAGTCACTATTACAACGTTTGAGAAGAAGTGGAAGTATCAATCTGGCTGAGGTATTGAGAAAAAATTATAGGAATGTGCAGGGTGGGGCAAGGAGACAGAGGCTATTGCAGCGATCCAGCAAGAAAAAATGGTGGCTGGGACTAAAGTGGGAATGATGGCGATGCTGAGAAATGGTAGGATTTTAAAGATATCTGAAGGTAGAACCAGCAAAATGGCCAGTAGAACTGGATGTTGAATGTGAGAGAAAGAAAAGAAGCAAGAATGATCCAAGATTTTACCCTGAATGACTGATTCGCCATCAGCTGAGACAGGTAGAGCGAGTTTGAGGGGGAATAGCAGGAGACCTGTTTCAGAAAGGTTTAGTTGGATATGTCTGTTAGAAAGAAATCCAAGTGGCCAGGGTGAGGTGAGTAGGTATTGCATTTATGAGTCTAAAGTTCAGGAAAGAGGTTCTAGACAGTGGATTTATTGTGTATAAATACTGTTAAAAACCATAAAACTACTTTACTATTTCATTCTACGATCAACATAAGTTTAGTCTTTGTTTGGTTTTTCTTTTTAACATCACACTCTGGAATCCTTCCAGTTTTCATGCCACTTCATAGAAATATGCACACTGTTGGGTAATTTATCAGCAGTTACATCTGTTGACATTCCAGCTGTTCCTCATGGTATCTTCCTCTCTCTCAAAATCAGAAAACCAAGAATAAAATGACACCTGACAACCTTGCCAGCTCAGCACATCTGGAGGCACTAAATGTCTGACTCAGGAAATGTGCATCAAACTGATGGGTGATAAAGTACTTAAGAAACTATTATAATTTTCAATTTTTGAAGGTTTTAAAAATAATTAGAAAAATGAATTTAAATGAATTATATTTTTAGATGATTAAAACATTCCCTCCAACCATGGGTTCTTTGAGACAACTTAACCATTTTGCATCTAGTGCTCTAGAGAACATTTTAGTACTTAGAAAAAACATCACATACTTTAAAATATGTATAATATATAAACATAGAACAGTATTTTTACTGATCATGTCTGAAGCAATACTAACAACGAAAGCTAAATTTAGTTAACCATCCAACATAAACAAAAGAAATATTTTCTGCCATATTCTAGGAGACTTAAATTTTAAAGTATTCATATATAACTTCCTCAGTAGTGTTATTCCAGGCTTGTTGTGTAAAGTTGTGTAAAGTTGATGATGCTAAAGTAAAGTCTTGGTGACATCATTTTTTCAGCTTTCTTCACTTGTTTAGAGTTGGAGGGAGCTGGCTATAGCAAGATGACTTGAGATTTCTTTGCTGTTCAGTTATACCTTGCTGGGCTTTTCTTGTGTTCAAAAACAAACTGTAGTTAGTAATCGATAGTTAGTTTTGGTATTCAGGCAACAATGTATACGTTCTTTTGTACCCTGTGTACTTGAAATAACATTCCCAATTCCTTTCTAATCAATTAAAGATGGATACAGGCCCTTGTTACATGATTTGTGATGTATAAAGTAAGCCTCTTTTAATAAAAGTGATACAATGTGCTTCCTTTGGCAACAACCGTGTATGGACATCCACCAAAAGTCTGGTACCATATTTTAACATGTAACTTAGTGTTCTCATTTTTAATATAATTTCAGTATTTGTTTTTGTAATGGTTGATGGAAAGCTTGGAAATGGAGATGTTAATTTACAGTTTCCCCTCATCGCTCGTGTTCTCTTGTAGAATACACCAAAACATATGTTCATCTTTGTGAAGAAGCTTGTGTTTTTGTTTTGTTTTACTCTTTATTTTGTAATAAATATGAGTTCACAAGAAGTTGCAAGGTAAAACATGCATCCCTTCATCCAATTTCATCCAACCATTACGTCCTACAGAATTATAGTATAATTCAGAAACCAGGAATTTGATGTGGGGTTAATGTGCATGATCGTTCTACTGTTCTATGCCATTTTATCACATGTAGATTTGTGTAACCACCAGTATGCATTTTTATATGATGTAGTAATTTTCTAAGTTAAAAGTGTCAATACTCGTAAACGAGGGCTGTCCCTCCAGATAATTACCTTAAAACACTATGTATTTCTTTCAAATATGGAAATTGTGCTCAAAATGTTTTTGAAGTTCTCTTCTTTTGCAATGGTGCATCTAATTTGTTTGCAAAACACAAAACAAACCTACCTAGTTCATTAATTCTTCCCTGAAATCTTACTGTATTCCCCTTTTACGGTTGCTATGTCATTCTCTGTTTTCACTATGCTAGATTTCCAATTCTTGTTTTAAACCTAAGACTTTCCCATTGCCTACTTCACTGCTGGCAAACTGCTTTGCCTCCAAATTTTCTCAGAAAATAAGACTCTTAGATATGAGCTTTTTTGACTTCTCAGCAACCTCTGCTACAATGGAAGTAGTCTACATCCTATCCAAAACCCTTCCCTCCACCTTCCACTTCCTCCTATGACATGGTAGATGAGAGAAAGATTCAGAGGACTTTCCTTCTGGGGAAGAGTCCCTGATGGTATCCTCTCACCTTGCAAGGCTGATCTCTGTAAATTTTGCAGTCCCTCCCATTCTATACTCAAACCTAAGGCATCCTGTTCTTGCTTGGCCAAAAATAATTACTCTGCTTGAAGTTAAAAGGAGGTGAGGCCAGAGAAACAGTGGCAAAGCTTTTAATTGTAACTCTTTTCATTGTAAAATGGGGTATACATCAAAATGGAAATCTGTATGAGATTGTGTATTGAGGACTATTTTTACCAGATCTTACAGCTCTGGCCATGTGTGGGCCAGCACATGGTTCCCTGGCTTTAGAGGTGAAAAGTACATATCATGTTCTTCTGGAGAGTGACCCAAGCTTAGACAAGACAAAACTGCACTGGAGTCTTTCCTCATCGAATCTCTTGAGTAGAATGTTCATTCATAATATTAGTGCAAAAGTGATCAGTGTATAGTTTATGGCTGCCAAAAAAAAAAAGCCTCTCAGACATAATGCTGAACATCCAGTTTGTTTTATTAATATTTGAATGGATATATTTCTGGGTGAAATATACACTTTCAGTGATTAGACATTTTAAGCCATATTTGAATGTGTTTCACCTTGCAGCTTGAATATTTTCATTGTGTCATGAGTATGGCATATTTCAATATTTTAAATAACCAAAGACAGAAAACAGAATATTTGATTTGTGTGAACCTGCTGTGTGTATACAATGTTTTCTTAGAGAAAGTGTGCTGATTTTTGTGACCCAATTAGAAATATGCTGAAATAGTCAAAAATCATTTGGACAGTCAGTGAACCCAAGGGTCTGTAAGTTTTAGCAAAGCTGATCCAGTACTAGTGCTTGCTTCCAGATTGCCCCCATTTCCTAAGCAAGTGGTGTTCAAAATTTTAAGCGACCTCAGGCTAAAACCTGTTAAATCCATTGTCAGTTCATTTGCAAATTCTTCTCTCTCCCTAACCTGAAAATGTTTGCATTTGCTAATACATGTAGTCAGCAGTTGACTGTGGAATTTTTGCTTACCCTAGGCAAACTGTAAATTGCCTACTCTTTCCAAATCCCATTCTTTGACTCACACACTGGTCATTTTGCATTTCGTTCCCAGTAATGTTTTGTGTTTGGAGGGTGGCCACCTGCTCTGCCTCTGTGGTAAAGTCAGACTTGCATTTAGAACATGCACAGATTTAATATCAATTACCATTTTATCCAAACTCTGCTGTAAGACCGCGATGAAATTGTGGTTCAAATTAGTCAGTGAACCACCTATTTAGAGATTGTTAGAGTGCTGATGCAGTGACAAACATCATTTCTTCTCAAGCTCCTCAGAGACATCATAATGAAGTTTCCTGGTTGGAGTAGTGTAGGAAATCTATTTTGTGGCATTTACAAAAGATAATGTTGCAGGTGCCAATACACACAAATGGAGTTCAAATCCTGTTGTCTCTACATAAGCAAAAAATGGAATAGTAGATTGTATTAAAATAATTCCCTTGTTCACAATCATCTATTGCACCTGCTGAGTTAATGTTGTCTATTAGCATCCCAAAATAATTAGTATTTTCATAAAGGCATGATATAACCTCATACAATTAATACTAACTTGGTTGATAAATACTGTTTTTGTTTGGTTGGTTTCTTTAGCATCTATCATCACCCTCATCAAAGCTGTTGGTCTATGTCACCTCTGATCTTACTGTCTCTTGAATATCATGACATAATCTAAGAATTCAGAGAAATGGTCATTGCTTTTGGACACTCATGACATTGAATTTTGCATAGTTTAAGAAAGGGGATTTTAAACACAATCTGTGTTGAGCAGTAGGGAACAAATACTCTAGTAATAATAATAATAATTTCTTAAAGACCAGAAATAACTTACCTTGATCTAAATGTCTGTAGGTGAACAATACAATAAAACCTTTGGCCAATGCAGTAAAAATATCTCCTAAATAGGCTATCTGCTTCTACTATTTCTTCCCTATTATGTAATCTCAGCAGAGTAGCAAATGTGATTCTTTTAACACATTAGTCAGATCATCTAACCCTGCTACTGGACCGGGACTCTACATTTCACCCAGAATTAAAACAAAGTTCTCAAATTCCCTACATGAGGCTTTTTGAGGTGGCCTCTTCACTGTTTCTCTGGCCTCACCTCCCATTCTTCTTCCCTTTATGAACTTTCTATGGTTTTAGGATACTTGCATTGACTTCTCTGCTTGGGATGTTCTTCCCCTCTGTGTTTGCACAGCAACCCCTCCAAGTCCTTCAACTCTTTGTTCACCTCTTAATGGAAAATATCTAGTTAAGCTACTTAAAATTAGAACACCCAACCCCACCTTCAGATGCCTGTTTCCCCTTACAGTATTCTTTTTTTTTTTTTTTCCTTTAGCTCTTATCATTTTCTAACATACTATGTAAGTATTTGGCATATTATTTTATTGTCAAGAATTTTCAAGCTTTTACTCCATTTGCAAGCCAACAAATGAAACTAACACAATTTCATGGATGCTGGCAGAAAATATAAAACTAGATGTATTAGTCAATGTTCTCTTAGAGGGACAGAACTAATAGGATATATATATTTAAAGGGGAGTGTATTAAGTATTCGGTTAGACCATCACAAGGTCCCACAACAGGCTGTCTGAAAGCTGAAGATCAAGGAGAGCCAGTTCCAGTCCCAAAACTGAGGAATTTGGAATCCGATGTTTGAGGGCAGGAAGCATCCAGCAGGGAGAAAGGTGTAGGCTGGGAGGCTAGGCCTGTCTCTCTTTTTCATGTTTTTCTGCCTGCTTTATATTTGCTGGAAGCTGATTAGATTGTGCCTACGAGATTAAGGGTGGATCTGCCTTCCCCAGCCCACTGACTTAAATGTTAATCTCTTTTGGCAACACCCTCACAGACACACCCACGATTAATACTTTGTATCCCTCAATCCAATCAAGTCGACACTCAGTATTAATCATCACACTAGGTCAGAGACAAAAGATTTTATTATGTATGACACAGCAAGCTGAATGGACATCACCATGTTTGCATCAGTTTCCCTTGTCTCAAGTAGCATGGGGGCAAGGCGGGTGGGCCCAGAGGGATGCCTGTACTCCCACAGTATTGCCGTGTTACAGGAGACGAACTCTGAGCTTAGGAAACCTGATTCTTTTGCAGCGGGCAATAAACATTCCTACTCTCCCACTAGAGCGAGATACTATCTATCTTCCAAGGCTGTTCACTGTACCATTATTCTTGTACAATTGGCCAGAAAAAGGGCAGTCAGTGCCTTGCTAGCCAGGTGTGCACATGAAAGACCCATGAAGAATTGTCTCCTAACAGTAATGTTTACTGTTTATCATACATGCCTCTCACAGTATACATTTCCTAAAAGAGAGTTTATTTGTTCAGTGATAGACTCAAAAAGCATGAAAAATGATCTTAGACTTTTTTTTATCAATCCACAATTTCCAAATCTGATACCTTCTTCCTTGGTGACTTTAGCCAGAGTAATCTTTATCAGTATTAATTTTTTCAACCATAAAATAGGACTAGTGGCCAGGTGCAGTGGCTCACGCCTGTAATCCCAGCATTTTGGGAGGCCGAGGCAGGTGGATCACCTGAGGTCGGGAGTTTGAGACCAGCCTGACCAACATGGAGAAACCCTGTCTCTACTAAAAATACAAAATGAGCCGGGTCTAGTGGCACATGCCTGTAATCCCAGCTACTCGGGAGGGTGAGGCAGGAGAATTGCTTGAACCTAGGAGTCGGAGGTTGCGGTGAGCAGAGGTCACGCCATTGCACTCTAGCCTGGGCAACAAGAGTGAAACTCCATCTCAAAAAAAAAAAAAAAAAAAATAGGACTAGTAAGTAATGCCTCTCTAACACATTGTGGGGAGAATTTAATGTAAGGTATCATTAAGTGCTGGGAGTCTCCAAGGCTCACACGTAGATGAGATGTGGAATTTCATATTTACTTTCAAGTTAACTTCTGCCAAATGTGATGACTCAAATTTGTATCGCTAGCCCGAACTTCTTCCCTAATCTTAGTCCCATTATCCTATCTGACTTCATAGGCATGTGCACCAAAACTGAATTCATGTTGTCTTCCCAACTTGGGTCCTCTTCTAGGATTCCTTAACACAGTAAATGACTCTTTCATCCACTAATTTATGCAAGCCGTAATCCATGAGTCCTCTGACTCTTCCTTGTCTCTCGACCCATCCCACCCTCATGTTTAACACTCAGCACCTCTTCTTAATTTCAATTCTTAAGTATCTTTGAACTCTATCCATTTTTTTTTTTTTTTTTTTTTTTTTTTTTTTTTTTGAGACAGAGTCCCTGTTGCCCAGGCTGGAGCGCAGTGGCGCGATCTTGGCTCACTGCAAGCTCCGCCTCCCGGATTCACGCCATTCTCCTGCCTCAGCCTCCCAAGTAGCTGGGACTACAGGCGCCTGCCACCACGCCCAGCTAATTTTTTGTATTTTTAGTAGAGACGGGGTTTCACTGTGTTAGCCAGGATGGTCTCGATCTCCTGACCTCGTGATCCGCCCACCTCGGCCTCCCAAAGTGCTGGGATTACAGATCCATTTTTTTTTCTATTTATACTGACGGAAAATTGAATCAATGCTAGTGAATCCCAGCTGTTTCAGACCAGTGACTTTTCTTTATAGCAGATATTTTGTAACGCACCCTTTAATATATTAAAAAGGAAATGCATAAATGATATAAGCAAATACGTATCAATTTCAAAATGAATACAAATATAAAACATATACAATTTCAAAACAAAACCGAAATATTTAGCTGTAATATGAAATATGCCCATAAAGAAAATAACTTACATTAAATTAGTATGTATTGCAGTATGAAAATAGCAGGCTTGGCTAGACTGGAAGACTTAACAATATTGTCAGAGGGTTCTACCTACATAAATAATCTGTGTGAATTTGACAGCTACAAAGGCACATAGGTCGATTGTATTAGACTCAGATACCATGAATGGCGTCACCTTCAGTGGTATGATTTTCCAAAATGGCAAAAACACTTAGTAATTTCCCAAACTGAAGTATTAGGTTGGTGCCAAAGTAATTGCAGTTTTTATTATTAAAAGTAATGGCAAAAACTGTACCTACCTGATATAATCATCTCTCCACTCATGTAGTAGATGCACATTCCTTGAAAATTCAATGTGTTCATAAGTCACATAAAAATTCTGTGTTTATATGTAAAGGTAACTAGGTTATAGGCAATTTTTTTTTACTTTTATTTAAGTCTCTGCTTTTGAGTGAAACATTCTAAACTTTGTGAGACACAGACAATTCTCCCTTTAAGTTTGAATGTCTTGCACATTGCAAAATATGCCTAAGAGGCCTGGACCTCACCAAACAATAAGTGGCAGTAGCCACTCCTCTGAAAAAAAACAAACAGAACAAAACATTCTTATGAATTTCTAATATTGTCCCTGAGTGGATGCTACTCCCATTGAGAACTATAGCTGTAGACTAAACTATTTGTATTCATACCTCATTAACCTCCTAACAATCTTTTGTTTCCCTCTTATTTCCATTAATTTATTCTCTACTTTAGTCAAAGCTGTTTACCCAATCCAACTTGATTATGCCACCTGGGTTAGTTTGAGTTCTCCAGACAAACAGAACAAATAGAAGATGAGAGTGAGAGAAAGAGAAAGCAAAAGAGAGAGAGAGAAAGAGAGATGTAGATATATAAAAAGAGGTTTATTACTAAAAATAGTTTATGTGATTATGTAGGCTGAGAACACCTAATATCTGCAGCCAGTAAGCTGGAGACCAGGAGAGCTGATGGTGTAGCTCCATTCCAAAAGCCAGCAGGCTCCAGGATCCAGAAGATCTCATGTTTCAGTTCAAGTCTGAAGGCAGGAAAAGACCAATGTCTTAGCTCAAAGCAACCAGGAAGAGAAGTCTCCTCTTATGCATAACAAGGGCTTGCCTACATTAGAGAGGGAAATCTGATTTATTCAGTCTACCAATTCAAATAATAGTCTCATCCAAAATACCCTTAAAGACACACCCAGAATAACATTGAACCAAATATTTAGGCACCCCATGGCTCAGTCAACACATAAAATTTACCATCACACCACCCATTACACAAATCCTTTTATTGTCCTTTCTTTCTCTCAAGACACAAAAATATGTGCGTGACTTTTAAGGGTTTATAAGACTGCCATCTGCTTTCAAACCATCTTGTATCATATTTCATATTCCTCTGTGTGCCTTAGCCACACTGACCTAATTATTCTGCAGATCTATGTGCTCTGATCCTTCATACAAGAGGGCCTGTGCATATTTATTTCCTCAATGTACTCTTCCTGCCACACAAACTTTCCAAGGTAAGGCCTAATCATAGCTTCTCTCTTTAGAAACCTTAGCTTTTCTGCTTAGTAGTGATAATGGCCTTTCAGGAAATTGTATTTTAAACTTTTCTATATGGCCAGGGTGACATAAAAATGTTCAGCAGTATGGCATGGGGAACAACCAGTCAAAATGCATGCCAGCCCCTGAATCAATGTCCTAGAGACCCAAAGCATTCATTATTGGATTATGGTCTGTTCTAGATTGGGATGATCTAGAATATTCCTGGGGGGAGAACAGGGTAGCTAACGGTTAAGCCTTAAGAGAATCAGTACAGCTGTTGAAAGTAGCCTCAAATTATTCTATTATTATTATTACTATTATTACTTGCTATCTGTTACATGCCAGTATTTACACTTAGATGGAATTTACATATAGATTTTGGCAGTACTCTCAAGCAACCCCACTCTCGATTGTAGAACGGGGGGGTCCTATCTTCTGGCTTCCCTGGGTCACATTGGAAGAAGAAGATTGTCTTTCGCCACACATTAAATACACTAACACTAGCAATAGCTGATGAGCTAAAAAAAAATCACAACCAAATCTCATAATGTTTTTAAAAAGTTTATGAATTTGTGTTAGGCCACATTCAAAGCCGTCCTAGGCTGCATGTGACCCATGGGCCATGGACAAGCTTGTTATAGAAGATATAGCCCCATGTCTTCTCCTTCCCTACATTTTCCACAAGTATAATTTTAATTTAACTTGTAAGACAATTTGATTGAACATTCTATTGCAAGACTGTAAATTCAGTGAGAGGAAGGACTATGTCTATTTTTGTTCACCAGTGTACATTTAATATTAGGCTTTATGTCTTCACCCAAATCTCATGTTGAGTTGTTATTTCCATAATCCTCATAATCCCCATGTGTCAAGGGCAAGACCAGGTTGAGGTAACTGAATCATGCGGGTAATTGAGTCATAGTTAATTTCCCCCCATGCTGTTCTCATGATAGCGAGTGAATTTTTATGAGATCTAATTATTTTATAAGGGGCCCTTCCCCCTTGCTTGACACTTCACCTTCCTGACATCTTGTGAAGAAGGTGCTTCACTTCCCCTTCACCTTCCACCATGATTGTAAGTTTCCTGAGGCCTCCCAGCCATGCGAAACTGTGAGTCAATTAAATCTCTTTCCTATATAAATTACCCAGTCTCAGACAGTACTTTATAGTAGTGTGAAAATGGACTAATAGAATAACCTCTCCCAAAAATACGTGGTGCATACTGAAGTCAATAGATATTTACTGAAAGTATGAATGTTAATGCCTTTCATGTAGTTATAGTATGCAACACATCTTAATTTCCTCTTTTCCTTCCCTTTTGCCTCCAAGAACAAAAAAGTATATATTTTGGACACCCGTGTTTTCTAATAAAGTATTCCAAGAATGGGGTTGCTTAAGAGTACTGTCAAAATCTATTTGTAAGCTTCATCTAAGTGTAAATATTGGCATGTAACAGATAGTAATAATAAGTGTGTATATATATATATACTAAATAAGTATAAGTATATATGTATAAATAACACTAAGTATATATATGTGTACTATTTAGTATACTATACTATTTAGTACGTATACTATTCAGTGTCTATATATACATACACACACACTATTTTATATATATATATATATTCTCTAGATAGATAAATACATATTTCAGTCAATACATATCAATAATTTTCACTACCTGAAAGTTTTAGGAGCAAAAATCAAATTACATAGTAAATCTTGGAATTTCCCTTTCTAATTCTAATGTGCCTAAAATAGAACATGAAATGGGAGACTTATTTTCTTGATATAATTGCTTCCATTTTCTTATCCTTAGCTTTGGGTAAACTCAGTACAGATCTCAACTCTTGTTTTCTCTCTCATGCCAGGAGAGAGAAATGCATTCTTCTGTTACACCAAATGCATTGCCAACCTCATGCTCACTCCTAGCAGATTCATCCAGGAGGAGATGGAACCATAGGCTTCCGTGACTTTAGGGACTTAGATGAGGAAAATATTTCTAAAGAAAATGAAAATAAATTGTGATGCCTCGAATCAAAATGAATTAAGAGACCACAAACTAAGACAAATGCTGATGATAAAGAGTCATGGCTGGTATTTAAGTGTCATTTATACACCTTTAAACTTTGAAATTTCCAAAACAAAGCACTTTTTCTTGTACTTATGATCTATTCTGTTCAACATTTCATGTAGTTTATGCCTCTGTGAAATTAAATATAATTTGTTTATGGAAACAGAATGAAAACCTAAATTCAAAGCACATTTAAAAAATCAAACTCATTAATTTGGGTCACACGCTCATTGACCCCCAGCACATCAATTCTACCATTCTTTGTGCTTTTCCTGTAAACCTAAAAATATGTTCAGATGAGATCACAAATAAGGGTAGTGAGAAAATATTTAGGTTTATTAGCCAATATGGTTTTTCCACTATTTCTGCACCTCTCAACTTTCCCCACCTCTGCCTCACCCTGACCCCAACCAACTGAAACACAGGCATTCTGCCAGCATTGCTTTAGGAGAGGTATCATGCTGAAGGCTGCAACAAAAAAGTTCTGGCTTTTGAATTTCAAAAACAATAACAACAACAACAAAAAACCCTATTACCCAGGAACAAAGTAGATTTGAAAGGATACAAGAATACAAAATCGGAATAATGTTTTGTAATCTCTAGAGTCTAGATAAAATTTTCTGAATAAGAAGAAGGAAAGAGTAGGAGGAAAAAGAAAAATGGAAAAAAAGGTATAAAAAAGTCCCTGTACCTTACCTCTCTCCCCAAGCTCACACTCCCCAAGGATTAGAATTCTTGGATTGGTATGGAAATAAAAGCACACATGAAGTGTGTCTACCAGCCACAGAGAACATTCTAAGAAACTGGCAACTTCCATATGTTATCTGAAGGATCTCCTGTTCACTCTAGAAGAGCAACAAATTGTTAAAGAACCTTTGATGGCCCTGAGAGCTCACAATGTTTCCCAGGTCCCAGTCTATTAAATGAAAGCAGCTAAGCATTCCTAATGCCTGATAGGTGGATAGTGGCAGTTGTCAGAGAGCTGGAACTGGAGAACTCCTATAGTCAGAAGCAAGGGATATATCCTCAGGTCCCTGCATGGGTTGTAGTCTAGGGAGGAGATGAGATGAAATACGGCTGAAAAGACAGCCTGCAATGATGATAACCAAGAATCAGATGCCTCTAACCCCCAAGCATGGCACCATGAAAGCCCCTGGAATATAGATGCCATGCCGAGAAAGTGGAAGTAGATAAAGTAGTTTGTTGACCATAGTTTACTTTTCCCACCAAAGAAGAAGTGGGCACAAAGTAGAAGTTAAGCTAATGTATGGAAAAATTAAAATATATTATTCTTACACCACAGAACTTTTGGCAGTTTGATTTCAAGGCCTTAGAAAATGACCTAAAAAGATCTCTGTCTCAATTATGAACTCTATTCTGGGTGAGGATACCAAGATTTATGAAGATGAGCCATAATTCATCTAGGACTTTACTATAATGAGCCATGATAACAGGTAATAGAAAATACAATAAAAAGCTGAAGCAGGGAAAAGTTGACAGGATACATCATAGTTCCATGTGATCATTATTCTCTATTTGCTGAGGCTTCTAGACAGTTCCATTACAGATGGGACATAGGCACCTATGGTGTCCTGGCATTCTTATAATCACTGTTTTGGGAAGTCCATAGGATTGAAGAGCCAAGAGCCAAGGAAACAGAAGGCAACTAAGTAGGCAATGCCTTCTATAAGTCCAAAAATAATACATGCCAGGCACATTAAAAGGACATGAATCCATCTTTGACAAAAACAAAAATAAAATTATAATTTAATGAAGAGGCAAAGCCAAGACTAAAACAAATTATGTGACGATGCAGGGCCATTTCCTTGCTTCCATCTCACCCACATATTTTGAGCTTTCCTGGGGAGGAGTGTGTGGTGTAGCCTCTATACCTTCTGCCACCAGTTAGCCCCTGCCTTTCTGAGTCCATTGCCACCAAGGGCCACTGACTCACAGTTCTAAGCTTGTTGGAACTTCAAATTCCTTGTATTTCCCCACCCTATGCTTCAAAAGTGATGAAGTAATTTTCATGAAGTCAGGTCTTTAGCTAACTTACCCTGAGCTGGGATTCCTCATGGTCCACTGCTCTTTCCTGTAGGGACAGAGAAAAGGTGATTCTGGGAATTACCATACAAACAATTCAACTACATAGAAGCCACAGGGTAGGGAATGTAGGGGTGAAGCAGGGCACATAAAATATCAGAAATTAATTAGTAAAAATCCCTCTTTGTGCATAGTGCTAGTTAATGCATATAATAATTTGGAAAACATTGTTGGGATTCTGATCAAGAGGTCGATCATAGCCTATCACCTTATATTTATGCTACTCCTTCAGAATGGAGGACAGTTTCCTTCCTGAATAAGGCTAATGGGATGACTCTTAGAAATATCTTCCATACCCATAAAAGCAGTCTCCTAATAATTGATCTATTTCAGTGTTTCTTCAAGTGCATTTTCTAGAACCACTAGTTCAGTCACCTGAAGTACTTGTTCAAAAGGTGGATGTAAAACTCGAGCCCAAATCTACTGAATTAGTAGAGACGGATTGAAGTTGAGAGCTGGAACTGGAAACCAAGGAATCTCTGCTTTTTTAAGCAACCCACTTCTGCCCACTAAAGGTTAAGAACAGCTTTTCTAGCCCTTCAAAAACCTTGGCATCATAAACATGGTTTCCTAGCACAGGCGTGGGCTGAGTCAAAGTGAGCTGTAGTTTCTTTTGGTGTGAAATGCCTCTGAGTTTCATTAGAGTGAATTGGTCCTCTGGGATTCTGCCCCTTTGGGTGAGCTGAGATTACAGAGTTGATTAGCAGCCAAGGGAACAGACTGAGCCTCCGGATCCCGCTGAATAAGCCGCAGCCATGTGTGCAACGCTGAATGTATGGTCCTATGAAATTTATGGCCAACTCTGTTTATAATCTTGTGGCATATGCCTCTGTAGTGTTTGTTTATAAAGGGCCAAGGCTGGGTGTATTATGCATCTCAAATGATATACTGTAGAGTTTCCCAGGATAAATGAAATATGTCCATTTTGTCCCATCTGGATCTTGTTATTTTTTTTTTTCCATGATTAGCATTTTGGCAGTTTCCACTCTTCCATTCTGCTGTTCTATGTGCCCAGGGGAGATGAAGAGTTGAGCTCTTTCCAAAATCAGGGTAGTGCTGTGTGGAGAAAAACTACAGCTGAAAGGGCACTTTCTTTATGGTAGATTCTCCACACTCGGCAGAGGAAGCACAGGTTTCAAATATGATTAGTGGGCAGTGAAAGCACCATGAGATCAAGGCTCGCGTGAGTCACAAAGTGTGGAAATGTTCTTACCAGATGATCATCAGGATACCGGAGATTTGCTGTCCCCAAGAACCAGCTGAGCTTGTGAAATTTTCCACGTACAGTTTCGCTGAGCTGCAGAAGGCGGCCCTGTTCTCAGCTCTGAATTTCGTCTGCTGGAGATAAAAATGGGGTCACGATGTTCATTTGACACCTTGTTAATTTATGCTACAGCAAAACCAAAGCAAAACAAAATTCACTTGTATGCAGTAATGTGGCTTAAAATAATGCTAAAACAGCCCCAAGATCTGTTTTTCATTTTGGGTGAGTTACTGAGGTAGGACTTAGAAACAAAACAGTCTACAAGGGCAAAGGTCTTTTGTTTTTCACTTGTGAAATAGTCAGAACTAACCTAGAAATCTGGGCCTTGATGTCCTCATGGATTTGCACTGAAAAGAAAATCACCTATGGTTATTTTTGCTTTTTATTTAAACAAAAATAACTTGTAATAATTGATATTTTTAGGTGAGAACTTAGATTTAAAATAGCTTGCTATTTTATTTCACACAGCATATTTCTACTCATATTTTTGTTCATGTTTATAAACTCTCACTTACATTATGGTGATTCATTTTATATGTGTAAAATCAGGAAATTAAAAACAAAGTTGTTATAAATAGGCATTGTATAATAACCAAAGTAAAAGAGAAAAATTAAAAAATAGCCTTTAGGAGTTTTGATTAAGAATTAATGTGCCAGATGTCAGGTACGGGAATACATTTATTATTTTCATGTTGTTGCAATTAAATCTTATATATAACATAAATACTTAATAAATTTTTGATATACCTTGAGAGGTGCTGCCACTTCAAATGATGAAATGAAGCATTTTCTTCAAAACAAAACCTAAAATCTTTCAGTGAAAATATTGTTCTGATTATCATATTTATATTGTTTCAGTGGTTACTGACTCCTCCATTGGTGCAAATTACTCTGTCTATATTCATTTATTTTTCCATCTATATCTACATCTATTCAGCTAGCTAATATATATTTCATAATATATTGCCAGCTTATGTATACATTCAAAATATTAGTTTCCCCTTCCCATTTTCTGCCTTGAAGAAATAATACTAAGTTATATTACTTCTAGATCAGACACAGCTTCAGCTCCTGTGACAATTCATCCAAAGCCAAGAAAAACATAAAAACACACAGCTGCGTCTCTTCACATCTTTCCTCGGTCCCATTCCTTTAGTTTTTAATATTTATGATACCTTAAGTTACTGGCGTTTTTTAGCAGTCTCCTGAAAAGCTTGTACAAAGTCCAGAGACTTACTTGCCATCCTCCAAACAATTCTGATTCAGCAAGCTGGTGCAAGTCAGCCCAGGAATCTGTATAATAAATGACCTCCCAGGTAGTTCAGAGGCAGACGGTCCTGAAATCACACTTTGAGAAATGTTGCTTTAAGACCTGTGAGCTTGTAAAGGAGAGTGAATCACAGGCTTTCCTATTGCATCCCAACAGTCTTGGAATTGTTTCCCTAGAAGTGAATGCTAGGAAACTATTTCTCAGCTCTCTCTCTGAGGAATGGATATTTGCTGTGCTTCATCAGGCCACGTGGTTTCCTGACAACAGGGGGCACATTTTTTGAGTAATCTCATTCTACTCCACGCTCACCCCATCCCCATCCTTCTATCCTTTGACTCCTTGATATTGACCATTACTTGAATCACATATAAGCTTCCTCTGTCTTTTTTGGACACTGTGTCTACCTATCTGCTTCTCCTTGGGCAGTCAAACTCTAGGGGCTGGTCAGTTCCACCCTGGTTTCTCTTGGTCTGGTAGGTGACATAGGCCAGGTTCCAGAGCCCACTTTCTCCAGGCTTGCTGTGTATCCATGATTAACGTGCCTTACAAACGCTCCTCAAGGCTTTAAATATAAACTTTTCATAGCTCTTTGAGATCTTGAGTTACGAAAAATTAAAGATCTCTTAGATAGGAGACAAAACACATGAATCATAAAAGAAGAGTTTGCCAAATTGGACTTTACCAAAATTAAAAGGTTCTGCCCTTTGAAAGATACCATAAACAGTAAGAAAACCATAAACTAGTAGAAAATATTTATAAAACACCTATATGCTAAATATATGATAAATAACTTGTTTCCAGAATAAAGAATTAATAATTAATTAGTTAATATTTCAATAATAACCAAAATTTTATTTTTATTTCTTAACTTTTACATTCAGTGGCACATGTGAAGGTAAACTCATGTCATGGGGGTTTGTTGTACAGATTATTTCATCACCCAGGTATTAAGCCCAGTACTAATACTTATCTTCTCTCCTCTCCCTCCTCCCACCCTCCACCCTCAATAGACTCCAGTGTCTGTTGTTTCTTTCTTTGCGTTCATAAGTTCTCATCATGTAGCTTCCACTTATAAGTGAGAATATTCAGTATTTGGTTTTCTGTTCCTACATTAGTTTGCTAAGGATAATAGTCTCCAGCTCCATTCATGTTCCCACAAAAGACATTATCTCATTCTTTTTTTATGGCTGCATAGTATTCCATGTTGTATATGTACCACATTTTCTTTATCCACTCTGTCACTGATGGGCATTTAGGTTGATTTACACTCACAACAACTGTGTATAAGTATTCTCTTTTCTCTGCAACTTCATCAGCATCTGCTATTTTTTTATTTTTCTTTCATGGCCATTCTGATTGGTGTGAGATGATATCTCATTGTGGTTTTGATTTGCATTTCTCTAATAATCAGTTATAGTGAATTTTTTTTTTCATATGCTTGTTGGCCAAGCTTTTTCATATGCTTGTTGGTCTTCTTTGAAAAGTATCTGTCCAAAAGTCTGTTTGTTCACTTTTTAATGGGGTTGTCTTTCTCTTGTATAATTTAAGTTTCTTGTAGATACTGGATATTACACCTTTGTTGGATACACAGTTTGCAAAAATGTTTTCCCATTCTGTTGGTTGTCTGTTTACTCTGTTGATAGTTCCTTTTGCTGTGCAGAAGCTCTTCAGTTTAATTAGATCCCACTTGTCAATTTTGCTTTTGTTGTGATCATTTTTGGTGTCTTTGTCATGAAATCTTTGCCTGTTCCTATATTCAGGATGGTATTGCCTAGGTGGTCTTCCAGGTTTTTATAGTTTTGGGTTTTACATTTAAGTCTTTAATTCATCTTGAATTGATGTTTACATATGGCATAAGGAAGGGGTCCAGCGTCAATCTTCTGCATGTGGCTAGCCAGTTCTCCCAACACCATTTATTGAATAGGGAGCCTTTTCCCCATTGCTTGATTTTTGTCAGCTTTGTTGAAGATCAGATGGTGGTAGGTGTGCAGCCTTACTTCTGAGCTCTCTATTCTGTTCCATCAGTCTAGGTGCCTGTTTTTGTACAAATTTTTAAAAACAAGCAAAAGATTTGAATAGATGCTTACCAAAAACTCTACATAGATATTAGAAGATGCTCAACATCATTAGTCATTAAGATAATGCAAATTAAAACTGCAATGAGATATTACCTTGCCTATAAGTATAGTAAAATACAGACAAAAATTTCAAGTATTGCTAAAACTATAGAGCAACAGAAACTTCATCAATTCCTGGTAGCAATGAAAAATAGTACAACCACTTTGGAAAACAGTTTGGCGGTTTCACATCAATGTAAATATATACTTACCATACAACTCAGCAATTAAATTTATCTAAAACAAATGAAAACATATATCCATACAAAAACTTGTATCCGTATGTTTATAGGAAGTTTATTCACAATCATTAAAAGCTGGAAATAAATTTCGATTGACTGTGGGAGCAATCAACAAATATTGTTACCTCTATATAAGGAATACTACTTAGTAATAAGGCAAACTTACCCTCTTGCAAAAAGACTTACGAATTTCAAATGTATCAGGATTAGTGAACAAAGTAAAACCCAAAATGCTGAATGCCGTATAATTCCATTTATATGATATCATGATGATAACAAAAATATAGGGCCAGGAAGCAGACCACTGGTTGCCAGGGTCTGGGGGTGGAGAAAGGAAACTGATGAAAAGGTAGAGAACAGTGAGGGAATTTTTTTGGTATGAAGGAAATGATCTATATTTTTATCTGGATGATCCTGATAATATATATTTGTTAAAATTTATAAAAATGTGTACCTAAAATGATGAGGCATTGTATTGAATTTTAAAATTTTATACCTCAAAAAACTGCCTTCAAACAAATTAAATTTTGTCAAATATGGCAAGAGCAACATCTTTTCATGGGACACCTCCTGTGACATTTCAGCAAAATAGTCAGCATTCATTTTTCTTCTACATTCTTTACAGATAGATGCAAAATTTTTTCAATTAAATTCGTTCCATCTGAAATTCCATAATCTTTAAAATCAAACTCTTCTTGACTTCATAGTAACAGACATTGAATGAGCTGAAAATATCTTCCCTTAATAGTTTTTAAGAGTCTGAAATGGGAGAAGGAAATAAACGTTGTGATAATCATATCATTTTAAAAACTTTAATTCCATTCAAGATGACATTCTCTGGGATACCTGGTTTCTACCAGAATCGCATGTATTTCCCTTGCAATAAATTACGGACATTCACATGGAACAGAGGAAGAGGGTCGTGATAAAAAATAAAAGTACAAACAATAGCAAACAAAAAAAAAACACACCACCACCAACAACAACAACCCTATCAGCTTTAAGTCACGGCTAATATTCAACTTACTAAAATGCTTACAGAATCAACCCACTGCTTGCTGACCATGCTCTGGCCACCTGTAGGTGACCAGAAAATTACCTGTAATACAAATAATCCAGCCCGTGCCATCTAGCACATCATGGAGATTTAGTTTTCACTGGGGATAGAGGGGCCAGCGACTGAGAGCTGAAACACAACACAGATGGGCTCTTTGAAAATCCACTGCATCCTGGCTTTTCCAATCTTCAGAACAGATAAAGTTACATAGATGGAGCACCCCTGCTGCAAGGATAATGGGGCCTGTCTGCATAGGCATGGCTTCCCGTGACTTCCTCCCTGAGAATCATAGCATTTCATGAGAAGAACAAATTTATACAAAAAAAAAAAAAAAAAAAACATCAATTCCATCGCTGACACTATTCAATATTGCAAAACGTAATTGTTTTGTTTATTTCAATAACCTCCAATGAATCCACTAATATCTAATTGAATGAATGCAATAGTCTTACCACCATTTGAGTTTGTAAATACAAAGAAGACATGCTTGGAGCTTTGCTGAGGCTTTATTGAAAATTAAATGTCCACAATCATTAATTAAAAATGGATTTAAAGAATGAGTAGGTTATGGATATATCTGTATGAAGGCAACCAGATGGATTAGTACAGCTGCATTTTCAAGCAGAGAAGAAACACAGCATTTCTGGTAATCTAATGGAAAGCAGAATGAAGAACCGAAAGATGGGAGAGGTTTGATAGTCTTAATCCCTATAACCATCATTCACTAATCCAACAATCATTTATAGGGTGCTAAATAAGAGCATTGCACTAACTTAAGCCCCTAGGAAAAAAAATGAGAACAACTCATATTTTCTAATATCTCCATAAAAAGTTGTGTGACCTCAGTGAAGATTAAGCACCAGGTACTTAAATTAGGAAAATGCCTTGCCAGCCACATAAAATTAATAGTTACAATCTAACAAATGAACAATGTCGTTTAGAATTTCAATAGTTAAAACATCAGTGCACTGGAGAGGAAATGAGAGAAGCATCTCTTTAATTACATGGAAAATAATATGGAAAGCATGCTATTGGATTAAAATAAAACAAAACTTCTGAAATGTGTGCCAGAGATATTTTTAAAGCAAGTTATAACCCATTAATAATGGCTTTTAATTAGAACACACATAAACATGTCAGTGGCATTTGTTTAACGAGATAAACTTTGCAGAGAATTGCTGGAATGTGCCTAATATATTAAGTTTACAGTGTTACAGTGGGCATCTTTACTATGTATCTTTTTTAACTACAATAAACAAAACAATTGAAAATAAAGCTCACAAGGAGAGCAGATATGTATATTCACATCATCCAGTGGAAAACAAAAACCAGGTTTGTATCTTTGTATCTGTTGTCCTGTATTAGTTGTTGTCAAACAATAATTATTGCCAAATAATGTTCAGTTTTTAGCTACCATGACTAATAATAATAAGGAAAGAGGTCCAAAAATTATTTTATTTATTGTATATTGTAATTATATTTATATTTTGTATTTTTGCTTCTAAAACAAATGTGTGCAAAACAAAAACAAAAACAGGTTGCAGAGACGTCATTCGTCTGTAATTAAATAAAGTATAATCAATGTTGTAGTTAAGTGAAGTACTAGATGGATATACTGTTCAGGGATTTGTCAGCTACAGAAGGAGGAGAATAGGAAAAGTGTAGAGAATAGGAATAGAGTTGGGTTTATTTTTATCACCTCTCACTCTGACTTTTATAATGTCTTTACTTGAGACTGGATGGGATCAGAGAGAACTCTGACACCAGTGACCTGGCACACATCAGATTCCTAATAAATGTCTGTTAGATTGAAGTGAAAATGTATATGTAGAGAATGATAGATTTGCTATACACCAAAAATGTCGACCAGGCCCAACTGTTTTCAGGAAGAGCCAGAGAAAAACTTGGTATTCATGCACAGCAATAGGCCACATGTAGGAATGCTATTTATGATAATGAAGAAGGAAATCTTGAATTGCAGTATATAAGAAAAACAAAACATGAAACTAGATTCACAACATAACATTATTTCCATATCTGTGAATGGTATGCAGCAGGGAAAACTGAAATAGCTTTACATTTCTTTTATTTAATAAAGTTGCTCCCTGCACCACCAAACCTCCTTACATGTTGTTTGGCTGTAGGAAAGAGCCCAGAAGTATATCATTACAACAAAAAACAGAGTAGTTTTAAGTTCAGGGATTGTTGTGGAATCGCTAAATGAGCATCAACAAGAAGAGTGAAAATCAGTCAGTCTTTTTTCTTTCTTTCTTTCTCCTTTTCTTTTTTGTAAATTTCTTTACGAGAGGTTGTAGGTGCCAGCCTCAAGAGGCAAGCCAGCGCCTTGGCTTTTAATTTTATATTCAAATCAATGATGATATTTGACTTCAGATTACAACTCAGAATTCAGTAAATGATTGTGCCCTCTCCTTGAATGGTGTTAATTTATACCCAAGTGGTCAGTACTTACGCAAATTAATCCTATGGCAGAGTGCGGCAGTAAATCAAGGCATTAGCTCTAGAGTCCATGGATTAATGCTAATTTATGAAGAAAAGAAAAAATAAAAATCATAAACCTTAAAAAGGTTAAAAAAATTTTGTAGGGAAGCATTATCATGCAAGCATTTTCAGAAGGTTGAATTCTAAATGAGATTTGGCTGGATACCTATAAACCAAAGAGATATAAAACATCTGGCTAAGGTTTATTTCATTGGGTATACTATGCTGGGAGGAGTTACTTCCAATTTTTAAAGAAAGAAAATGATAAAAATATATCAGGTATACTTTTATTAAACTTTTTTCGCAAGAAGTTCTTTCTTGGTCTGAAATGATGACGTTCATAGATACAAAAGCTAAGGTATGTCAGTTGGTTTTTAAGCTTTGTTCTCCAAGTGAAATGTGCACCCAGTTTTGTTTAAATGTTTGTATGTTTCCGTAAAACGTGTGTGGAAACTCTTTAACAAGTCAAAGCTCAGGCACTAAATGAAAGGCAGTTTGTGAGATGACAAAATAGGATTCACTCTCTTTTACTCAGGTAGAGCATCATTTGTGACTTGAAAGAATATAAAAAAGTAAATTGCCTTCAATGCCTCATCTCAGAATGAAATTGCTCCTCATAAGGCACTTAAAAATTTTTTACACTAAGAAAAAACATTTCACGATAATAAGCCACAAATCAATTCTATGAATATACTGACAAAACAGTTACTATCATAAATAGTTCCAAGTATTCAATTCATCTTATTTTCCCTAAAATACTTACAGCAAGCTGAGTAACAGAACCCAATTGGAATGAAGGAAATCCATTTCTACTGTCCACTTACATATATTAAGCTTGAGGGAAAAAGATCCTTTAAATTTAATGGGATATATACTTTCCTCAATCAGATATCTGTTTTCAATTTTCAGTAATTATTTCTGATTCTAGTAGAATCTTAAAAGTAAAATAAAGCAAGGAAAAGAGAAAAACGTGTTTTGAATCCTGGTTTCTGCAGGAATTTATATTTTCCATTTAAAGAAATTTTCTGGAGCATTTTATTCACCATTTCTACTTTTCTATAAGAATGTAGAAATTCTAGTAAAATAATAGTTACCAGGAGCTGGGAAGGGGAAAGGATTGGAGGGGGCAGGTAAAGGTTGGTGAACAAATACAAAGTTATAGTTAGATAGGAGGACTAAATTCTGATTTCTAGTTCTATTGCACAGTAGGGTGACTGTGACTATGATTAGCAATATTGTATTTTATACTTCAAAATAGCTAAACTAAAAGTAGATTTTGAATGTTCTTACCATAAAGAAATAATAAATTTATGAGGCAAGAGATATGATAAAGACTCTAATTTGATTAGTACACAATGTATACATGTATCCAAACGTCACACTGTACCTCATAAATATGTACAATTATGTGCAAATTTAAAACAAAAGTTTTAAATATATAAAATTATATATAAAAAGAAAATATAAATTCTATTATGGAATTTGTAAAAAAAAAATAGAAGAGGATGAGATAATCAGGTCAGCCTATTAACACATTTTTCTTTCTAAATATCATTGACTTGATATTGTCACTTTGTGCAGAGAAAGTAATATAGTGTAAAGAACATAAATTGTGGAAGATGATATGTTCTCATATCTCAGTCATGTCACTTTATAACTGTGATCAGAGACAAGTTATGGGAAAAATTGACAACAGTTTTCTCATTCGTATAATGTGGATAGTAATACTACGATTGCAGTGCAGGTCTGCTATGATGAGAAACTCGAATGATCTATTTTAAACAACAAATAAATACTAAGTGCTCAACAAAAAGACCCTACTAATTATATTACAGTTTATAACCTGGTTCTCAAATACCATCAATCTATATTTCTAACCAAATTATAAGATTCAGAATACAACAAATGTAATGGAATAAGTAGGATACACACTACACATAAACTGTGCATAAAGTAATGGTTTTGATGATTGATCACAGCTTGTTGACAATGCTTATTTGATCTCATTTTTACAGTTAGAAAAAAATGTACTTATGTACAGACACTTTTTTGTATTTCCTGTAGATGGTTATCCAAGAGTACTTTTTTTACTTTTAGTTTTCTAAAAATATTTTTTGTGAAGATGGAGTCTCTCTTTGTTGCCCAGGCTAGTCTCAATCTCCTGGCCTTTTGCCTCCACCTCCCAAAGTGCTGGGATCATAGGCGTGAACTACCACACCCAGCAAGATTAAGTTATAAGGTAGCACCAGACTGACTGAAAATATTAAGCCTACAAAGATAATTAAAATTAAATTAAAATGTATTATTAAATTATGTAAACAACAGGAGGGTACTTAATATATGTACAGGTTAAAAGAGAATAAAGACACTTCCAGTTTGGACAAGATGACAAGAATTCATTTCCTTGCTCCTTCCCATTAAACATTACTATAGACCCTGTTTATTATGATTTCCATTCTTTTGCATTTGCTAAGGAGTGTTTTACTTCAATTATGTGGTCGATTTTAGAATAAGTGCTATGTGGTGCTGAGAAGAATGTGTATTCTGTTGATTTGGGGTGGAGAGTTCTGTAGATGTCTATTAGGTCCACTTGATCCAGAGCTGAGTTCAAGTCCTGAATATCCTTGTTAATTTTCTGTCTCGTTGATCTAATATTGACAGTGGGGTGTTAAAGTCTCCCACTATTATTGTGTGGGAGTCTAGATGTCTTTGTAGGTCTCTAAGAACTTGGTTTATGAATCTGTGTGCTCCTGTATTGGGTGCCTATATATTTAAGATACTTACCTCTTCTTGTTGAATTGATCCCTTTACCATTGTGTAGTGCCCCTCTTTGTCTTTTTTGATCTTTGTTGGTTTAAAGTCTGTTTTGTCAGAGACTAGACTTTTGCTTCATTTTTGCTTTCCATTTGCTTGGTAAAGTTTTCTCCGTTCCTTTATTTTGAGCTGATGTGTGTCACTGCACATAAGACGGGTCTCCTGAATACAGCACATCAATGAATCTTGACTGTTTATTCAATTTGCCAGTCTTTGTCTTTTAAATTGGTGCATTTAGCCCATTTACATTTAAGGTTAGTATTCTGATGTGTTAGTTTGATCCTGTCATCTTGATGCTATCTGGTTATTTTGCACACTAGTTGATGTGGTTACTTCATAGTGTCATTGGTCTTTATATTTTGGTGTGTTTTTGCAGTGGCTGGTACTCATTTTTCCTTTCTATATTTAGTGCTTCCTCCAAGAGCTCTTGCAAGGCAGGCCTGGGGTGGAGAACTCCCTCAGCATTTGTTTGTCTGGAAAGGATTTTATTTCTCCTTCACTTATGCAGCTTAATTTGAGTGGATATGAAATTCTGGGTTGAAAATTCTTTTATTTAAGAATGCTGAATATTGGCCCCCAATCTCTTCTGGCTTGTAGCATTTCTGCTGAAAGGTCCACTGTTAGTCTGATGGGCTTCCCTTTGTACGTGACCTGGCCTTTCTTTCTGGCTGCTCTTAACATTTTTTCCTTCATTTCGACCTTGGAGAATCTGATGATTATGTGCCTTGGGGTTGATCTTCTCATCGAGTATCTTAGTGGTGTTCTCTGTATTTCATGAACTTGCATGTTGGCCTGTCTTGCTAGGTTGAGAAAGTTCTCCTGGATAATATCCTGAAGGGTGTTTTCCAGATTGTTTCCATTCTCCCGGACTCCTTCAGATACTCCAGGCAATCATAGGTTCAATCTTTTTACGTAGTCCCATATTTCTTGGAGGCTTTGTTCATTCCTATTCGTTCTTTTTTCTCTAATCTTGTCTGCATGCCTTATTTCAGCCAGGTGGTCTTCAAACTCTGATATCCTTTCTTGCACTTGGTCAATTCAGCTATTGCTACTTGTGTACGCTTCATGAAGTTCTCATGCAGTGTTTTTCAGCTCCACCAGGTCATTAATAGTCCTCTTTAAACTGGTTATTCTAGTTAGCAGCTCCTCTAACCTTTTATCAGCGTTCTCAGCTTCTTTGCATCAGGGTTCTCAGCTTCTTTGCACATGCTCCTTTAGCTCAGTGGAGTTTTTATTACCCATCTTCTGAAGCCTACTTCTGTCAATTCATCTATCTTATCCTCCATCCAGTTCTGCGCCCTTGCTGGAGAGGTGTTGTGATCATTTGGAGAAGAGGCACTCGGGCCTTTTGAGTTTTCAGTGTTTTGTTGCTGTTATTGATTCTTTCTCAGCTTCATGAGTTTGTCTAGTTTTTATCTTTGAGGCTGCTGACCCTTGAATGAGGTTTTTGTGGGGACTTTTTTGTTGTTGTTGATGCTATTGTTGTTGCTTTCTGTTTGTTTGTTTGTTTGTTTGTTTTTCTTTCAATGTTCAGGTCCCTCTTCTGTAGGGCTGCTGCGGTTTGCTGGGGGTTCACTTTAAGCCCGATTCATCTGGTTCACTCCTGTGCCTGGAGATGTTACTCAGGGAGGCTGGAGAACAGCAAAGATGGGTGCCTGCTCCTTCTGGGATCTCTGACCTCGAGGGGCACCAACCTGATGCCAGTAGGGTCGCTCCTGTATAGGATGTCTGACAACCCCTGTTGGAGGGTCTCAAACAGTTGGGTGGCACGGGAAACAGGACCCACATAACAAAGCACTTTGAGTATTTCTTGTGGAGGGAGTGTGCTTCATTGTGGGGAAACCCACTTGTCTGGGCTGCCTGGATTCCTCAGAACTACTAGGAGGAAAGGCTAAGTCTGCTGGTCCACAGAGACTGTGGCCACCCTTTCCCCTACGGGATCAGGTCTAGAGAGATCAGGGTTCAGTCCCTGAGCCTCTGGCTGGAGCTGTAGTTCCTGCAGGGAGGCCCCACCCAGTAAGGAAGGATGAGTCAGGGTCAGGCCTGAAGAGATGCTCTGGCCACAATCTGACACAGCCGGTGTGTTGGGCTGTGGGGGATACCTCTTGGGACCAAGCCTTCCAGACTCCCTGGTTCTAGCAGGAGAAATGCATGGCCTGGAGCTACAGAGATGGATGCTGCCCTTCTCCCACCCAGGGAGCTTAGCATGTTAGGCAATTATGAGTCCCAGTGTTGGCTGCTGCCGCTCTCCCAAGGAGCTCTAATGGCTTAGACAGCAGGCAGCTGCAGCTGTGGTGCTGGTTGCCCCTCCCCCTGGGAACTCGGCAGGCTTAAGGAGATTCTAGTGGTGAAGCTGTTGATTATCTGTGCGGCTCTGGGATTGGGAACCTGTGCCCTGGTGATGTGAGTTTGTGAGGGGGATCTTCCGATCTGTGGGTTGCACAGTTCCGTGGAAAAAGCATGTTGTTCCCAAATGGGTAGCACACTCACTCACCACCTCCCTTGGCTAGGGGATGGGGGCTCCCCTGCCCTGTGTGGCTCTGAAGTGGGCCACCACACCACACTACTCTTCCCTCCTCTCTGTGGATCACGCCAGCCGCCTAGTCAGTTCTGAAGAGAGAACGTGGATACCTTGCTTGCTGGTGCAGGATCCACATGCTATTATGGTTCTTTTGGAGGGAGCCTCTGATTCCACTGCTTCTAGTCTGCCATCTTGGCCCCGCCCACTGTGTTCTTATTTCCTGAGCATTATGTGCCTATGTTTGACTTGTTAGCAATTTCCGATAAATATTATAGCTAGATTCTCAAACTCTATAAAGAACTTGGAATTTTGATTTGGGTTTTAAACAAATCGTAAGATGAATTTGAGGATAATTGTATTAACTATATTGAATATTCACACGTATGAACATGATCTATCTCTCCTTTTATTTAAGTCTCCTTATTGTAAAGGAAAACATTGTTTATAGTCTCCCTAAAGGACTTGAACATCTTTTAAAGATTGCTTCCTAGTAGCTTTAAACTTTTGTTGCTTTTGTAAATTTTATTCTTATTTTCGATCTCTGTTGCTTACTTACTGAAATGTAGTTGCTTTTATATATTAATATTGAACATAGCAATGTTTGTCATTTAATAATTTTCATAATTAGTTTGGAAGTTCTTTTGTATTTTCTTCATAAACATTCAAATAACCCATAAATAAGGTATTTTTCCCCCAATCTCAGTAGTTTATTTTTCCTGCATGCTCCATTCTATTATCTTTTTCCCAATATCAAATAATGTGGCGACAAGGACGCTCCCTGTCTTTTTCCAGGATCAATGTTTTCGATGTTTTACCATTATGTAGGACATTTGCTGCATTCATTTGATAGATACCATTTACCGGGTTAAGTATGTTTTCTTCTAGTCCCAATTTACAAAATGTTTACATGAATAGAGAAGAATTTTATTAAGCATTGTATCTGCATTAAATAAGATGAGTACGTTTTCTTATCTTTTAAAATAGTTAATATTTTGAAACAAATTCAACTTTAGATCATGGGATTAAATTCACCTTGCTCATCATCTTGTATCATGTTTATGTAACTATATATTCAGACAGATACTATGGTTTTAAGATTTTTGAACCTCTGTTTGTAAGTGAGAGTAGCTTGGGAATTTCTTTTCACCTATAGTCCTTGTCAGGTTTTATAGTCAAGATTATATAAGCTTGATAAAATTAACTGGGAAAGGTTCTCCACCTTGTTTAATATTCTGGAAGGTTTGTGTAATATTAGGATTTTTTCTTCTGGTACTGATGACTGGATTAGGAAAATGTATTGCTAATTTTTGCTATTGATTGATTTTCTTGTTGATTATATAATCTTCAGCAAATATGTAATGAGTGGAAGATTTCAGTGTGATCTTAATGATGTCATGAGGCATGATATGGATGAATCTACTGCAGTTAAGAATCACCTCCTGGCCTGGCGCAGTGGCTCACGCCTGTAATCCCAGTGCTTTGGGAGGCCAAGACGGGCGGATCACAAGGTCAGGAGATTGAGACCATCCTGGCTAACATGGTGAAACCCCGTCTCTACCAAAAAATACAAAAAATTAGCCAGGCATGGTGGTGGGTGCCTGTAATCCCAGCTACTCGGGAGGCTGAGGTAGGAGAATGGCGTGAACCCAGGAGGCAGAGCTTGCAGTGAGCCGAGATGGCACCACTGCACTCCAGCCTGGGTGACAGAGCAAGACTCCATCTCAAAAAAATAAATAAAATAAAATAAAAAAATAAAAAAAGAATCACCTCCCAAATGTCACCTATTATATCTATCCCATCTTAAAATCCCATGTATTCTACTCCAAATCATATCTACTTCTCTCCATTACAGCTGATGTTTGCATTCTTAGCACCAATCACCTCTCCCGCAAATCATACAATAGGTGCCCACTGGACTTTTTGTTTCCATGTGCCCTAATTAATTTGATTGTCTGCATAGAAGATCAAAGGATTTTAATATCATAAATTGGTACTTTTGGTTAACTATTCTGGAAAATATAGTGTTTCTAATGTACTATTCTCCTTGAAAGTAATAAAAAAAGAAAAACCGAGGAGAGAAAAATGAAAGGCATATTGAAAGCAGAAATTGAAAAGACATGACAGAAAACATTATCAGTAGTATAAAAGATAAAATGAGTAAAATTAATTATTAAGTGGAAAATGATAACTATAAAAGTTATCTAGCACACATCCTATTCTTCTGTCAGAATAAAAACCTGAAAAAATGGAGTTGGATTATATTGTCCACCATTACAGAAGCAGTAAACTTTTCAAAAATAAATAATATTTGAATCTGTACATTAGAATATTATGCTGTGTGCTAGGAAAATATTGATACACAGCAATTAATACTAAGTCATGTCCTTAAAGTAACTAGACTTTAAGGCAAAGAAATATTTCCTTGGTGATCCAGCCATAAAAAACAAGGTATCAGCAAGGAGAATCAATAAGGTTGGCCTCAGCCTTCTCCGTAGGAATATTAAATGATAAAAGAGAGTGAAACAATCAATAGATACAAAGTCCTTGGAGAAAGAATGTGAGAACCAAGATGTTTTCATACACAGCCAACTGGCTGTTGCTATGTGAATGTAAGAGAGAAATATTTTCAAATATATGAAATCTCAGAGTAAATTGTAGCCATAAGCCTGGAAGTGAAGTTCGGAGGAAACTTGGGGTTGCAATTTAACCAACCAACAGATGGATAAAGAAGCTGTGATAAAATAACTAGTGGCAAGCATCAAGTTCATCTAAGTATACAACTAAGGACAATTAACTGAGGAGCATGGTTCATAAGAGAATGCAAACGTGATAAAATATGGTCAACCCTTGATGCATTAATATCATATATAAGAATGTTTCATAAAAATGAGGAGGGGGAGAGGTGAAAAAATGTTAAAGACTGTCTTTACATATATTTTATAATTTTAATTATTTTTTCCATTAACCCATGAATTATTTAGGCAGTGTTGTTGTTGGCTATCTTTTGTTTGTTGATTTTTAATTTTTTAAATTATGGGTATTTTTAATTTTAGTTAACATTATATCTTAAATCCAAGAATTATTTATCATTTATTGTTATTGTTGCCATCATTGTGCTTGTTGTTGTTCTGTCTGGCTATCTTCTGATTGCTGATTTTCAGTTTTACTGTTTTTCAAATATCTCTCTGTCTGACACCTTTCAATTTGGAGATCAACTTTGGAGCCTAATATGTAGTCACTTTTGTAAGTATCCCATGTGTGCATAAAAAGAGTACTATATATTTCTTTGCTGGATAAAAAGTATCCCAGCATATAAGAACACTAAAAAAAATTATTTAAAGATGTAACAGAAAACTAACTTTCAGAGGCTTCTTACCCTTACTGATGGGCATTTACAGTGTCTTAAGTTTTGGCCACTGTAGGTAATGCCACCCTAGCCACCCTAGACACCCTAGAACTTAGTCTCTTATATGCTACATTTCCATAGCATTGAGAGATTGTTCGATTGAAGGGACATTTGTATTTTTATTTTAATCAATGCTGTTAAATTGCTTCTTAGGAACACTAATGTCTAAGATTTCGCCAATCTGTGGACAGGAATACTCTTTTGCCTACAACTCTGATGTATATGTGTTTACCTTCTAATTGTTTCTAGTCTAATGCATATAATCTTTTGTCACTTTAATTTGTATATTTGCATTTCTCAGATTACTAGAAAATTCTGGCATCTTTTCATGTGTTTATTTCCTCTAAAGTTTTAGTTTTGTGTGAATTATTTAGTCATGTTTTTATCAAGCTTCTATTAAACTGTTCATTTTTCTATATGTAAGAACTCATTCTTTATAAATATTGGCAGGTAGTTAATGTACGTCATCAGATTAGAAATCATGTAAATTAATCAGTGTTAATTTTATGAAGTATTTTGCACATAAATTTTTGATTTATATGCAATAAACTACATTTATTTATAATATCTTCCAGTTTTTCAGAACTTACTCTGATAATCACCCAACCACTGATTTATAAGGACATATAGCCTCCTAACTTCTTAATAAAATGTTCATAGCTTCTTGTCCATTTGTTCACTTGTTTTTCACTTAAGGCTTTATTTAGTCCGTCTGGAATATATTTTTGTATATGATATTAGATGATCTTCCATTTTTATTACCTCCCAGATGGCTGGTAGGTTGTACGTGTGCCATTTGTTTAAAAAACCATCTTTTCACGTCATATTCGCCACTGCCTTGTCCTATGTTGAAGATCTGCAGACTGAGATGTTCATGCTATTTCTTTTTGACTAATCTATTTGCCTATTCTTACACCAATACGATATGCATTTTTTGATATTAAGGTATGCCCAATATTCGATAAGGCTAGTATCCCTTACCCATTTTCTTTTTAATAAGCCAACACCAAACTCCTGCTGTAAGTTAGAGATTATAATTGGAATATATGTATATATCTATATATATTTTAATTTTTAAATTTTTTTACAACATTAAATTTTCCTATCCAGGAAAATGGGATATGTTCAAATACTGATTGAATATCCCTTATCTGAAATGCTTAAATATTTAGGATTTCAAATTTTTTCAAATTTTGGAATATTCACATATACATAATGAGATATCTTGGATATGGGACCCAAGTCTAAACCCAGAATTCATTTGTGTTTAATACACACCTTATACTCGTAGCCTGAAGGTAATCTTATATAATATTTTTAATCATTAGGTACATGAAACAAAGTTTGTGTACATTGAGCAATCAGAAAGCAAAGGTGCCACTATCTTAGCTACCCAGGCAGGCGATCTGTCGTCGTTTGGCATCATCATCATTCCTGACTCTGAATTTATATGCTACCAATAGGGAATCATTTTCTTGCACTTATTCACACAGAAGCATTTCACACTAAAAATGACATACCATTAATACAGTGAAAACATTATGTGTTCAGGGTAACTAAGCAGCATAGTATCATCACCAAAATACCTGAATCAGCTGTTAAGCAACAGCTACAACAAACAAGAGCAGGCTTTCAATCTCCACCTATGATGCTGGGTGTATCTTTTTTTCTTTTTTATGATGCTGCTTTTATTAAAAAGTTATTGTACACTGTACTTGGGGGTGAGGGTGGCAGTGAGAAGAAACATCAGATGCAATTAAGGGACCTGGAAGTGGGTGCACTACAGAGGATGAGGCGTTCTGCTGTATGGCTTTTTTCAGCGTTTCCTCCAGAGTCACCTGCCTCATTGGCAACCTGTTTTTGTCTTAGAAGTCTCTCTGATGGTACACACTGACATGATTTCTTCTTCAATTACAGATACACAGTGCTGTAGTCCTTCAATAAGCCCATCACCGATTTTCACCATGTCCTCTATAGGCCTATAGACACTTTTTTCTGCAATGTTAAAAACATCGTCTTCATCATCGCTATTATCGTGATCACCTTGATTCAGAATGATTTTGTCTATTTCATCATAGATCAATGAATCAACAACTGAGGCCTCATTATTGATGCTAAAAACTTCTTTGATAGCCATTTCTTTCAACTTACTGGTGGACTACATGTGTCTTTTTTGCACATGTAAGGGGATCAGACATCAGGTTATTTTTTTTTTTTTCTGACTTGTCATATAGTATCTTTCAAAGAGCCACCACCTTCCAGCATTTTGGGAGGCCAAGGCAGGAGGATCACTTGAGGCCAGAAGTTCAAGACCAGCCTGGCCAACATGACAAAACCCCATCTCTACTAAAAATACAAAAAATTAGCCAGGTGCGGTGGTACATGCCTGGAGTCCCAGCTACTCAGGAGGCTGAGGCATGAGAATCACTTGAGCCTGGGAGGCAGAGGTTGTAGTGAGCCAAGATTGCACCACAGCACTCCACCTTGGGCGACAGAGGTAGACTTTGTCTTAAAAAACAAAACAAAACACCACCTTGTTCATCATCATCACTAAACATACCTACAGGTCATGCACCACCACTGTGTCTGTAGTCTCTGTATTCCGGAGTTGGCAAAAGCAAAACTCCATTTGAAAATCTTCCACACCTACGCCTGTGTTCATTGCTGCTAGCATACTGTTCGAGAAAGTGTTTTTATATCTATTTTCATTGATCTAAGGATATGTAGTCACAGGCTGAATTAAGGAAATCACATTTGGGAAAAAACGCATGGCATACGCATTATTTTTTATGAGAATTTAAACTGCAGAATGAGCAGAACAGTTGTCAAGGAATCACAAAACCTTGCAATTAACATCCAGTCCAGCTTTCCTGCAGTGAGCACAAGCCACTGGTACAAACTGTTTGTGAAACCAATCAGAAAAGATGGCCTTGGTGATTTATGCCTTTTTGTTAGCATACTAGTAGACTGGTCAGAAATCAAATCCTTGAGAACAGTGAGGACACAAGCTTTCGCCTATCACAGCAAGTTTACACTTAGGTGTGCTTGTTGCATTAACTCATCCGAGCACAGTTATTCTGGCTTTGGCATCTTTAATTCCTGCATGAGCTGTCTCATCAACTTAGAAAGTTGGTGTCTTTCTAAGGTAATAATGGTAAAACGATAATGTTTATTCCACGTAGATTTGTTCTGACATCAGATTTTCAGTGTTGACTGTGACAAACTCATCAATGAATGTATCTGCTGCTTCATGATCAGTAGATGCTTTATCACTACAAATTCTTAAAAATTTAATACTATGCCTTTATATAAAAAAAAAACAGACTTCAGCCTGTTGAATATCCGTAGTTCCCTTCACTTGTCAGTTCATTGTAATAGATCTTTGCTCGTTTCATGATCAGCATACCATCAAGTGGCATGTGCTCACTGCCACACTGATGGATCTACTCTTTGAAAACACAACAGAGATCTTTATTTTTAGTTTTATGCAGCATTTTTATGTTTTTCATTAACTTCTGTTCATCACTTGCCGTGTGGAACTTGAACAGTTTATCCTTTTGTTTCTTCAGGTCATGTGTGGTAGTCATTCCAACACTGTCGTCTTCTGTAAGACATTTCACATTCCAGTTTCTCCAACAGCTTAACTTTCTCTACTATAGACAAACATAAATGCTTCTTCTTTTTCTTACCAGAGTTACCCATAGGGGTGTCTGCAGGCCTTTTTGACATTTTCAATGATATCTTTACACCACAAGCAGTGAAAAAGCCAAAACAAAAACCTCAGTGAGTAATGCACATAGGTCTTGGCTCCATGGAGGGCGTCATGGGGAACCTGCCATTGGTGCATCTTGCCTGCACACGTGCCATTTTATTACCCTTCATGAGAGTGCTTGCATGGGGGAGTCTGGGCGGGCATAGAACAGATATAGGACAGCTGAAGTAAAAAGGGAAGGGTTTTTGTTTTTTCTCTTGGCAATGCTGCGTGTTGACAGTGACCCATCACATGAGGTCAGTTGTGGAATTTTTGACATGCCTTTAAAAAAGGCATTTTTTAAAATAAAGGCTTATAGTGTCATGTCAGCACTCAAAAAGTTTTGAATTTTTGAGCATTTTGGATTTCGGATTTTCAGGTTAGAGATGTTCAACATGTATGAGGTCATGTAATGATGTATATTATTTTCTTCACCTAGCTAACATAGCATTCTTGTTAAATTTCTTTCCTCAGCATTCTTTTGTTTTCGATGCTGTTGTATATCCAATAATTTGTGGCCTTTCCATCTCTACTCGGTGCTTCTAGATTAAAAAAACAGCCAGAGATTAAAGTGTTCAGATAATAATATTAACTATTTAAAAATATAAACAAGAATCCCTTGGGATTTCTCCACCTCCAATAATATCCTTAGAAAAAGCAGCTTTATTACCAAAGGTTTATGTGTTTTTATTTTATTTTTCAATCTTAATACTTCAGTTTAAATCCTGAAAAAATATCTGTTAAAAATAGTGTTAGTGGACAACCTTACCTAGTTCCTTATCTTTAATGAAGTTTTTTATTTTTACAATTTATAATATGATTTGCTTATTAATATTGGTAAGTAGCCTTTGTGGTGCTTCAGTATTTTCCTTTTGTCCTCAATTTATTTATAATTCTAACTAGAATCAATTGCAGAATTTTACCAAATATTTTTTAGCATTTATTGATAACAATCAAACTTTTTTCCCTTTATCAGGTTATAATAATCAATGCTAAAATATCCTGATATAAATGATCCTTCAGTTCTTAAAATAAACCCTGGTTAGTCAGTATATTCATCCCTTGATACAAAGCTGAATACTATTGCTATTATTGAATCTTGCCTCACTATTGAGATTTGTCCACAGTTTTCTTTTATATAGTATCTTTATCAGGTGTTGATATCAAAAATAATGCTGATTTCATGAAAGCAATTATAAAATTCCATTATTTTGTATAGGCTTGCATAATTTAAATAATATTGAACTTATTTATCTGTTTTTTAAAAATTATAGAATGTTTGGCTGCAAGCCGTTGTTTTGACATATTTTTCATTGTAGGTACCTCACCTTGCCAAACTCTTCTCTGGTATTTGGCTTTAATCCGTTTTTCTACTCTGCCGTATCTTGTGAATTGTATTATTCAAGCAGCGTCTTTCAGTCTTTTCTTTCTCGGTGGTTATTTTTCCTTTCTCATAGTTTTCTTTTATTATATAATCAGACTTCCAAGGAGTTTATATATTTTGCCATTTTTCCAAGATAATTGACCTGTTTATCCTTTGAAAGTTTTGATATTTTATTTCAGTTTAAATGTATCTGTATTAATTTCTACTTCTTGCATTTTTATAGTCTATTTTCTTAAAATAAATATTGAATTCCTTCTTTTCTTTTCTTTTTTTTTTTGAGACGGAGTTTCGTTCTTGTTGCCCAAGCTGGAGTGCACAATCTCAGCTCACCACAACCTCCGCCTCCCAGGTTCAAGTGATTCTCCTGCCTCAGCCTCCTGAGTAGCTGGGATTTGTACAGGCATGTACCACCACGCCCAGCTAATTTTGTATTTTTAGTACATGGTTTCTTCATATTGGTCAGGCTGGTCTTGAACTCCCGACCTGAGGTGATCTGCCTGCCTAGGCCTCCCAAAGTGTTGGGATTACAGGTGTGAGCCCCTGCACCCAACCTCCTTTTCTTTAATATCAAAAGCTGTTGAGGCTATTTGTTTCATCCAAGAAAAGAGGAAAATTTTACATAGATATTATTTTGCTGTGTTGCATATAGATAGTCTTATGAAGTGTTCCTTTTGTTATTCTCTAGATAGCTTGTTGTTTCACTTTTGGTTTTCTTAGTGACTCAAGGTGGCTTAATGACCATTCCTGTTTACCATAAAAACCAGTTAATGATTTCATTCATTCTTATTTTATCTTATGCTTCATTATACATTGTTGTTTTTCTATTTTTTCTCATCTTTTAGTTTCCATTCATTTAATTGTTTTTCCATCGTTAATTTGAGGATTCTCCTGAAATTCTCCAGTCAAGATAGTTATTGTGATTACTAGGTACTTAAATATAGTCTATTCATTGAAACTAAAGATAGTTGCTATTTTTCTACCAAGTTGCACTTACAATCATGCGGAGAAGCCAAGGCCAGTATATCCTTTCTATTTCAAATATTCTCTTAAAACCTTTCAGGAAATTTAAATGCCGCTATTTCTATTTCAAGGGAGATATTTAAAATGTAATAATTTGTATGGCATAGAAACCAGCCTAATCAGCTGGAACACTAAGCTTTCAGATAAGATGTTATTCATAAACTGCAAATCTGGTTGGACAGATACTTACTGGCTAAATGTAGTCCTGCATATTGCTATATATACATACATTTCTATATCTACCTATATCTAGCTACAAACTATATCCCTATCTTTATAACCTGCATATCAATTTTTTATTACATTTTGCTCTACTTATTTAGAAACTTTAGGTTTCTGTTCTAGTTTATTTATTTGTGGTAGTTGTTGGTTAGTTGTTATTATTGTGATAAACAAGATCTGAGAATTCCTGCATAAGCTCTACTCTCTCTCTCTCTTTCATTCTCACCAATGAATAAGGTCTTGGCTGGTAGAGGATTCTTGTACAACAGCCCTTTTCACTTTCCACTGCTCTTCATATTGCTACTTCGTTCTTTTGTAGCTTGAGCATTGAAGAGGAAAAGCCTGATAATGGCCTCATTTTTTTCCCTTGGGGGATATTTTATTTCTTTTGATTGGAAAGGTATACTTTTTTGTTTATGACCAGTTTTGAGTCCTGGAAATTTCACCAATATTTTCCTAGTTTTATCATTTTCTAATCTATTTAGCCTGGAGCAAAATCAGAGCTTTTTTATTTCAAGAAAATTGTATTATTTGTTTAACTTATGCTTCTCTCCCATAATTGCTTTTTTCCCCTATCTGGAACTGCTGTTGTTTATTTACATTCTATTTTCACTATAATTTTTATTTCATGATATTTTCACTCCATGCTTTAAGATGATTTTCTGGGCCTCTCATAAATAATAAGCGATCTCCCTTTTGAGTCATCTAATAAATTACTGTGATTGGTTGCATTGTTGTCAGCCACTATTCACTCCACCTTTATTGTAAGAGGATAATACACCCCTGCCTCATGGAATTCAGGTTTTGCCATGTGACATATTCCCTGATGGACTATGAATGCATGTGACCAATGGCACATCCAAGCCTAGACTTGGAGGGGAATAGGCTCTCACCAGCACTGTTGCTTGTCCCTTCTGCCATGAGAATGGGAGTTGCCTAGATTCCTCCTTCTAAATGGAATGCAAGATGAGAAGACAGGTGGAGTGGAGCTGCGGCTCCCATGCGGGTGCCCCTATGCATTATGAGCCACAGATAAATATTTGTGGCTTGTATGTCACAGAGATTTGGGGCCTTTGAAACCACATCATTTGTCACTAAAGACTTGCCTTCTAAATGCGTTTGGTTGCAAGCGCTTACAAGTAATAATTTAAGTAAATGTTTTACCACTATATGCCTTGGCCCCTTTACCACTGAAAACAGAGCGAGCAATGCCTTTCAATCTAAACAAAGCAGATAATCCATTCCAGAAAACTAAGAACCAATTTGGAGAAACCATCATCAAGGTTCAGTTCCTCTGGAACCATTTCAAGTACCAAATGTTGTATCATGTTTCTATAATAGAAGGAGGACCACTAGGAGTGATCACTAACTGCTATGGCTTGAATGTTTGTGCCCCCTCCAAAATTCATGTTGAAACTTAATCCTCAATGCAACATATTAAGAGGTAAGGCCTTTATGAAGTGATTAGACCATGAGGGCTCTGCTCTCATAGATGGGTCTAGTGCTTATAAAAAGGCTAGAGGGTACTAGCTAGGCCCTTGTTGCCCTTCACCTTCCACCAGCTGAGGACACAGTGTGGTTCCTCCCCTTTGGAGGATGCAGCAAGAAGGTGCCATCTTGGAAACAGAGAACAGCCTTTACCAAACAATGTGTAGAACCTTGACCTTGGACTTCCCAGCCTCCAGAACTGTCAGAAATACATTTTTATTACTTATGAATGACCCAGCCTGTGGTATCTTATAACAGCAGCACAGACTAAGACACTAACCTAGGATTTATTGTGGAGCTTTGACATTATGAAACAGTGAGAACTGGTTAAAGAGTGTGTCTGCCATATAACATAAGAAGACCCACCTTAAGCACGGCTACCAGTACTGAAGGAAAGATGAATATGAAATTGCGGAGAGGAGGACTGAGCAAGGACAGATTCAGAAACTGAAAACAAGCTGGAATCCACAGAATGGTCTGGATTTCATATTGGTTTTTTAACAAGCTCCATGATCTATCTTTGATAACATTTGGACTGGAAGGAGAAGCTGGTATCTTTTGTAAGAGAAATAAACTCACTCACGGATCAGGAACCTGGCAAGTTAAAGGAGGGGATCGAATAGCATCTGGAATCACTGTGGGTCTGGCTGTTGCCCTATTCCAACATGGTGAGTCAAGAGATGAGTGACAGGAGTACCCTGGAGAGAATATGGCTGCGCTTCACTCTGCCATTCAAATCTCATGCAAAATGTCTCTTGCCTCGTGAGCTACACTAACCAGAAACTGTGCAGGGAAGGGAATTCTGGAAATGTATTTCCAGTCCAGCTAAAATGAGTCAACAGTAGAACACATGAAAACTTCTCAATTAAAATTTGATGCATGAATAAATGCACAAATGAACAACTAAATCACCTGCAGTGAATTTCAGATCTCTAAATTATCAAGGTTAGTATTTTCCCTAGAAGAATTTAACACTTCTTTGTTGGAAAATGTATTTATCACTGTCTTGTTTGTTTATTGTTAGGAGCCATTCTCTTACCTTATCCCTCCTATAAAACATCTTAGGTCTCCCAATAAAACTTGTGTTTGTGTCAGCCTCAACTTGTTTATTGGTGCCTAGGAAACCGTACTACCCTGGATTAACAAAGCATCACACTTTCTTGATGTTTTGATTATTCTAAATGTCTCTTGCAACATGCAAGAGTAATCAAGTAGCATTTATTGAAAGGGTGCAGGAAGAGATAAAAGATAATAAAAGCTGTATCTTGTTTAATGGAGCATGCGATGTTAACTTCTTTAGATAATGAAAATGGGGAGGCAAGGAGAGATATGAAAAAAAGATAAGCTGCTTTCCATCACCCCAAACCTCAATCCTAATTCACTCAGAATAAGCCAAAATCTATCCATGTGAAAACAGGTATTTAAAAATTAAGAGATGTCTGACAGTTTTTCATTATTATTAAATAATTTTCCAGCATTAGCTAATTTGGATATAGAAGGTTAATTCATTAAGCATAATTTAGAAGTGTTTCACATCTAATTGTTCTGCACCAAAACATAGCAGCACCCCTGTGTCAGAGATTCTTTTATACCAATGGTTCTCAAACTATCACGGGGAAGAAGCACCACGAGGGTTTGTTAAATAATAGATTGCTGAGCCCCATGCTCAGAGTCTCTAATTCAGTAGATCTGGGGTGGGGCCAAGAATTTGCAATTCAAACAAGATCCTAGATGATGTTGATGTTTCTGTTCCAAGGACTGCACTTTGAGAAACACTGTTAGAATAGATCCACATAAAGAGGGTGGAGAGTCTGTATCTTATTTGTCAGGATCACTTAAAGGTATGTCTGGCAGGTACCTGCAATTAACTCCACAATTAAAGTGCTTATTATCACAAATGGCTAAACACTAAGCTGTGTGTCAAATCACTGCTTAGCACAACCTGAAGTTAAAGCATCTACTGTATGTCTTGTTATCCAGCCAATACAGAGTCGAGCCAAGCATTTAAAATCCTGTTTAAATAGACACAGTTACTATATCTAATCAACACAGTAGTGGGCCTTGCCAAAAACCTATAAAACTAATGGATTTGCGAGAAAATTACATCACCTTCAAATCAATGCTGGTAACACAGGTGGCATTTATAAAAAGTAAAGAAATTGACATTAACACAGCCTGTCTTTGCTGCCTGCCAATGAGTACTCCAGCTTTGCTAAAGAAAGATCTTCTCTTTTCCAAGAAAAGAATTATATTTAAATGCCTGAACTTAAATCTTTCTAAAATAGCATAGTAGAAAGAACCAGTGACTGTTGTAAATTTGATGCCAATCAATAGATTGAGGATATGTGGGTATCAGTATTATGTGGATATCCCTGTCCTGCAATGGGAAAATACTCTTTAGGGTCCATGATTTCTTTTCCTATAAAAATTAATTAATTAATTAAGGAATTCACTATTTAATTCAAACAACAGTCGCCCCTCACTGAAGAAGCCCACAGAAATTGCAGTGCACAATATAATGAAAAAGCAGCTGAAGACTTTTTAACCTGTGGCTGCTGCACGCATAACCTCTGCTCTGGGGACCTGCATTACTTAGCAGATGGAATTAAAATCCTGATAAGTGATATAAAAGGTTTGTAAGGGAGGAAATTGGTGTGTGGTCACATTGTCTGCCTTAATCCCCTTCACTTTGCACTACCCGGCTTGTTGTTAAAACCAATCCGTGAGGAATCATTTTCACCTCGAAAACTGCAGATGTGCACGTGAAGCCTAGAAGAAAGCTCTCTGGAAAATGCTTTCCTGAGTAAGCCTGGAGAAAGAGGAAGTATGTGTTGAAAGCACACATACACACATGTATACACATGCGAGAGTCTGTGCTTATACCTCACCATCATAAAACAGCTATGTGAAATTAGCATATTTCCAAGGAAGAGGTATCATGTGCCATGAATTTAATCAGCTACAAATCTACTCAAGCATAGAAATGGCTCATCTGCCACTGACTGAACGGCACAAATGTTCCACTGACACCACTAAATGTTCCTGTAGAATATTTGGATCATTTGAGTTAAGTATCTACACTGTCCACTGTAAATATTTTGTTATCTCATCTTGGATAAAAATAATAATTAAAAAGAGAAACTCAGGAGTCCGAGCTATATTCTGGGAGGACCAAATATGTAACAGTCTTTTTGGCTGTAATTTCTGGTATCTTACATAGCTTTTTTTGTGGCTGAGAATTACAAAAATGAAGGGGATAGGTGAGCAATACCCACATTAAGGACACGTAAGACTAATGTATGTGAAAGCTCTCCATGAGTCATTTTTGAAAGGGAGGTTTTAACAAAGGACATCAATAAACATAATTAGCTTGTTCTGTAAAACACTGTATTAGTCTGCTCTGGGTACCATAACAAAATACCATAGACTAGGTGGCTTACACAACAGAAATTTATTTTCTCACCTTTCTGGAGGCTACAAGTCACAGATCAGTGTCTGACAGGGTCAGTTTCTTTCTGGTGTGGGCTGTCTTCCTAGCTTGCAGACGTCTGCCTTTTCACTAAATCCTCACATGGGGTTTCCTTGGTATGAGCACATGCTTGTGGGGCAAGAGAGACAGCAAGCTCTCACATGTCCCTTCTAACAAGGACACTGATCCCATTGCAGCAGGGCCTCACCCCTATGACCTCACTTAACATTAATTACTTTCTTACTTCAAACACAGCCATACTAGTGGATGGGTCTTCAACATATACATTTGGGAGGGGATGCATACATTCATTCTGTAGCAAGTACAATTCCCATAATGATTAATTTACTCAAGTAGTTAATGCATATTTCTTCTAATGCAATTACTCAAAAAAAGACAAACTGGATTTCAAACACGGGTGTTTTCAGCATTGATATGGTTTGGATTTGTGTCCCTGCCCAAATCTCATGTTGAATTGAAGGATGGACCCAGTGGGAGATGATTGGATCATGAGGGCAAGTTTTCCCCGTGCTGCTCTCGTGACAGTGAGCTGTCATGAGATCTGATGATTTAAAAGGGTGTGGCACCTCCCCCTTCATTCTGTCTCTCTCTCTCCTGCTGCCATGAGAAGAAAGTTCTTGCTTCCCCTTCACCCTTTTGCCATGATTGTAAGTTTCCTGAGGCTTCCCAGCTATGCTTTCTGTACAGCCTGCAGAACTGTGAGTCAATTAAATTTTTTCTTCATAAATGACCCAATCTCAGGTAGTTCTTTCTAGCAGTGTATGTCTTTGTATACTGTGCTTCCAAGGTTTCCATCTGAAATTGAATGAAGAGCTCTGGTTTTTGAGGAAATCTTGCTTTCTTCTTCAGACTTCATTACTTAGTTCTCACAATGGCTCAAGGAGAGACAGTGGCATTATCTGTCATGGAGGAGGAAACAGTCATGATCCTATCACACTCCCTCAGAAACTGAAAAAGTAAAACTTTTCACAGGCTTAATTTTGAGTATCATCTAAGCTAGAGAAACTTTCGTCTAAATTTTGTACTAATATTTATTGATACAGAAATGTAAAACAGCATTTGTTGATTTTTTTTCCCAAACTTTTTCAAATCATGTTAACTACAAAGAAGGTAGACAATATCAATATGCAAGCAATCAAATAATTTGTACAGTTTTCACATTTAAAATACAAAGTAAACCCCCTGCAGAACAACCATTACTCTTCTCGGATTTCAAGTTCACCTTTGGGTCGCATTGTCTCGTGTCTGAGCATTTGATTTTCTCCTTTACTCCAATGGTTCATTTTCTTCTCCAACCTCACAATTGATAAATTTGCCTATGCATAAAATATGAATTCTAATGTCCGATATCATTTGATTTTCCAGTATGAATTTGATCTCACTTGGCCTCACTATGGTTTGAAACCAACATGAGAGTACAATCATGAGATTCCTACCCCAGGGCCACTGCCCAACCCGAGTGGGTTGTGGATTGCACAGTCTCAGAGGCACAATCCCCATATATAGATATAGATATAGATATAGATATAGATATAGATATAGATATAATATAGATATAGATATAGATATAGATATAGATATAGATATAGATATAGATACATATGTGAATGGTGCCCTCTGCAGCTGTACTTAGCCATTATTGTAGTCCTGAAAGAACATGTGGGAAGAACGTGTAAAAATACATAAGAGAGAAGACTCAAAACACTGCATTGGAAGAATATCAAGAACCAGCATTTGCTAAATTAATG
Source organism: Hylobates moloch (assembly GCF_009828535.3). Lineage (NCBI taxonomy): Eukaryota > Metazoa > Chordata > Mammalia > Primates > Hylobatidae > Hylobates > Hylobates moloch. The sequence goes on along the minus strand of NW_026652295.1, from coordinate 22,252,484 downwards.
CATTCTCTTAATTTTCATGTATTGATACAAAAGAGTCTTTACATGTAATATTACCCTGAATATTTAAAAGACCACAACACAACTTTCACAGTTATTATCAATCCTATAGATAATATTTCCATGGTGTATATGTAGGTATTCTCTCTCCCAGTAAGAATGACTAAAGCAGTTTGAAGTACAGATGGGAAATTTTAAACATGGGACATAAAGCACATATAATATCAAGTGTATGACTGAGCTAACATTTTTCTGCCCATGATTGTGTCAACACAAAGCAGATCGAAGACTAAAAGACAGAGTGATAATAGTTTTCATGAGCTATATTCACACAATTCAAGTAAAGGCACAGATGGGAAACATTCCAATTGCAAAATGTTAACAGGCAGTATTAAGAGGAGAAAGAACAATTAAGTTGAGCAATGAGCTATTTATGATTTCAGTTGCCTTGAATCTTAAATTTTCTTTACCATTGTGTGGCTATGGTTATTTTTTGAATGAATTTTGACCTGAATATCCTAATAGTTTTTCCATTTAAGGGGAAAAAAATGACACTTTTTTTGTAAAATGAATAAATAAGGTGCTGCTATCAACATGTGATAAATGTCTTTTTATTGTTCTTCCATTTTTTCCAATGCCCCTTTCTCTACCTTTTTTTGCAAAATAGCTGTGAACCCATCATCATAGATGAATGTGATAGTCCATGGGCCTTGGTAACATGACAAAACAAGCAAAAAGTCCCAGCTTTAATAGATTTTAAGCTTCTTGAGGGTAGAAACCAACTTAATTTATTTGTAACCCTACTGTCTAGCATACTGTCTCTCAGATACTAAAAATGAAGTGCATTTTTGAGTGTATGGATAAATATATAATATTTATATAATTTTTCAATATTCGAATAAGCAGAACATTATCAAATAGACTTGCCAAGAAAATTTTTCTCAATTTAATTTTTATTCTGTGACTCAGAAAGAAGTCAGATATTATTTCTGGCCCTAAATCAGTGGTATGAATAATGGTAGATATGATGATCAGAATTGGATTAATTTAGCTCTTGGTTATCCGGACTCTTGATGAGTACTGGAAATTTTAAGTTTTCTTCTGATGGTATTTGGAGAACATTGAAATCTTTCAAATTCTCTCCTTTTCTGTAAAATAGCTTAGAATACCTTTCTTGTTCTTCTACATGGCCCAGACTCTGAGGAACATTTCTAGCAGTAATTAACAAAAATGAAGCATACTTTTTTCACAAATCATTATAAATACATTGCCCACAACAGCTTTTTGGCTCTCACATAAACTCTTCTCTCATCAAAAGAATTATTAATCTCACCTCCACCATAAGAACCTACCAAACACAGATTGTTATATTTTTGTCAATTTAAGCTATATTTATAGAAAGGCAGGAACTGTAAAATGGAAGCTAGCCTACAGGGAGGCTCTTCTGAATTGAAACAACTCTTGTTTTTCCACCATTTACCATGGTCTAGCTAATGGAGATAACTCAACAGTCACTACACATGTTTGGCAGGTCCTTTGGCTTCTAAGACCTCTACTTAACAAGAACTAAAGAGATTCCTTTAAATTGGACTTTATAATAACAAACAAAGGATTAGTGTGGGGAAAAGAAAACTACTTTATGGAATCATTAATTTACAATGAATTCATTCTTTGTATAAATACATATATGGAGTTGCCCACATGCCAAGAAAGGTGAAACTAAACGCTATACCATTAGCCGTTGTGCTCATACGTGAAATGCATAATAAGTAATATGCAGGTATAATTGCAACCTATTAAATGGAATTGCCTCCTCATCATAGTGTTTGTCATCTTACCTGGTAGCAACAGGACAAGGGATCCTGACTGGAGTTTTCATTCACATCTTCCTTCATCATTATAATTCTATGGCTCCAGCTTCTTTGTCTGTGAAAGACTGTATTAGGAGATGAAATCCTTCAAGATAACAGTGGAGCACTCTCAGTCTCTGCATCTGCAGTTCTGCAAACTCCATCTTGTACATCTCTCTTGAATCCAATTCTCCCCTTATATCATTTTGATAATTATTCTGATTCATAATTGCTATTGCCTCAATCTAAGTAATGCTTCTAACCATTAAAGGGAGCCAAATCTTTTCAGCGTCTTGACATATTTGCAAATACACTCTAATTCCAAGTCTGTGATGGGAAGAGATTTATAAACCTCCCCAAATTAAGATGAAATAAAAATAGCTTTTGAGATGGAAGCTCAAGGTCATTTTCCCTATGTTTTTCCTTTGATCCAATAGAAAAGTCTCCTCGTTTTTCACTCTTCCCAATGCCACAGTCGCCCTCCTCCACAGCAGCAGAAGTTGAAAGATCAGACATTTTTGGCATTCAGTACTTCTGTACTTCTGTATAAGGCAAACCCCCTTTTTGGGTGAACTCTGATTCACACATAAAGGCACAGATTACTCTCTCTGAAGCTATTACCTAAACCCTAAGAATTTATGTGTTCTATTTTTTGTCTTCCATAAATCTATACATATTACCACTAAATCACTTATCATATCCCACTTATTTTTGTGCATCTCCCCCAAAACATTTTAACCTACTCAAAAACAAGAAGACATTTTATATTTGCATTTCTTTTTTCCTAGCTCAGTGACAGATATATTGTAGCTGTCAATAATAAATGCTTTAAAAAGAATAAATTACTTAAAAACATTATTCTACAAAAGGCCTGTTTTTATTGGGTTTTGCTAGTTAATTATTTCATGCTTTACATATGGAATGCATTAGAAACTAAAAGGAAAAACACAAAGGATTATTTTTATTTAAACAGTCAGGATGGGATGAGAGTTAAGATGAAAATTGTCATTTGACTTTGAATATTATTCAAGAGTACAGGACACAATCAGAGTCCAGACAAGGAAATGTCTATAGTTTTCACTTGGCAGTCAAGTGAATGTGAAGTCTAGGTAACTGAGTGCCCCACTTCTCTCAGCTTCTTTTGAGAAATTTGGTCAGACCACACTGTCATGGGTCCACACCCAGTGGGCTAATGCCAGTGACTGTCTGGTTGGCCAAAAGTTGTCATTCAATACAGATTATGTTACCATCTCCATGGATATGGATACCCATCACAGATTGATTAAACCAAATGCAGCCCTTTTAAGAGTATGTGATATTTCCCACCACACTCCTCTTTCTCATTTTGTTTGAAAAGACACCTGACTTGGCTTAAGCAGACTACTAAATATGGTGATTTAGTAGTCTGAAACGAAGAGCCAGTATAACACTGCTTGCAGCTTGGGATAAATACTTTCTGCAAATGTGAAATCTTGCTTTGTGTGGGAGAAGGATATTTTAGTACATTGTCAACTCAATTAAGTTGGCTGATACTCACTTTGTTTTCAACTGGTAGGCAGAAACAAATGAACAGATTTATTCCTTCTGTCACCATTACCTTGACACAAGTCATAATAATCTAGAAAACACTTATCACTCGGAGAAGTGTGTATTAGAATAGGACCATTAAATCTTATTTGTGAAGATTTTGCAATCATTGGAAGTTTGGGGATCCTGTGATTCTAAAGGTATAAGAACACGTGGAGAGCTCATCATGTCAGGGGCACTGACTGGGATATATTTTCACTCGCAATTCTGTCAAAAATACCCAAAAGATGCAAAATAAACCTCTACTATCTTTGGATATCTTTTGCGGAACTGTTTGGATAGAAGCTCTAAATATATTTTAAATAACTTTTTACTGCCTCTGGATTCTGAAGGAATGTGTCATTACTTTTAGTTCTAGACACCTTTTGCCCCTTGTGAACTCATTCATGGCCATTTCTCTTAATCATCTCTTTACACTTTATATTGAAACAATTCTCCATCATGTGTACATATTAGAGACTGTTAGAGACAAGAACAGGCTAGTCTTGAGAAGAAGCATAATCTTCAATTTGAGTGATTTATTGCTGTTGATGCTTAAAATGATAAAAAAAAAAATAACATTCTAAGCAGTGTTCACAAAAAGAATGGATGGAAGAGAAAACCAGCATGCTGTACAACCCCAAGGCAGTGTAAATACTGATATTTGGCAGAATGTCATAGCAGCTAAGACAGGGCTCTCAGCCCGTATCATCTGGCTCTCCAGTTCCATTCTGTTTCTTGCTGTGCATCAGTTTTCTCACATATGAAATAATAGTAACTACCTATGTAGTTACACATTCACTTATACATTAAGTAAGTGAATAACTGCAAAGTAATAAATATATGCCTGAGAAAATAGCAAGTCTTCAATTAATGTGTTATTAGCATAAAGAGCTAAGAATTGAAAAAGAAATGCAATGTTCAATTTGATGGTTAGTAAATGAATATAATTGAACCAAAAGATTAAAAATACATAAAAACATATACATGGGAATGTATGATCACAATTATAATAGGTACTTACTTTAGATACTTGGCCATCTATTCCCTTAGGAATTATGTACTGAATCCTTACTAAGGGTCTGGCACTGTGAGGTATTAAAATATATGGTCCCTACCGTCCACCAAATAGCTTATGGAAAATGGAAGAGATAAACACTAAGAAAAATACTGTGTACATGCTATAGCAGAACTGAGCACATGGGGCTGTGGGAGCTTAGAACATAACCATAACCCAATCTGAGTGGGTAAGAGGAAGTCAAGCTAAATTTTAAAAGGTGAATAGGAAATAACCAAGTGAAGAGAGTGGGAGAGGCATTTTGGTACAAACTGCTATATTTAGGGGCCTCTAGAGGCATGAGAGGGGAAGGGACTTTCCAGACAATTTGTTTTAAACTACAGAGGAAGAAATGAGAAAGAGCAAGAGCTTTCTATGCCGTGTTAAGTAGTTTGGCTTTTAACCTTAAAAATTGGGAGAATTTGAAGAATGTTCTTCATCTCACTGCATTTTAGGGGAAAGAAATGGAGGAAGGCATGGATGAAGGCAGGGAAACCATGCACTTTGTTACATCATTCATCCATAATCTGGAGGGAGGAGATGGTCTGAACTAATGATGAAGTTGGTAAAGTGAAGAGGCAGAAAATCTGAGAAACGTTCACATAAAGAAATAGAGAATTGCCACCAACTGAAGTGAAAAGCTAAGGGTGAGGGAGAAGTAAAGAATACATTCCTGGGTTACCTGATTTAGTTGACTGAGTAGATGGAAATGTCATTCATCATGATGGACACAGAGGGACTGGACAGATTTAGAGAAGAAGGTGCTGTCTTCATATTTTCATCTATTTAGACAGATTTATATGTAAACTCCTGCAAAGGAAGATTAGTTGACAGCGAAACATATTTATCTGTTGCACAGAAGAGAGGTGTGGATTAGAAATGCAGATTTGGGAATTATAAAAATAGTTGCAGCCATAAGAGACATAGTTTTACTTAAGAAAGTAAATGGAATACTACAAAAATAAAGACAGGTGATGGAATCGTGGGGAACACAAACACTTAACAGACAGACATGGGAACCTGCTGAGGACTGTCAAGAACACTTACAAGAATATCAGAACAAAATGGTGTCCCTGATACCAAAGGAGGAGGGAGTTACAAGGAGGAAGAGGAGTTTTCCAAAACAATGTTAGCAGAAAAGTGAGTGGGTTGGAGAATTAAACATGTTATTTGATAGAAGCATCTGGAAAGTAATTGATAATTTTGGTAAAGAAGTGTCAGGGTGTGATGTGCAGAATTATATGTTCCTAGTAAGGGTCCTGAAGTGTTGAGGCAGAGGCAGGGAACTGGAAGTAAATGTTGCTTTTGATAGAAATTTGGCAGAGTAATGGTTCAAAGGAGATGTGTAGCCGAGTGAGTTTTTTAGTTTCTGTTTTTCTTTTGGTTCTCAGATTTAGAAGATTTGAACATATTTGCCTGCTGAAATGAAAAGGCTATGTCAGAAAAGTGGACAACATTTGGAGCAGACAAGGAGTGAAGAAGGGGCTTTGAAAGGAGGGTTAACTGTCTGAGATAGGTGATGTAATGAAGGAAGAAAGGAACTGATGAGGGAAGGATCACTGGTTGGCATTCCCAATCCAGGTAAGATGGCTTTGTAATGGTGACACCAATTTTTAGGTTAGGCTAGAACTCAGATCTCATTTGTTTACTTGGGGATCTCATGGAGAAAGTGCAATAAAGCAACATTATTTGCAAGCTATGAGACCCCTGAGATGCTTAAGGAAGGTTGTTTAGCTGAAACAGCTTTGAGGAACAGAAGCCACATCATGTAGCAGAGTTAACACCCTGGGATAAGAGGCTAAGAATTTAGGCATTGCTCTCGTGGAGGAAATCAGATCTCCTCCGCAGTGTAAACTCCCATGAGTGATCCCAGAAGTGCTATGGCTGGGCATACTCAGGATATAACTTCCTAACCCATAAGGCGCACAAGCCTTTTTTTGGGGAAATACCAGTTGTTCCTACCTCAGAGGAATTTCTTCACTTTGCAAAGTCACCAGGTCTCTCTCATCTCCAATGAGCTGTTTAGAGGCATGACATTTATTCTTCAGTGACATTCAACCTAGTAGTAACTTTAAATTTGAGTGATTATAAAACTATCCCAATTACTTGTACTCTTGTCTCATTGTGTGCCTGTTTCTGAGTTTGAGAAGTCTGGATGTTCAGCTATACTAGATGCATGCTTTGCTTTCTATTATTGTTATATTTCAGATTCAAATTCTTGCCAAGTTGTTCTAAATACATTTATGAAATGTATTGCATCCACCTTTTTTGATTCCAGCAAAGGCAGCATCCTTTATAAGAACACTAAAGGCGTAGGGAAGGCCTGGGTTAGAGTCCCAGTTCGACCACATATTAACATGTATCATCTAGCCAGCCACTTTACCCCTCCAGCCTTGGATTTCTTCCTTATATAAAAAAGAAGGTGTGACTAGACCTCATTATATCAGCCAGCTCTAAAATCCTTTATAAGATAGAAATTTTACTTTGTCATGGCCAATTTAAAGTAAAGTATTGAAAGTCAAACAGCTAAGAACACCTGCAAACAGGGTAGGTGGCAGACCATGCCCATGTATTCTAGGAGCCTAATACTGACACCAGAGTTTTACACTGCAGCAGCGTAATCGTTCCTACCAGCATGTTCCATTAAAGCTTGACTTACTGCCAGGGAATTCACCTGCTGACACAGTAAAACTCCTAACTGGAAGCATTAACATTGCAATGTCAGATGGTGGAGGTGGGGAAACATGTTCATAAATTCCACAGACGTGCACTGCTTTATTTGGGGTCCTGGTTGCAAACTCATTATTTATGCTGTGTACAGTAGGCCATCAACATATCCCACTGGGAAATTAGTTTGCAATTTAGATTCGTTTCAAAGTACAAGTGATTCTCAAGTCATTTTCCGAGGTTAAATGAGAACTCTTATTGCTTTCCGTGGGCTCAGAGGGAATTTTTACTCTGTGTGTTCCCTCCTCCCCCAGCTTCTGCTAGATTGTCTTGATTTTTCTTTCTTAAATGCACTTTGTGCTAAATCTCCTTTTTTCAATTTTTGAAAGCTGGTAAATGGAATGGTATTTGTTGCATTTTCTTGCTTGCTGGGACTGCTTAAGTACCTCACTTTTTATTATTGCTGTTATTCATAGAAGAGTCCGGAGAGGTTTCTATGTTCCTTACAAACAGGATTGCTTGGCTAACTAACACAGGAATGATTTTCAAAGATGGGGTGACATCCACTTTAGGGTGCAGTGAATCACAGGCATCATTTCATTCTCATTCCAACCTTCCCACTCCAGGAGCCATGCCGTTGGGCAAGGATTCAGGTGGACTAGCTGAAAGCGGGAGTGAGCTTGGCAACTCCAGGCAATATAAATTAGGGGTTCAGCATTTATTACAGAATTCCAAGTCCTTAAGCACAAAACAAATTAATAAAAAACAGGATTCCATTAATTCTGTCAGATTTCCCAAACCCCTTGGTTGCTTGATTCTCTCCTTTAGAACATCATTAAAGGTTTTTTTTAGACTTTATTTAACTGGTAAAATGTGGACATGTCCCCTCATCTTTTTCCAACCTGGGAAAATTGCCTCAAACCACCTGGCAGATAATTTATAACCTGATATTATTCTTGCAGAATAGATGCCATTATTTTATATGCATTATTTTACCCCATATCATTCCTAAGTCGTAGAAAATAATCCATGATATAAAGATCTTGAAGGATTTCATTTCTTTTCCTCTTTTCTCATTAAGTGTTTAAAATGCCGACATCTGATATAATTAGATATAATAAGCCAAAGATCAGATAGAAAACAAACCAAATTTGGTAAGCCACATTGAGTCTCCCTGTTCCCTCAATAACAAGAAGCTCTAAGGTTTTTCTGAAACCAAGATTTCAACATCTCTCTAATGCATTAGGAGAGTGCTTTCACAGGCACAGACCAGAAAGTATACACACCAAGGAGATTAAGTGTTTATTTTCAAAATGTTTGAAATTGCTAACTTAAACACAGAAACTACACACAAAGAGTGCAGAGAAACAATGAAAGGAAGATATCAACAGAGTAAATACCACCTGAAAATACTAACAGTCTTAAAGGTCAGAAATCCTTAGTTAAACAAAAAGACTCATCCATTAGAAACAATCAATTACAAGATAACCTGAGAATGTCATCACACTATGAGTTTCCTTTCAAAGCAGAAATTATTCAGCTAAAAGCTATTAGCTTTGTGCTCTATAGGTTACTAACCAGAGCAGGTTACAAACGGAAACTGAAACCAAAAGGAACAGAAACAGAAAAATAAGTACATTTAGAACTGCTTAATATTGAACCTCTAAGGTGTAGGAAGGCTTTTATCCTGTGGATATTTCAGGCCACATCTCTATGTGTTCTTTGATGCTGTGTGGATGGAAAACAAAACTATTCCCTAGATTTGATATTCTCAGTTTGTCATTTTGGTTGAAATTGGATTGAAATGTTTTCCTTGATTGCAGATTATTCAAGCTTTTTTATTTTACTACTATTTGAATATGAACATACTTCAAATATAATCCTCTGCCCCTTCAAGGTTTGAAAGAAACAGGTGTTGATTTGGTTTACTAGTGTTTCTGGTATCTTTTTATTTTTTTAATATTTTTGTATCTATATTTTGTTCATCTTGGCCTTTGCTGGGTAAAATAATAGGCTAGACAGGTATGATACTTTAAATAGAGAATCTTAACATCTTTGAATCTTTAAGAACACTCAGGCAGATGGTATTTATAAGGCGAGTCAAATTGTTTCAATGTTTCTCATGTCTCCAACAATTATTTTTCCTAGACTTTCATATTGTAAGTTTTAATTCTAGATAGCATACTAATTATTTATTATGAAAGCCCCAAATCATCTCCTAGATCTGGAGAGTGGCTGAATCTGTTAAAACTTCCCCGCTCTCAGGAACATATTATATTATTAAGGCAACTTAAAAGATTTCTGGGTTTTTAATGTTTCATGAGATAATAAGTATTTCATTAATAACACTTTCCCACAATGTGATTAAAACCAAGCAGGGGGATATGCTCTTGTGACTTTACCTGGCATGAACCTGGCCTGATAGACAGTGCCTTCACGTTAAATAAGGGTCATATAACATATACAACCTTTAGATTCCTATTTTTTCTTCATTATCTTGCCAAGCATTATTCTAAAACAGAAAATACAATGCTAACACCCAAGAGGTTTTCTGAAGGTGCCTCACCTGTTGACTTTGTCCCAGCACACACTCCAACATATTTCTCACAGGGAGCCTTCCATTCTGATATGTTATTTGAATGAGGGAAGAATTAATCCCCCAGAAATCAGATTCTACTTCTAGCTTCTCAAAGTTGTAATCTACTTTGGCTCTGTAATGAAAACTTCCTTGGAAGATCTATGATACTTGAAACAAAAAATAGGGATAAATATCTTTTTTTCCATTTCTCTCTCCCCAAAATGTAGAGCTTTGCTCTAAAAATTATTCTCAACACTGTGTAACAGGGTGCTTCATCTACCTAAACTAGGATCTACATGAGCGTATAATCAAATCCATGAAAATAATTCTGTGAATGCAAAACCAGAACAGGCCAGTGTTTTCTAGATCCCTAAAACCTAGTGCAATGCTATTGCTGCAGGTGAATTTTTACAGAATACAACATATTGAAATCAATAAAACCCAATGGCTGTCAGGACAGCAAAGGCGCTCTAGATTAGAATTATTCTCATATCAGTGGGTTGAGTGAGGGATTGGAAGATACCAGTGAAAGTCAGGAATCTTCTTTTTTTAATTTTTAATTTTATTTTAAGTTCTACGTGTGCAGGTTTGTTACATAGGTAAACGTGTGCCATGGTGGTCTGCGGTACCTATCAACCTATCACTGAAGTACTAAGCCCAGCGTGCATTAAGGAATCTTCTTTACGTGAATATCTAAGTCCAATCATACTTATAAACTAGGAACTGACCTTTTTATGTTCATTAGAATTAACATATTGCCCTTCTAACCACACTATTTTGTTCGCAATGAATGCATGTCCAACTTCAGGGAATTACTTATTTTCACATTAGATGTAATCACACATTTTGAAAGTTTGCCTAATTGTCCTGAACTCTTCCACCAATGGGAAAGGAAGAGAACAAGACACACACATCCTTCATCTAAATCATAAAGTTCCAATCAGCTGTGCAGTTCTTTTCAACCCTGTGGTCAGGCCTCTGGAGCACAGATATTGTATAGAAACTGCCTAATTATGAGATTCTCAGTAATCAAAGTGAGTTTTTAAGAGAGACAACATAATCAGCCCCAAAGCCTGCTGTTTTAGATATATAAACACACACCCTTGAGTCTGGAGGGAACGATGAGATTGTTAAATCTTCAGTGGCAGATTGTTGAGGCGAGGAACTGAAAGAACACAGAGCGTCCCTTTCTTCATCTGGTGTTCACAAGTTTGTCCATGTCAGCAACTCAGTCTCAAGACAGTCAAAACAGACCCCTTCAGTTGACCACATTCCCTCCAAAGCCTGCTGCTATGCCATACATAGGTCTACATTTTTGTAGTTTTTTAGTGTTATTTCTGAGAGAGCAGAGGAGAGAGAGACACATGGACAACTAATCAGTTTGGCTTGCTTTCTTCCTTAAATTTCTTTTTTAAAGATGGTAGCCCTCAAAGTATAGATTTGTAAAGAAATTCTGTCTGTACTTGCTTGCAAAGTGAAAAAAAAAAAAGAAAGAAAAGAAAGTCTACTTGGCACATGGTCAGATTTGTTTAAAAAAAAAAGTTGCTAATTTTGGACTCACTTCTCTCCATTAGGGCAGTGTAAGAATTATGCACACAAGTCGGAGGCTTTTCTCTGCTTAGAAAACATCTGCATTCAGTTAGAAATAAGCCTGAATGTCGTGTTAATTCTGCAGAACCAAACAAAGTCATTTTTGTGTAAACTCTTTCAGTACTGTGAGGATGAGAGGTTATAGCAGAAGAAAAAAAAAAAAAAACAATGGTATAAAACTGCCATTGGTCGTGGAAGGGAGCTGAGCAGCAAATAAGAAGTTCTTTTGCTTTGAGAATACATACCTGGAAATTGTTTCCAGGAGAATTCTCTTCTCCAGCATTTACCTCATGGGAATTGAGTAGGGTAGGGTGGGCAGCAAGCCTCCTCTTTTAAGCAATGGAACATTCTCCAGATTCCCCCAAAATGAACTTGACCAAATAATTCATGTGTTTGGCAAATGAGCCATGGCATTTTATTTTTAATTTTGTGGAAAGCCAAACAAATAAAAACTAAATTTACAGCTTATTGTATGCATTTCACATGATTTTTATAGTCACCAAATGTGATTGGTGTTTTGACCTTAAATAAACCAAAAACAAATTTTTCTATTGAAACACACATCTTCCATAAATATCAGTATCCACGTCCACCTTTTTAAACATCAGTAGCACTAATTCTACTGGAATTTGAGTTTCTCTTTCTCAAAGAAATCTGTAGCTACCAATAGATATCATTTCCTTACAAGTACCTCAGACCTGTATGTTGTTAAGGCCAATGGTTCCTAGACAGAACAGGCGATTTCAGCTATTCCTCTGAGCTGACATATTATTTCTTCTCCACACTGTTTCTTTTTTTTTTATTATTATTATACTTTAAGTTTTAGGGTACGTGTGCACAACATGCAGGTTTGTTACATATGTATACATGTACCATGTTGGTGTGCTGCACCCATTAACTCGTCATTTAGCATTAGTTGTATCTCCTAATGCTATCCCTCCCCCATCCCCCCACCCCACAACAGGCCCCGATGTGTGATGTTCCCCTCCCTATGTCCATGTGTTCTCATTGTTCAATTCCCACCTATGAGTGAGAATATGCGGTGTTTGGTTTTTTGTCCTTGCAATAGTTTACTGAGAGTGATGGTTTCCAGCTTCATTCATGTCCCTACAAAGGACATGAACTCATCATTTTTTATGGCTGCATAGTTTTCCATGGTGTATATGTGCCACATTTTCTTAATCCAGTCTATCATTGTTGGACATTTGGGTTGGTTCCAAGTCTTTGCTGTTGTGAATAGTGCCACAATAAACATACGTGTGCATGTGTCTATATAGCAGCATGTTTTGTATGCTTTGGGTATATACCCAGTAATGGGATGGCTGGGTCAAATGGTATTTCTAGTTCTAGATCCCTGAGGAATCGCCACACTGACTTCCACAATGGTTGAACTAGTTTACAGTCCCACCAACAGTGTAAAAGTGTTCCTATTTCTCCACATCCTCTCCAGCACCTGTTGTTTCCTGACGTTTTAATGATGGCCATTCTAACTGGTGTGAGATGGTATCTCATTGTGGTTTTGATTTGCATTTCTCTGATGGCCAGTGATGATGAGCATGTTTTCTTAAGATTAGGTCCCCATGAGTTTCCGATAAAGAAGGTGGTTGAAGAACCTATTTTTGTTTCAGTGTTGGGGTATATGATTTCGCTCCTAATTGGCAGCATCAAATAGCTGTACTCTAGATTCTTTCAGGCAGATAAAAGTGTTGTTGCTATTTAATCCTTATCAAAAAGTGGGTTGTAGGAGCTGTGGGTATAGGCTTGATGGGCATGCTAAAAATTCATTCTTTTATATATTTTTACTGTATCTTTGGATCCAACCAAAGCATAAAAGAGCTAGGCATTGAACCATAATTTTTGGCACCATTTTGACTGCCTTTCCCTAAATTGCAGTTTATGCCAGTTGTCTGTACTGAGAAGCACCATGGGAAACAGTCCAATAAAATGTACCACTGTACCTACCGTAGGGAGCTTTCTATTACATTATCCAATACCTTTTTATGAGAAGCCATGAGAGAAATTTCTCAGATTTTTAGTTTGGGGTATATATTTTTTTTCCTGAATTACAGTTTTCTATTTCGTTCTCATTTTCAAGTCATAGGAACCCTGGTTCTTGTAACTGACACTAGTTTCCTTTTTGCTTTAACTGCTAAAAGCTTTGAGGCCAAATATGTGACCTATCCTTAATAACTACAGTGTGTACATAACATATGTTTATACTTCTATACATCAAGGGCTTTATTATAGTTTGACCCTTCTATTCCCTTTACTCTGTTTCTGTCACTTATTTGTTTTATCTTTTTTATGTTTATTTTTGTAAGCTCTCACAATTTCTTTGTGAAAGAACTCAGGGTGTTTATAAGTAAATAAGTAAATCTAAGTTAAGCCCTGCTATTGAGATTTAAGCCAATGTTACCTTCCTCATAAATACTGGCTAAATCATAGGTTTTCTGAAATATGTAATTTAAGTATTATTATCATATCATGCAACTTTCAATTTTGTGTTCAAAATTTTTAAAAGAGTGAATAAGATGGAAAGAGTAGTTTTGAATAGGTGTAAAGAAATTCAAGTAAAACATCTGAAATGATTACATAATTGGCAAAGAGGACATAAAAGAATGTAAAAGGTATTGAGGTTATTGCACCTAAATGGAGGAAATGATTGTAATGTTAGTTAAATAATAATATTCAAGATGCCAACCATTATCAGAATATATGCAGCTGTTTTCTATTGTTTTAGAAAACAATGCTTAAGTAAAAATAATAGGGGTTAAATGTTAAAAATTGAACATAAACGTTAGGAAGATGGTACTGTATGAGTAATGTTTTACTCAAGAACTTTCAGATATAAAAAGATAGGTTTGTCTCTTAACTACAGGTTCAACCTGATTTTTCTTTGGCTTTTTAAGGACAACTAAGATAGGGACATAAACTTTAGCCCAAATAAAACAAAGAAAAATTTAAAAGATTAAATGCGAAGCTCCAATTTCTGTGTGTGCTCCATTGTTTGTAATGCTGGAAAAGACACGAAAAGTGGTTCCCCATTTCATTCTAAAGACAGTGAGTTTCACCACCATCTCCCTCACTGAAAATCGGATCACATGTACGTCTTCAAAATACTGGAATCACATATAACATGTTTCGAATTCATTTTGGGCACTAGTCAGAGCTAATGAAAAATATTCATTTCCAATACATGTAAATATATTTCTTTTTCTTTTACTAAGAAGATTATTTTGCATAAATGTTCATTTTCCTTCTTGTTCATTTTCACTGAGGTTGGAGTTCTGGCAGTATCTTTGGGATCCCAGCAAGGCCTAAACCTTAGACACAGGTCAGTGGATCCATTAAACTGATGTGTCCAGCAGCTTCACCCACTCTCACCAATCCAGGGGCGCATTTGCAAGAGAGAGTTTAGCATTAAGGTTGAAGCTTTTTGTAGGGAGGGGAGGTGATGAGCTGGCATGGGAGCTGCTCAGGTGGCACCTGTAGTGACTTGGCCATGGTATTCTCAATGGAGATGAGGCAACTTCTCTAAGTGATTTCATGTGCAGTGTCCATCCACAGGAATCTACCACAGAATTTGAGAGGGGACATCCTGAGCCAACATGAGGCATTCCTCGGTACTCTCAGACAGAAGAGGAGGCAAGTTTGAAGGGTGGCGCTTCAGAATGTGGGTGAAGACAATGAACCAGTGAAAGTTCAGATTCTATTGACACTGTGACTTATTAATGCCCCAAGCTTACAGAATCAGGGGAGATTTTGGTTATGTAAAGATTTAACTTATTCATCAATGGATGTATGGATAAACAAATTGTGGTACATGTATTCAAGAGAGTATTATTCAGTCATATAAAAGAAGGAATATCTGCTAAACAGTAGATGATTATCAAAAACACGATTCTAAGTGAAAGAAGCCAGACACAAAGGCTATATATTATGTAATTCCATTTATATAAAATATCCAAAATAGGCAAATGTATACATAGAGAAAGTAGATTACAGTTGCCAGGGGCTGCAGAAAGGGTTATATGGAGACTAACTGCTCAATGGGTATGGGGTTTCCTTTTGGGTGATGAACATGTTTCACCACTAGATAGGTGGCGGTGGCACAACATTGTGAATGGACTAACTGCTACCAAATTGTACACTTTAAAATGGTTAATTTTATGTTGTGTAGGTTTCACTTCAGTTAAACACAAAGAAAGGTGGTCACCGTCGTCCCTCACAAAGCATCTTTGTGGGAAACCTGGTGCTAAACCATTCCTAAATGATCTGCTTCTGGGTCAGGTTTCATACGTAACAGAACAGCCCCCTTGGTGTGATCTGTTGAAAATCAGTCCTCCACACAGAGATTTGTTTAAAAAAAAAAAAAAAAGTTATAACAAACAATTTAAACTTTTAAAGGGTTAAATATAAAATCTTCATGCCAAGAAAATATCAAATGCTCACATTTTTTCCTATACTTTATCTTTCTTCTTTCTCTTGCTGATTTTCATCTCCATAGTTTATCTTATAGAGTTACAAATAGCTTTAAGGAAAGTACTAGGAAATTCTGTTCTTTGTGCTTGAATTTGCTATCATTAAGCAAATGAAGGTATTTTTACGTCCAATTTAAGTCTTTTTACTTTGTTTTGTTTTATTCCAGAAAAAAAGGATCAGAAAGGTTTTAATTCGATTTGATTAAGAAAGTTTGACACATTTTTCAAACAATCTTTATTGAGCTTAGTGATGATCATAATGTGTCACTTTGTCAATTAAGAAGTCCAGCTTTCTCCAGGAAATGGAACAAGTTAGGTGCAAGAGTGGAACAGACAAAAAGAAGTACTGATAATAATCACTGTTATTCAAGAATGCTTAGTTATCACCAAGTAATGGTCATAAAAATATTAGAAATTATTCTCTAACTCATTGTTCCTTCTCTATAAATATCACTCAGAAATATATACAGCATTTGATGGGTGGAAATAGCAGCATCTTTTAAAAATATCATTAAAATAATAATCACTTGTTACTCTCTTATTTAAAAAATTAAGTAATATATTCATTTTCATGCCTATAAGAACACCATGGAGTAGCGATTATATTTTTATATTAATATAAAATATATTTTTATTTTGATATAATTTTTATATTAAAATAAAAAATTTATTCTTTTATATATTTTTACTGTATCTTTGAATCCAACCAAAGCATAAAAGAGCTGGGCATTGAACCATAATTTTTGGCACTCCATTCTATAGATAAAGAAACTGTGGCCCACAGAGATGGAGTGACTTACCCCAAACCCTACAGCTGATCAGTGGTGGAGACAGGATTCAGCCTTCTCTTTCTCTCTAAAGCTCATGACCTTGGAACCCTACCTTATATACAGGAGGAATGTTACACAATTTGGAACCTTAGAGTCCTGTTTCATGATGAACTTAGATTTTAGAACGGAGAAGTATCTCTATGTGATAGAAAAAGTGAATATGGGTAGCGATGAATCTAACACTCAGGTCCATGTCACCAAACTCCCTCTATACTTCTCTTTAACTGCCATGTTTGTATCTAGTGACACAAGATGGAGGCACCTGGTGAAAGCTTACATAGAGAAAGTGGCCATGGCCAAAGAATTCCCACTATTTTGTAAGATCACAAAGTCCTATTCTATTTTTCTTCAACAATTCCTTCTGTCGCCCAGCTGTCTTTTAATATCTCATTAAATACTGAGGTGAAGAGTCAAAACAGAATTATCAGTCATTGAATTCCTTCCAAAATCCAGAAGTGCTGGTCCTATGCCACCCCAACTCCATTTCTATAGGATGCCAAAGAGGTTTTCTGATCATGAAATAATTGGTGTATAAGAGTCACTGTGTATCTTAACATGAAAAATTATTCCTAGTAGAGAATTAAATTCAGATTTTCCTGGAACCTGAGATACCCACAATAAACTGTCATGTAAATTTATCCCACTTTATCTCCACCCACACTTTGGGAAATACTGGGAATGTAAATTTATCTGTCATGTAAATATATCCCACTTTATCAACAGTTTGGGAAATTACCAATGCCTGGTAGTTGTATGTGTATATTTATATATTTTTAAGTAAATACTTATATTTTATCACAAATCCATTTTAACACAAAAGGTTTTTCAGTTATAAAGAAAGGTAAGAATAATAAGGAAAAAAAGTTGAGATCCAAGAGGACATAAAATCTTTTGTGTTATTCCTGTGTGGATTTCTTTGTCATGAGTTGCTCTAAATTTGTCATTATTTCCCACGAGTACTACCTGGGTAAATTATGGCTTACATTGGCCCTCCACTTGAAATGAAAAGCAGACTGCATTGCAGACTTGAATTATCCTCCAATATTTTGTGATATATGATCCAGCTTGATGGGATACTATTGTTATATATTTCATAGTTATGATTTCCAAAGTATCAAACTCCTCATTATCTTCCTGTGCTAGCCAGCTATAAATGCCAAAACACTCCAGCTTCCAGTATGTACTTTCTTAAACTTATAGTCCTGTGTATGTTTAGCATTTTATGGTGCTGCATAATATAGAAATGTCATAATACTTTATCAAAAGCCCCTGCTAGGCTACTGACAGTATAGGTTTCATTTAATTCCTGGGTGCAGCAGACGTTCTTTGATATTTCCTGTATAATATAATAAACAGCAAATGCAGTGCTTGAAATGAATATTTAAAAAATCAATCAGGCTTGAAATTTAATTTTATCTAATTGGCTTGCTATATCCTAACAAAATTGAATGACATAAAAATTTCACCTACCCTATATAATTTCAGATTTTCTCCAGTCATAAAAATAGATTTTTTTCTTTCTCTTTTAACTTCCTCTGATATAATCTTTTGATTTACTAAGTTAATTTAACCTTCTCTCAAACAGGTTAAAGACGTGTGTATCACC
Organism: Hylobates moloch; assembly: GCF_009828535.3. Lineage (NCBI taxonomy): Eukaryota > Metazoa > Chordata > Mammalia > Primates > Hylobatidae > Hylobates > Hylobates moloch. Next base: position 22,234,262 of record NW_026652295.1, on the reverse strand, counting down.
ATCCCAGGATAGTAATCACATGTGCATGATAATTTTATTCGAGCCATTCTATCCATGCTTTGCTCTGAATGTGAATCTCTAAAACAATTAAAGTGCTTAAAAGACATTTGGTTTGATTTTTTTATTTTTTGTACCTGCATTTCTAGAATGAACCAAGCTGGAGAAAAGACAGATGCAGACCACCTTTTCTGATTCCTAGGAGCCTTCTGGAATTAGGCATCTCACATTAATTCATCTTCTGACAGAAACAGGCCATCAGTACAACTTACACCACAGTGAATACTATCAGTGCCTCTGGGAAAGAACAAGTAAGTCTTAATGGAAAATGTCAAAGCAACAATAGTAGCTGGCTTATAAGCAGATGACAGTGGGGGAAATATATATATGTTACATATGTCAGTATGTCTGCTTGAAAAATAAATATATATGCATAGAAGAATGTCTATATAGAAACCCCAAAGGAGTATGAAGCACATGTATGTTTCTGAATATCTAGTATCACTGGCTTAGTCTACTGTTTGGTTGTGTTTCCATACTCAGTTAGTTTGTTGGATTTTCTCTGAAGATTAAAAAGAAAACTATATTTACTAAAATAATTGTATTCTTGCTATTTTACCGTAAAACCAAATAATGACTTGGGGTCGTAGATGGCATTTTCCCCTCTTCCATCTTTCTCTGATGACCACATTACCATAGATAGATATCTGGAAAACACAAAGTATACAAACTGAAACATGTGGATTCTGGCTCATGATCAAATGCTGCAAACTAAGATCAACATATTCATGACAGTTAAGAAAGACATCTATTGCCAACCCCAAATGCAGCAAACTCTTATAATACTCCTTCTACATGTGAAAAATAAATTTAAAAGTGTCATGACATAAGGCTCTTTAAAAAATACTGATTAAGCCCATGCGTGTTGATATGGTTTGACTCTGTATTCCCATTCAAATCTCATATTGAACTGTAATTTTCAGTATTAGCAGAGGGGACTGGTGGGAAGTGATTGAATTATGGGGGTGGACTTCCCCCTTGCTGTTCTCATGATAGAGTTCTCACAAGATCTGCTTGTTTAAAAGTGTGCAGCACCTGCCCACCTCCTTCTCTTTCTCCTGCTCCAGTCATGTAAGACCTGCCTGCTTCCCCTTCAACTTCTGCCATGATTGTGAGTTTCAGGAGGCTTCTCCAGCCATGCTTCCTGTACAGCTTGCAGAACTGTGTCAATGGAACCTCTTTTCTTTATAACTTACCCAGTCTCAGGTAGTTCTTTATAGAAATGCAAGAATGGACTAATACGTGTGTGTATTACAGTTTAATCAAAGTAGGACTAAAAAATCTATGCAATCCATTTTCTATCATTGTCTAATATGGTTGAGGCAATTAATTGGCTGGCATAGCAAAGCATGGGTCATGGTGTTTTTGTGATAATGAAAATATCTGGTGAGCCAGGTAAACTAAACCAAATGAGTTCGTGGGGCTAAAACTATGCATAACTAAGTTACGCTGACTCCCCAGGCATCTAATGATATGACTCAACAAAACATTTTAAGGAGCAAAATACACGTATCTCCCCTGCAAAGATTTTCACCCTGATCTGAATCAGAAGCAATCTTAGGTGCTTATGTTTCTGAGTTATTTAATTATGGAAAATTCTCAATTAAACAGAAGGACCATTTTCTTTAATTTGAAATTCTAGATAAAATGAAAAGGATTGTTCATAGACCTGGGTATGAAAATTATTATTTCCTCTTCACTGGCCTCATATCTTTGTTTTTAAACTAACTGGGAATGTCTCAGTTTTACCCATATGCCTTATTCATATTCAGATTAATCCCACTGTTGTGATTTATGATGCCCTTGGCCTTATATTTACTGCTAGCTAAAACTAATAAGCTCTCCCTGGACCAGTGCCATGATACAAGGTCAGCGCCTAGTTAATCATGCCATTGTTTTTCCATACATGTTGCCCTCTGAATTATCGGCAATGATAATTGATTAAAAACACATCTTGGATGATGTCATTTTTAAAAAGGGAACAAGTTTAATTTTTCAAAGAAAGCAGGTTTTAAGTTTGTATAAGACTCTTTTTGAACATTTTAAATCATCTTATTAAGTAGATTTTGCATTCATCAAGAATATTATATATATCTATATATTTAGAATTAGCATTAATCACCATTAAAGTCTCTTTTGAATCCCCACTTGTAAAGCCACAGAGCTTTGAGTTCCATATATGGGCAAGTACTATGTAATATCATACTATAAAGAGGGATTGAGGTATATTGACAGCTTTATTTTTGACATATTATTTTATACTGCAGAAATCTTTTCTTCATTTTCTACACTTTATTGAGAGTAACAGTTTTCTGTAAATCACACCAAAATGTTCAATGTATAAGTATTAAAAGCATGAGACATTATATGCACTACTGATTTTTCAGTACTGGGACTAATTTCTATTAAATCTCTCCATATGTAGGCTTCCACCTCCTTAAGAGAACACTTTATTTTATTGTTTCTACTATCCACATAGGACTATATTCAGCAGTCTTTAAAAGAAGACAGTCACTTCTAGACTCATCTTTTCCAAGGAATCTAGATCATAGCAAATGCTGCAGATGTATAAAAAGTTAAAGGAAAAATAGTGCCAAAATATTAAACCAAGAAACAAAAGGTTCTATATCTATTTCTGATTTTATGCATTCTGAACTTATGAGGTCAGAATTCATTTACTTTGCATTTCTGTCTTATGTTCCTTGGAGTAAATATAACCTCTGCCTACTGACAACCACAAATATATTATGAAGATGTACCCACTGGCTTCCAGAAGCAATCAGGTCCATGAATATGGTGTGGTTTGTATACTACTTTTATATTGGTTACATGGCACATAATTAAATGAGCAAAAAGAACAAATCCATATTCTGTTGGCTCAGAGGTCTTCATGAGTGCCTTGAGCACATGGTTTTTAAATCAAAGTAAAGAAATTCTTTTTGGAAAGGAGTAGTAAGTATGGGACAAATTAGAGAGTTCAAATAGAGAAGCAGGTTTATCCAGGCAGTACTAGAAATTTCCATTAGTAATGCAACATTGGCTTCACTATTGGCCCTCATTCTTCTGTTTTTCTATATTATGTTGTATTTCTATTCACCACTGTTTGCTTTCCTAGGAGCTGAAGGTAGTAACTGTTAGCACTCAGCATTCCTGTAATCATGGGAAAATTTTGATGGCTAATATCAAAGGCTACTTTTCCCAGCTTGACTTTGTATTATTGCACAAGGAATATTATTGCACAAGGTTCGATGAACAAAACTATTATGTATGAATGGCTTTGTGAACTATACATTGTCATTTCTATAAAAAACTGATATAAAGTTATATAATTTGAGGTTCAGAATATCTAACCACAGATGCCACCAGCTAGCATCAATTCTCTTTCCACTTTCTACTAAGTTCTTGATTATTTCTTCATACTCACTGATAATGAGGCAAACATACCTCCAGCCTGCCACCCTTTTCTTTAGTCCTTAGGTTATTTTGTGAATCTTAATTTGCTGTTTGGATCATCCAGTCACGATCCCAGTAATTTCACTTCTGAAAATTATTATCTTGGGACTTAAGGTTTAGTAAGTCTGGGTTCTAATATTGGCTTTTCTGCCAATTCCATGGATTACTTGAGATTTGGAGGCTTCAATTATTTCTTGATAATAAAGAACAAGTTGGGTTAAATGATTGCTAAAATACTGTCAATCTGAAATTGCACTGATGACCTTTTCTTGCTAAAACTTTTCTTCCTCCTTTTGTCTCCATTTTGGAACATGACCCTACCATATTAAAAACATAGCATCTTCCTCGTTGTCTACAACCAATCTGTCACTAATTTGGTTGCATTTAATTTCTAAATATACCTAAAATAATCATGATTCACTCCATTATACTAGGCAAATTAAGTGGCATAATCCCCATAGTGTGTCCCTGGCTAGCTCTGAGGAATATTTTAATCAGTATTGACAAACTGACTTAATCTCTGTCCAACAGCAACCGACTCACTCAGGAGTCCAACTGTGGCACTTGGCAGTTGCCTACTTAACTTCTAACTCTAAAGTCAACCTCAGTAAATCACAATGAAATGTCCTTACTCAGTACATCTTCTAGGGAGCTGTTGAAGTGACCCCTTTTTTCTCCTAAGCCCTCGTGAATTCAGGTAACAGTGGATATTCAAGTTATCCCTTGGGTTCTGTTATGAAATTCAAGAATGTTTAGTCAATACGGCCCAAAGATCACTCTTTTCATGAGTTTTGCCCAACTCTCTAAGAATCTTTGAGTTCGACTTCACTGGTCCATGGCAAATCACTTCAGTGGAACCTATAATCTAATGTAAACATGGAAAATATTTGTCTTCTTTATTGAAGAATAATCTTAAATTCAACAAGTGATTGGTCCTCATACTTCTCTAAAGCTTAAGAGAGCCCAGCACAGAAGGAGCCATAAAGATGACTGATAAAGCCTTAGTTCAGTCTCTGCAGAATAAGTGAGTCAATAAAACATTCCAACCCTTGAGGCTTTTCATTCTTTATCATTAAAAATCTTACTATGTCAAATATTTTCACCAATCATTGGCATGGTTCCTTCTGCCAGTTTCTGAAGTTTCTGTTAGCAATTAGCTTTTATCAGTGCTTCCAAACCCTGTTTATTTGAAAATCCTACGGCAATTTCCAAGTCCCTAGGGATCCAGTTTCGCTTGCAGAACCAGGAACTTTGAATTAACCCAACATTGGCTACCATCAATCTTCTCTACATGTCCAGGAGTGACTCTAACTCCTTAAAAAACAGAGGCTCCATGGAGATTGAGTTAAACATTCTCAGGCAGCAAATGCAGGAAGGAGATTTTTAAGACTTCTTCTATCTAGTGAAAACATATACAGCTTCATAGTATCTGTTCCTTCTCTGGAACATACAGTCCCAAACAGCACATTCTCCCTTGTACAGTATTTTGACCTCAGTGTAAACTCCATTATATCATTTGTTTTTCTTTCTTTTTAATGTGTGAATGTATGCACATGTGTGTGTATGTGCAGTCATGTACTTTTAGTTTTGTTTTGTTTTAGTACTATCACAGTGCAAGAAGTTTGTCGACGCCACGTACTCCTTTTTCTTTATTTTGTCAAAAATCTGAAAGTCTGATAAAAATATTTTTGGCTCAAGTCTAGTGTAATAATTTGAATTAGAAGTAAAACTGAAAACTTTATTTTAAGTTCACTATCCCAGTAGTAGGCCTCATTATCTACCCAAATATGACTGGAGGTACATGGAGTACTGTTGGCTTGCTTTTGAAGGAATACACCCTGCAAATAAAAATTAACAATAAAAGCATCAAATCTTTAGTTAGGATCTCAAGAAAATAATACAGGATAAATGCAGTTCTAGTACAAGTACAAGCAGTACTAATGCACAGAACAATATCTCTCTCCATTAATGTCCCCCCAAAAGGTGTTCCCCTAAAATTCTGAAATTCTTTTATTTACTTACCATCAAATCCCAGTGCAAAAAGTTCTCACCCGTAGCTTGTATATGCCATCTTTCTTTCTCCTTTTTTTCTCTTCTTGTTCAGCCTGTTCTAATGTACGTCAACTAGGCCTCAATGACTTTAAATTTTTTTCTCACCTTTCTTTAACTAGAATATTACAAATAAGGAGAATTTGGGGGTGATATAACCACCAAGATTCCTTCTTCCTACAGTCAGGGAAAGAAAGAATATTGGTGTCATAAATTTATTCAATGAAATTGTTGCCTCGGCAACCATTTTTGGGCCCGATGTAAGTTGCTGAAAACACAGTTGTACCCTGTCACCTCCGGCTTAAAGCCTCCCTCCCCACACAGTTGTTGGAGATACACTCTCTTGTTTCTCCATCTTACTGACCCACAACACAACACTCCACAGTTGTTGACTATAATGAAACCTAATGGTGAACACCAATACCGTATAAATAAATTTTCCTTTCTCTCTTAGCAAGTTTTTTTCTTTTTCTTTTATTTCTTTTATTTTATTATTTTTATTTATTTAACTTTTTTTGAGACGGAGTCTTGCGCTGTCGTCAGGCTGGAGTGCAATGGCGTGATCTCGGTGCACCGCAAGCTCCACCTCCTGGGTTCACACCATTCTCCTGCCTCAGCCTCCCGAGTAGCTGGGACTACAGGCGCCTGCCACCATGCCCGACTAATTTTGTTTTTGTGTTTTTAGTAGAGACAGGGTTTCACCATGTTAGCCAGGATGGACTTGATCTCCTGACCTCGTGATCTGCCCGCCTCGGCCTCCCAAAGTGCTGGGATTACAGGCGTAAGGCACCGCGCCCGGCCCCTATTTATTTATTTTTTAAGACTGAGTTTTGCTCTTGTTGCCTAGGCTGGAGTGCAATGGCAAGATCTCACCTCACCGCAACCTCTGCCTCCCGGGTTTAAGCGATCCTCCTGCCTCAGCCTCCCGAGTAGCTGGGATTACAGTCATGCGCCACCAAGCCCAGCTAATTTTTATATTTTTAGTTGAGATGGGGTTTCTCCATGCTGGCCAGGCTGGTCTCCAACTCCCTACCTCAGGTGATCTGCCTGCCTCAGCCTCCCAAAGCACTGGGATTACAGGCATGAGCCATCGTGCTCGGCCCCTTAGCAGGTTTTTTTAAAAACTAACTGATAAAGTTTGAAACTGCGTCCCCACTAAATCTCATGTCGAATTGTCATCCCTAATGTTGGAGGTGAGGCCTGGTAGAAGGTGATTAGATCATGGGGGTGGATCCTCAGTGAATGGTCTAACGCCATCCCCTTGGTGCTATTCTTTTGATAGTGAGTGGGTTTCCAAGAGATCTGGTTGTTTAAAAGTTTGTAGCACCTCTGGCCTCTCTCTTTCTCCTGCTCCAGTCATATGAAGTGCTGGCTCCCCCTTCATCTTCTGCCATGATGGGAAGTTTCCTGAGGTGTCCCCAGACGCTGAGCAGATGCTACCATGCTTCCTATACAGCATGAAGAACAATAGGCTAATTAAACCTCTTTTCTTTATAAATTACCCAGGCTCAGGTATTTCTTTTTAGCGATGTGAGAACAGACTAATACAGTAACCAAACACAACTCCTGCTAGAGAGTCTAAGGGATGTTGCCCATGGACCTTAATAAAGGCAGAATTGCACAGGTCCCGCCTCTCCCTCCCACTCCACCTGCTGGTTGAGTTCCCTGCCACCTCTAGATTTTACATAGGCCTCCCATTGGCACTCCTGACCTCTCTTGGACCTATGAGTAACACATTTCTTCTGGTTCATGCACTTTGGTTTCATTTGCTTGCTGTGTCTCACTTGACACACACACACACAGCTGAACACGCCCTTCTGTCTGGGCAGTGCTTTCTCTTAGAAAGTACTTGTCTTGGTAGGAATAAACTGGACACAAGTCACACAAGAGCCACTAGGGTATCAGCCAGTATAAATAAGATCCTATGAGAGGGACACCTGGTCACGGATCTGTACACTTAAGCATTAGGCCATCTGCCAGGATAAAGAAGTATCCAGTGAAAAGTACACTGTAAATATCCATGGTTGAATCCCTTGAATTTCTGGTCAGGGCAGGACAACAGCTTATGGTCTCAAGATAGAGACCTCAAGGCCAAATTAGGAAGATATCATAACAATAGAAATCCTAACAATGATGGATAATCAGACATTAACAATTTTTATTACATAACAGTTTTAGAACCTGATACGTCAGAAATCCATTTAGATTTTTCATGATTAATTTAAACAATATTTATTGAGATCCTACAAGGTGTTGTTTTAGGTGTTTGTGAAATATCGTGATGAAGAAAACAGAACAAGTCCCTGCTCTTACGGTGCTTACATTCTAGTTGTGGGCAATGAACATAAAAAGTAAATGTATTCTGTTTTGATTATTGATTAAGGAAAATAAAGCAAAGTAAAGGATGAAAATCAGATAGTGAGGGAAGTGCTATTTTAAATAGGTTAACTGGCTGGGCGTGGTAGCTTATGCGTGTAATCCCAACACTTTGGGAGGCCAAGGCGGGCAGATCACCTGAGGTCAGGAGTTGGAGACCAGCCTGGTCAACATGGTGAAACCCCATCTCTACTGAAAATACAAAAATTGGTGGCACACGCCTGTAATCCCAGCTACTCAGGAGGCTGAAGAAGGAGAATCACTTGAACCTGGGAGGAAGAAGTTGCAGTGAGCCTATATCATGCCACTGAACTCCAGCCTGGGCAACAGAGCAAGACTCCATCTCAAAAATAAATAAATAAGTAAATAAATAAATAGGTTGATTGGAGAAATCATGTAAACTTAAAAAAAAATTAGAAACTTGAATCTGAGGCTACTATAAAGGTTATGGCATGGAAGAAGAAACTATGAATTATATTTCAAAGAAGCAGTTGTTAGGCACTGTTTTATTGTAAATATTATTTCATTTATTCACCAAGCCCATATCAAGCATGCATCATGAGCCAGGGATATCCTAACTGATTGTTGGAACTAAAGCCAATCAGACGTAGCCCTGCACTCATGGAGCTTATAGGGTAAAAAAAGGCAACACATAAGTAGTCTCCCCTGATTAAAATGGTGATGAGAGCGCTGAGAGAAAGATAAGAGTACCATGGGAATGTATGAGAAATCTGTTCCAGGGGAAAGAATTAATCTTGAGGACCATTCTGCTGAAAAGTGAGGGCAAAAGCAATCTAGAAATATGTATATGAAAACCCTGAGATGGTAGAGGTTTGTTGCGTCAAAGGAATGAGAGGACAAAGTAACAGAAGCAATGCATATAAGAAAATATGTCCAATCCAATAAGGGCATTGAACAAAAAGGCATTGCAACAATGCACTTAATGGTGAGACGTTAGAAATGTTTGCCTTAAAGTCAGGATTGAGACAATAGCGCTGACTGTACTATGCCCTCTATTCTTTAATATTGTTTTAGAAGTCCTGGCTAATGCACTGTAATAAGAAAATGACAGTCTTAAGATTACAAAGAAAAATTCTTTTTAAATTGGTTTTGGCATTCATTCATGTCTTTGGGTTTTTTCTAATTTTTATATTTTACTTGCTACTATGGTATTTTAAGAAAGGGTTTGGTTTCTTGTTTGGTTTTCCATTGTTTTTCTATTTTTGCTTTTTTGGAGCTTTTGAGCTTTTCATTTGTTTTTTACATGAGGGTCTGAAAGCATAAATTTAAAATGCTATTCTGATCAAAAATTTACTTTTAAATCCTTAGTTTCCTTTCTCCTGCTTGCCTTGAACTTGTTCCTCTTTTTCCAACCTTTTGAATTAGATATGTGTTATTTTTATGTGGTTTGTTTATTCACTTTCGTGACTTTTTCTTGAATAATGAAAGGATTTAAGATAGTGAATTTACTTTCCATACACAGTTGACTCTTCAGAGATACTCATTTTTCCAATCTTCAGAGTCCACATCAGGGAAATGGAGGAAATATTCTATTTAGAGAGTTTAGCACAAATGAGGCATATTATAACAATTCAGTGCATCAAACTTTATGGATTATTAAAATGGACACCTTGAATAATAACATGTGGGAATTTCAATGTTGATTTCCCTAAACGGTCAATACTGGTATTTTATTTCCTATCTTCCATAATAACTAAAGAGTGGGAATAATATATTTAACTTACAGTTAATTAGTTTTAAAATTATTCTGTTAATTAATAAGTGTGTCTTATTGTAACCAGAGATTATACATATAAATACGTGCTATGAGAAATTTATTGAGGTTGTAGCATCATTCAATCAATGTTTTAAATGTTCAGTGGTTACTTGAAAAGGAGATATAATTCTCTATTTTTAGGTTATAAATCTTAAAACATTTGTAATAACTCAACAATTTAAATTACGTTTTCAAATCTTCCACATTCCTTTCTTTCTAAATTGCTCATTGTCACCCAGTGCTGTTGGGCTTTCCTTGTTTCTTTATGCAACAGAAAACTGATAATACATTATTTATTACACAATGCATGATAAGTATTAAGTATTGATGAGAGTACATTTTACAAATGTGAAATATACTTTTTTCCATTTATTAATTTTATCTTGAGTCACCTTAGTTTTTCCTGTGTCAAACAATAATGTTGTCATATCTGCTTTCCTTAGGGTTAGTTATAACTGATAATTCTTTGCTCGTAGTTTATTTTTAGTTTATTTTGTGTTTCAATTAAAATTGTTTATAAACGGAATGAGGGGAACATTGATTTCCACATTTACCACATTGTATTTTAGTCAAAATACTCAAGATGCAATAAAAAAATTATGAAACACATGAAAAAACAGGAAAGTGTGGATACTACATAGGAAAAAAACAAAGCTGTCAATAGAAACTTCCTAAGGAAAACTAAGAGATAAAACTTACTAGATAAGGCTTTTAAATCAGCTATTGTAAGTTCACAAAACTACAGAAAGAAAGAAAGAGAAAGAATGAAAGGAAGAAAGATTTAAAGGTAATCATAAGAAAAACCTCTTACCAAATAAAGAATATCAGTAAAGAAATAGAAATTTTAAAACAATAAAAATTCTGAAATAAAAAATTCACTTCAGGGTTCAACAGCAGATTTGAACTGGCAGAATATTAAATAATTTATTTTTAATGAAGGTAAATCAACTGGGATTATTCAGTCTGAGGAGCAGAAAAACAAAATAATGAAGAAAAATAAATAGAACCTCAGAGACACATGTGGTACCATCAAGTGCACCAATACAATTGACCCTTGAACAACACGGGAGTTAGGGGCACTGATCCTTCTAACACAGTAAAAAATCTGTGCATAACTTTTAACTCCCACAAAACTTGACTAGTAATAGCTTACTGTTGACTGGAAGCCTTACCAATAGCATAAACAGCCAATTAACACATATTTTGTTTGTTATGTATATTATATACTGTATTCTTACAATAAAGTAAGCTAAAGAAAAGAAAGTGTTATTGAGAATTATAAGGAAGAGAAATATATTTATTGTTCATTATATGGAAGTAGATCATCATAAAGGTCTTCATCCTCATCATCTTTACATTGGATAGGCTGAGGAAAAGATGGGAAAATAGAAAATAATTTTTAAAAATAGTAATAAAAACAATAAGGGAATTACAGTGGTAAGTTAGAAAATACCTATTTAACACAAGGAAGGTAGTAATGTATAAAAATATAATTTGTATGACAATAATGCCAGAAATAATGGAAAGGAAATGGTTTTATATTGTTGCAAAGTTGGTCTTGCTGTCTCAGGGGAGGCAAAGGCAGAAGAAAATCCGTATATAGCTAGACCTGTGCAGTTCAAACCCCTGTTGTTCAAGGGCCAATGGCATGTGCAAAATGGGATTCCCAGAAGGAGTGGAGAGAGGAGCAGAGAATATTCGATGAAATAAAAACCAAAAACTACAAAATTTGAAAAATATTGCTCTGCACATTCAAAAAGTTAAATAAAATCTAAGCAAGATAAACTCAAAGAAATCTATACCTAGACTCATTATAGCTAAACTCTTAAAGACCAAAGAAAAACAGAGAAATATTAGAGTAGAAAGAAAAAAGACAAAGTGACTCATCGGATATAAAGGAATCTCAATAAGAGTCTCAGAAACCGTGGAGGCCAGAAGGCAATGGGGTGTTATATTCAAAGTCCTAAAAGAAAAACACCATCAGCAACAAATGCTACATCCAGAATAAATAGCCTTCAAAACCGAAGGAAGAATGAAGACTTTCCCAGATAAACAAAAATGGAGACAATCTGCCCCTCTCGGACTGCCCTATAAGAAATACTAAAGGGAGTCCAACAGGTTGAAATGAAGTGACATTGAAGAGTACCTCAAATCTACACAAAGAAATAAAGAGGACCAGTAAAGGTAGCTGCATAGATAAATATAAAAAGCAACATAAATGTATTTTTGTTTATAAAATGTATTTATGTATTTTGTAAAAATGTATTTACATATTTTGTAAAAATGCATAAATATATTTTTCTTTTTTCTTTAAAACACAACTGAATAAAATAATGATGAAAATGTATTGATAGGCTTATAACATATAAAAATATGATTTGTATGACAATAGTGTCACAAAGAAATGAAAAATAAATGGTTTTATATTGTTATAAATTTTTTGAATTATATTAAAATTAAGTTAATTTGAACTACATTATTTAAATTAAAATTTTAGTTTTAATCCCCAAGCAACCAATAGAAAATAACTTTTAAAAAAGTAAAAGAAACAATAAGAAAATTACAATGGTGGCTAGAAAATATCTATTTAACATAAAGGAAGGCAGCAAAGGAGGAATAGAAAAACAAAAGATGTAAGAAACTAGTGAAAAAATGGCAACTTTAAATCGGTAATTGCATAAAATACATATAGATCAAACACTACAATTAAAAGTTAGAAATAACATGGCATCCACAAAACATACTTTAGATTCAAACACGCAAATAAGTTGGCTGAAAGAAAAACGAAGAAAAAAGATATGTTATATAAAATGTACCAAAAAGAGAACTGAAGTGATTCTACTAATATCAGAAAAAATAGAATAGAATTTAAGAAGTTGCTACTAGTGACAAATAGATGTCTAACATAATACAAATGTGAATCCATCAGAAAGACATAATTATATATATATATTCATCTAACAATAGAGCTGCAAAATATATAAAGCAAAAACTTTATAGATGAAGAATTGAAATGTAAAACATCTGAGTCAATGACAGTAGTTTGAGTTATTGAAATACTTGGAGATTTTAATACCCAGCTTTCAATCATGAATAGAACAAACAGGCACAAGATGAACAAGAAAATAAAAGACCTGAACAAAACTGTAAACCAACTAGGTCTAACAGGTATGTATAGAACACTCCACCCAGCACCACAATACACATTCTTCTCAAGTGCACATGGAGTATTTTCTAAGATGTCCCACATGTTTGGCCATAAAACAAGGTTTAATAAATGTAAAAGCTTTGACATCACACAAAGTGTGTTCTCTAACCACAATGAAATAAAATTACAAATAGAAGAAAATAAACTAGAGGAAAATTTGGGGATTTCAAATATTTTTGGAAATTAACACATTCCGAAAAAATCAAGGAAGAAGAAATCACAAGACATTAGAAAATATTTGAAACAAATGAAAGTGAAAACATGACGTATCAAACTTATGAGATACAACTCTATAAGTTTGTATTGCTGCCATAGCAAATTGCCAGAAAAATTTGACAAGAAAAAAATAAAAACTATTCAGATTGAAAAACAAAATAAGTAAAACTATCTTAATTTGCAGATGGCATGATACTGTATGTAGAAATCCTAAGGAATTTACTAAAAAAAAAACTTGAACTAATAAATGAATTCAGCAAATGTTCAGGATATGAGATCAATATACAAAAATTAATTACATTTCTACAGATAACAATGAACAATCCAAAAATAAAATTTTAAAAATAATTGTGTTTACAAGAGCACAACAAATAGTGAAATACTTAAGAAATAAAGTTTACTAAAGAAATGTAAGGCTTATATAATGACAGCCAGTAAACAGCATTAAAAAAATTATAAAGAAAGAAATGGAAACACATCCCATGCTCGTAGACTGGCAGACTTATTATTTCTAAAATGACAAACTCCCCAAACTTATCTACAGGCTCATTGCAATCTCTATCAAAATCCCAGCTGGGCTTTTTTTTTTTTTATAAACTGACAAACTGATGCTAAAATGTACATGGAAAGACAGGAAACCCCCAAATAGCTAAACTATCGTTTTTTAAAAAAAAGTTGGAAGATTCACACTTCTTGATTTCAAAACTTACTACATAGCTACAATAATCAATAAAATGTGGTACTGACATATGGTTAGATATACATATCAATGGAATAAAATGGAAAGGTCAGAAATAATTTATTTTTTACAAGAATGACAGAAGAATCCAGAAGAATCCAAGGGAGAAAGAATAGTCTTCTGAACAAATGATGCTGAAATACCTGGATATCCAGATGTAAAAACACAGAAGTTGAGGCTGGGCGTGGTGGCTCACAGCTGTACTCCCAGCACTTTGGGCGGCTGAGCCTGCTGGATTGCTTGAGTCCAGGAGTTTGAGACCAGCCTGGGCAACATGGGGAAATTCTGTCTCTACAGAAAAATACGAAAATTAGCCAGGCATGGTGGCACACACCTGTAGTCCCAGCTACTCGGGATGCTGAGGTAGGAAAACCACCTAAGTTCAGGAAGTAGAGGTTGCCGTGAGCTATGATTGTGCCACTGCACACCAGCCTCGGTGACAAAATGAGACCCTGTCTCAAAAAAAAAAAATAGAAGTTGGACTCATGTTCCACACTGTATATATAAATTAACTCAAATTGGATCATAAACCAAAATTAAAGACATAAAAATATGCAGTTCTTGGAAGAAAATATAGGAATACATTATTGAATAGACATTACTAGGCTTAAATAGGCCATCTAAAGCACACTACAAAAGAAAGAGTTAGGTAAATTAAATTTTATCCAGATTAAAAATGTTTACACATCAAAGGACACTATTAAGAAAGCAAGAATGGGAGGAAATATTTAAAAATCATGTATCTTATAAGAAACTTATATCCAGGATACATATATATATATACACACACACATATATATATATCATGTATCTTATAAGAAACTTATATCACACACATTATATATATATATCATGTATTTATAAAAATTATATCCAGGATAGATATATTTAGGTTTTTTGTTTGTAAGTTTATACAATAATTTATATAATATATATAAAATATATGTTTGTGGATTTATATAATTTATATATATATAATATATAAAAAAGCCTAATTTTTAAAAGAGCAAAGAATATGAACAGACATGATCCAAGTGTCTATGTACAAATATACACATATAGTCAATAAACACATGAAAAGATACACAACAGTTACATTCATTAGAAAAAAACACATCAAGACCACATGAGAGAATCTCTTCAAACTCACTGAGAAGACTAAAGTAAAAAAAAAGACAGATAAAAATATTAAATAAGTGTTGGCAAGGATATGGAGAAACTGGAACACTTATGCATTGCTAGTGGGACTGTAAAACCATACAGCTCCTTGGAAAACTGGTCGTTCCTCAAAATGTTAAATATTATGATGCTGTGCGAACCAGCAGCTCCACTCCAGGTTATTTATAAAAGAGTATTGAATACACACAGGAAACTTGTACATGAATGTCCATAGCAGCATTATTCATAATAGCCAAAAATGGAGAAACAGCTAAATTTCCATCCACTGATGAATAGGAAAACAAAATGTGGTATACTCTTCAATGAAATGATGTTACTCAGCCATAAAAAGGAATGAAGGAAGTGAAAGAGGGATGAAGCTTGAAAATATTATGCCAAGTGAAAAAGCCAGACACAAAAGTACCACATATTGTATGATGTCATGTGTACAATATGCCCAGAACAGGCAGGCAAATACATAGAGGAAGAAAGTAGATTAGTTTGCCAGGCTGGGGGAAGGAGGAAGTGGGCAGTGACTGCTAACAGGCACAGGATTCCGTGTTGGGGTGATGAAAATGTCTAACGTTAGACAGTGGCGATTGTAAAACTGAATGTACAGTGAAGCATGGAATTGTATGCTGTAACAGTGTGAATTTTATGGATATGTGAATTATATCTCAATCGAGCTATTTTTAAAAACTCAATTGGAGATCACTTTTTTTTTAAAGAACATTATGCTCAATTATGACTGTTTATGTCATCGTTGTGTGTATTGGATGTCTTCTTTCTTGCTCTTCTAGAAATCCCCTCTCCATTTCTACCACTCTGTGCTCCAGGTGGCTGAATTATAGGGACTGCATCAGTGACTCCCTTGCCTTCTGTTTAGTTTGTCAATGGTAGGCTCTGGCAGGAGATGGCAGAAAAGGAAGAGAATGAGGCCAAGGGGTTATTATCCTCATTCCTTCCTGCTGGGTCTCCGTGATTGCCCTGTCTCTTTCCCAAATGCCACAGCCAGGCCAAAGCCTGTCTCTCCAGGCACACTTTCCCAGTCTTGATAACTGTTTCCTCCTTTTGCCCTCAGGTTTATAGCTAAGAAAGTTTTCTAATCCTAGCTTCAGGACACTGAATGAACCTTAGTGATGTCCATAAAACTGCACTATATTTTAAGTAGTGCTTTTGTTGACCCAATTTCACCTGTCTCTTGCCAGTCCCTTATGGATATACTGTTTGATTTTAATTTTGTCATCTTGTTATATGCGTTCATTTTGATTTCTTCACTTTTTACATTTTCTTCTATTTTGCTTTTGGATCTCTTTCAGTTTTGTTTTTAGCAGAGACATGCTCTTTTTAGTTCTACTTGAGATTAGCACTTAAAGATTTCCCACCATTCTTAGAATTATATCAAAGTCCCAAAACCTGTAACAAAATAATTATATATCCCCTTTTCTTTCAAATAAGCGGTTTGGCCTTCTTATCTCTTTCTCTGTTTTAGTTAATTTAATCTAAGATTCTTCATTTAAAATAAGTGGTTAATATTTAAAACACTACAATATTAAAAATATTTCATTTGCCCATTTTATATTGAATGTCATGGTTATTTATTATTGTTCTTTCTCTGAACTCTTTGTCGCATCTTGTTGCAACTCTGTTACATCATGATGATGTAACAGCAACATCTGAATGCATCCCATAGCTAGATCATTTACATCAGGGCTTGTTTAGGCGCCTTCAGGTCAAAGAGAATGGGGACACATGTAATTTATCTTAGATCATAAAACAAGTTTGGATTTTGATTTTCTTAATGAGCATAGTTAGCAGTGCAAAAAGAAGGAAATGAGAGGAAAGCGCTATGCAAGGAACCCTTTCAGAGATTAGACTTATTGTGGGGTGACCAGATTTGGTAGATAATTGGGGTTAGTCCAGCAACTTAAATAGAACCTTTAGACCGGGCTCAGTGATTCAAGCCTGTAATCCCACCACTGTGAGAGGCCGAGGAGGGAGGATTATTTGAGCCCAGGAGTTCAAGACCAGCCTGGGCAACATAGTGAGACCCTATCTCTACAAAAATATAACAATAATAATAACAATAATAACCTTTAGTTACTGTGTCATATGATGTTTTTAAGGGCAAGGAGCCATTTTATCCTACATCATGATTCAATGACTTCACTATTACATACTTTTATGTAATCATTTCCTTAGAACTTCATTTCATGCACATCATTGGCTGTGAGCATTTTGGTTATTTACTCTCTTTATAAACATGGTATTTAATTGGGAACAAATACAGGACTCAGTCAAAGCCTGTTGTCTGTGGAGAAGCGTAAATATCTATGTTTTGAGGCCCGACATTATTCTCTACAGCAAAATTTTCATGAAGCTATCTTTTTGACTTAAAATTTTAAGTGATATGGTCTTTTATGTTCCTGTTAGAGCTATTTTTATCATTTATGGTATTGAGATACTCCTTCTGAATTGCTGTTTGAATTCTGCATTATTATTTCTTTTCTATGTGGTTGTCTTCTCTCCTCTAATTCATTTAAGCTTTTCTGAGACCACAGATCTTTTCTTTTATATTTCATATACATCCCATACCTAACAGTTTAATGCTGGAGACACAGAGATGTTCAATAAATATTTCTTAATTTGATTTATTACAGTTCTTACTAATTCTGTCTGCTAAGTCTGGTAGTGAATTCCCTTCCGTTTGGTATAAAGCAGACAGCACTTGATATACTTTGAAATGCAGTCCAGAGTTAATAATCTCTGAGAAACCTGATATACTTTTACACTGCCCAGATCTCTTGTTAGAAAACTCCAGAGAATTTAAGCATTGACTTTTCTTAATCTGTTACCTCATTTGGTGTACATTCATATCTACAGCAACATCATAAGGTGAACAAGGGCTCCACAAATCTTTGGATTTGTTTTAAATTGGCATTTAATATATATATTTTTTCTTTCTAAAAGCATTTGGGGAGAGTTCAGCTGCCAGGTCCCTTGAGCAAAATGGTTTTCTTGACACTGCTTCTGTGTTGTCTCACAACCATATATCTGGCCCTGCAACTTGAAAACAGGAAAAGGAGGGGGAGGGAGAGAAACCTTCTGTTCACTCCCAGTGGCAATCCATTGGGACTCTAAGTGCTTGAATATTTTTAATTCACTAGGAGGCTTCAAGCTATCATGGAGGAAAAAAATATGCAGAAATTCTAAAATATTAAGCCAATTCCATATAAATCATAATAACGTTCTAAATGGCAGAAGCTTAAATCACATTCCCTTTTAGTAAAGGCTTAATTGTATAAATAGCTCTGTCAAATCATTTCAACTGATCTTGCCCCCAATCTAAGGCTGTATCTACACAATTCATGTAAAAATCACTGAAGGATATTATCATCATGATATATGTAAATATCTAGATGTTTGGCAGCAAGTAAAACAAACATCCAGGTGATTGGCTGAATTTTTGTTTTAATATTTTTTCCAAGTCCTAACAAAGATACTAGGAATGCAAGCAAGCTAGTTACTAGATAGTTTCATATTGAGTAATCTTATATTAACTAAAGCATTATATTTGTTACAAAAAGAAGATTTTTCCCCAAATATTTTTGCTAAAGATACTGAGGCCTAGAGACAGAGATCTCTTTCTGCCCCAGCATGGAGGCTGTACTAGAAAGACAGTCTGATACAAAGAAGGGTGAAGAGGTGTTTCTTCTATAATTGCTGCACATGTACTTGTGCTGAGGTGACATCCCATAGATGCTACGTTGATAAATGCTATAGGAGTGTACCTGGACACCCAGAGATAAGACAACTGAATGGATATGAATTCCAAATGGTAGCAATCCCTGAGGTCATTTTGCTAGAAGCCCTTTTAAATGATTGAATGATTAATGGATATGGCAATCCTAGGAACCACAAAAAGTTAATTTAGAAGCTATTTTTTCTTTAGAAAGACTTCTTCACTTTTATGAGCATTATATTTTCTATTACTTTTTATGTGTAGTATAGCCCACTGACTTTTACAATAATTGGAAGTATTAATTGATGGCATTGATAGGACAGTCATAAAATCTAGTGACAACAGTCATTCCTGACTCTGGATGTTATTCATACCACGAGATTTCTCTGGCTTGTCACTATTCTTTCTCCACCTCAAACTGTTATTTTCCACTGATCTTTACCCAGTCTGACCCATTGTTTCACAGTTGTCACTAAAAAGGTCCTCATTTAGTTTGATTATTTAGAGAACTGTGGCAGGTAGCTGTGAAATAACAAAAGAATGGATACCATTGATCACAGTAATTTTTTTTTCTCTCTGTTTTTCAGCCACATGATAAAAACAGGATGCTTCACTCTCAGGGACCTGTGACTGGCATAACTTATCAAAGCTGCCTTTTCCCTTTCCTCTGACTTTCCCCTTTGTTTCCTTGAGGGATGTAGAAATGACATCAAACTGTTCAAAATAGTGCTGCCCTGTTATAGATGACCAAAGAGTTATTTGCTTTATTTTGAAGAAAAAATAATAGCACTATCCTTTTGTTTTGTACAGAAAACAGACAAACAGGATATATATTTTTTTATCATCTCCAGGTTTTATCTCACCTTTCCTGCTCTTTTGAAACAAAATAAGTCAATTTTAAAAAGCAAATCACAAATAAAGCTTAAAAAGAGAATTGCATTACCATTTTCTCTAGAAATGTTCCAGTGACATCTTACACACTGTAACAACAGATCTCATCATCCTAATAAATGATTGTGCATGCAAATCATAACTATTTTTAGGACATAGGAAAAGAAAATGGAAAAACCTCATGCTTGTAAATCAAATGACTGTCTTTCAAACATAAACATATTTAACTGTAAGTTTAATTTGCACCATGTCAAGTCTTTACTTTGCCCCTTTTTAGATTCTCTTTCAGCTTCTCTGAGGCAGTTAGGTCTAGATCTAGTTATATCTAGATAATTTATTTGTATTTTAGCAGAAAATTTGTTTTTTACCAGCTGTGTACTAACTGCCCTATTTGTAGACTTCCTAAGCCACATCACCAAAATGGGACACTATGCTGTACCAGAAGAGGCCTTTAGTTATTTACCTGGACAAACTGTTAATGCTACCTTAGAAGTCTCATCCTAAGCAATTCTCGAACATTTCCCTACTTCCTCTGATTCCATGCATATGGGTTTAACTGTGGTATCTTTCTCCAGAGCAGTGTTGTCCAATAGAAATTTTTATAATGATGCAATTTAAAAATATTTGCACTGTTCAATATGGTAGTCTCTAACCTGTTATGACTATTGGGCACTTGAACCATGGCTAATGCACTTAAGAACTGGAATATTTAATTCTACATAAGTTAATTAATTTAAATTTGAATTTGTATAGCTTCAAGTGGGTAGTGACTATCATAGTGGATAACAGAGGTTCAGAATACCTTAAGATGTACTTCCTGGTCTTGGATTTCTTCATGTACATTAATATAACCAACAACATTTCTGATCCTTTATTTTGTTAAATGCAAAACATGAAAATCTCTCTTCAAACTGTGATGATAAGAGTATTTAATAGTTTTTGATAATGACATGAAAAGTCTTACTTAGGGCATTTTGACCCAAAGTTTCAAAGGCCTTCTGCAGAGATATTATACTCCAATTATTTTAGTTTTTCAAAAGTATAAACCATGTGCAGTGTTATAATAAGATATTGGCAAATATGATAATGTTTCAAAGAGTTAGATTTATGAGTTCTGAAACACCAGTCAATAAACACACTTATTTCTAAGTCAACAAGTTTCCGTAGGGAGTAAAATCCCTCAGTGTTATTTACATAAGAAGATGCTTGATAGAAAGTTTCAGGTGAAGCACATTTTAAAAGCAGTGCTAGCTCAAAACTGAAAAAACATTGTTTTTGAATACGGACATGAATGACTTGGATGTTCTGAAACTCCTCATGCACATGGAGGGGATAAAAGAATTTGGAGCTGATGAATTGAGTGTTTTTTGAGGACATTTTTTTAGGAGAGAGAAGTATTTTAAATTTCTGCCAAACCAAAGTGGACAAAAGAGAATATCTGCCCTTTATCTCTTATTTAGGAGAAAGGGGCTTTAAGGAAATCACCAACGTGTCCCCTCTATCCTCTGATCCTCTGCAGTGTCTCCCAGCCAAAGAAATGTATGGACGACTGAGTCCTACTAGAGATATATAAAGGGTTGGTAGAGAGAAGGCAAAGGCTTGTGAAGTAACTATACTCTCAGAAACTGCTGAAGCAAAGGTCATATGTTTTTCCCCATGAGAATCCAAGGGTCAAAGAGGACCACCAGGCAGAGGGATGCTAAGAGTGCTAGGAGTGTCACTGGATTCCTAGGACATTTACATCTTCAAGGGTACTAGACTGAAAACCCCTCAGATGGGTGGAAATGAGGTAAGGAGGGAACACACAGAAGTCTCCAAAGATTTCACAAATCTCAGGGACCAAATAAGTTTAAACACCTGCCAACCCCAATGGTGAGCAGTGACACCAGCTCAGGGGAAGTTTTGTTAAGGTAATGGCTTTCCTGCCATCTTCTTCTTTGCATCCCAACCCAAGGGGGTCAAAATTGCAGACACTAGCTGGAGGAGAGAAACCTCTGGGGCTGGGGCAAGAAGGAAGTCACCCACAAGTTTTTCTCTGGTGGCAGTCTTCCCATCTGTGGAGGCCTGAGCTGGGGGCAGTGGAAATACCGTCATCTGGTGATGGAGTTTGCAGTTCTCACTGTTATAATGGATGGGATATTTTATTCCTGCAGTGTTATTTTGTGGCTGAAAGCATCCAGTAGGGTTTTAGAACCTCTGCAAATGTTCATGTAGGAAAAATCTAAGATGTAGGCTCTTTAATAAAATTAAAAGGTAACAAGCAACAAAACCAAAATAGCTTTAGGATTATACTCCAAACACTATGTCAGTTCAATGTCGTTTTGACTATGTTATGACTAAGAAGCACAAAGAAGAAAGGCAATTGAGACTATGTAAATAAAACATTGCCTTTCCTTACTTCTATGAGTAATAGATTGTCAGTTTGATTAGCCTAAAATATTTTCATCATGCCTGTTAAAAATTGACATCTAAAAGTTACAACAAATCCTAAGGTGAAGTATTTACCATGACGACACTTAAATAGTTTTTTGACCTAGCGCATTTTTGGGAAAATTATAGGAAGTTAAATATGTCTTTCTCTTTGTCCATACAAACAAAACATTTTAAAAATGGATTTCAGAATTTAAACATGGGGACTGATTTTTCTATCTTAAATCTAATACAGTTTGGGAATACTTTAAAAACTCAATAATATCTGTTGGATGAATAAATTAATAACATTAAAGATTCAAATGAGTTATTACTGCATGTATATTTCCCTATTCTTGTTCATTAATCCGATAGCATATATTAACATTTATAGTATCCTATGTGAAAAACTGTGTTTTAAAGCTAAGTTTTAATGTGTTATGCTAAACATATCCTGGTATCTTCCCAGTGGAAAATGAGAAAAATACCCATGTATATTGGATTGTCTGCCTCAGACAGGAAGTATACCTCTGACAAATGCAAATTGGGTCCTGAACCTTGGGTAAAGGATGCAGATCTCTTTAAATGTAAATCATTTGCTCAGATTTAATGGGTTTTATTTAATAGCTGGTTGAAGAATCACCAAGCTTGAATGGGCCTTAAAACTTATTTAGTCCAACTTATACATTGTAAAGATTATTGAACTTAATACATTTTTATTAAATTGAACTAAATTTAATAAGAGAACAGACTGAGAGTTTAAATAGCTTTTCTAAGCTCACAGTACTCACAGACAGACCAGGGGCTAAAACCTAGGCCTTGTAGCTTTGTATCCTGAAGACTTTGTTTCCTTAGCAACAATTGTCTTTCAAATTTGACCTTGTCTCTAATGCATAGGTCTGTCAACTTTTGTATACAGTTAAAAGATATACTCAGACCACTGTCCACTGGAATTAATTCTACAGCAACAGTCTACTAAAATTGTTGAAAATGTGGAACTGAACAATTATAGTAGATATTAAAGTTAAATATTCCCTTCCAAATTCTTGAAAAGGCAATATTTAAAATATCCTGGGAAACAAACTGCTATACTGAGCTGCTGTGTTTAACCTTCAGTTTCTCATTTTTATTCTTTACCCATGAGCTGAGTAAGAGTTGACAGCTGCCAGTCATATAAGATTCATTTAAGTTACTGCAGGTAATGAAGTATATACATATATAGGCCATTAGCTGTCTTGATTAGCTGCTGATGAAATGTTTTGACGAATAACTCCCTTCAGAAGGACGGGGTTGGTTACAAACTAATGTGTTGATAAAATAGTTTCTTAAGAACCCTAGTTAGCCTTAAAGAAAGGCAGAATGTGTGTGTGTGTGTGTGTGTGTGTGTGTGTGTGTGTGTGTGTGTGTTGTGTGTGTGTGTGTGTGTGTGTGTGTGTGTGTGTGTGTGTGTGTGTATTCTTAAAATGTTCACCTCATCTCACAAAAACAGTGGGAATATGAATAGTTTTCTGATTTCTTTTCTTCTGATTATGTCCACTCTTGTTTCTTATTATTGAAACATTTTTCCTAATTTTAGAGCATTTTAATTTTAAGGCAAATAACAAATAAAAGGTCTATTTTTCTTACTCCTAAATTTTGCTGAGTCCCAATTATTTCCTATTACCATATTCCCTGACTGAACTACTGAGGGCAGCTCCGGAGGAAGAAGCATAAGATTCCAGAACACTTCATTTCAACATTATTTCAACAGTGAAGACAGATTTCTTTTTGCTTTTGTGGATGCCATTGCTGTGATAAATTTTTTGGAAACATCTATAGACTCTCTCTGCCGTGGGCAGGGATTTCATCTATTCCCAGTTCCCAATCAAACATATTTTTGGCTCTCAGAATATAGAAAAAAGTGATAAGAGTAACTTTACACTGAAAGGCCAGATTGAAGCCATTCATTGTTTTGGGAGGTATCTTTCTGATAATAAATTCATAAGTTCATCTGTACCCAAGAGCTAAAGATCACTGGAACAGAATATCATCATGTACTTCTTATTTAATTACTGACACTAGTTTCTATACTTTATCACATATCCTTCAGGTTAAGGAATCATTTAACTCTCTAAAGATGGACTATATTATATTAAGAGGACCAATAAGATATCAAACATTTTTATAGCCTAGGCTAAGAGAATTTTTCTGCATAAAAATAGACAACAATATATTTCAGGTTTTATATGATGATTCCAGTTTCAAAGACCTGGTCTTGTTTTCTATACTTATAAATAATTCTACAAATCAGAAAAATAAGGTCCTTTGCCATACCCAAAGTGTATTTTTTTAAATTTTGGGAAATTTACCACCATAGTCAGAATATATTCAAGATAAATGTTTATTTTGCTTTTAATACTCAACCCTCTCAGCAAATGGCCAGCAAAATTTTCTTCATATTACATGTTAAACAATTAGAAATCTCACAAGATGGAGAAATCTGTATTCTCAGATGTTTCTGTCTGCCAGGGGAAAAAAAGATGCTTATATTCCCAGCGCTAATTAAATGGAGATTTTCTTTTTTTTTTTTTTTTTTTTTTTTTTTTTTTTTTTTGAGACAGTATCTCTCTGTCACCCAGGCTGGAGTGCAATGGCATGATCTTGGTTCACTGCAACCTCCGCCTCCCAGGTTCAACCGATTCTCCTGCCTCAGCCTCCCAGGTAGCTGGGATTACAGGCATATGCAACCATGTCTGGCTTATTTTTGTATTTTTAGTAGAGACAGGGTTTCACCATGTTGGCCAGGCTGGTCTCAAACCCCTGATCTCAGGTGATCCGCCTGCCTCAGCCTCCCAAAGTGCTAGGATTACAGGAGTGAGCCACCGCGCCTGACCTCAATGGAGATTTTCTGACAGATTATTTTTTGATAGTCCTTGTGCCTAGATGTTGAATTGAATAGATTTTATTCCTTTAATAATTGATTTTGCTCTTATATTGTCATGCCTTGGTTGCTACAGTGGATATGAGCACAATAACTGTTTTTTATGCCCATTCACTCTAGTTCTACATTGCATTAGTACCATGTAACTCTCCTCTCTGTCTTTCATCAAGGGCCAGGCGGAGAGCTGTCAACTGTATCGACCCAGATTACACAATTTGCATAGACTGTAATGTGAATTGTCTACAATGTAATGCCAATGTAATGCGAGCTGGAGTGATGTAGTGCCCAACCATTGCAACAACACTGCAAGGAGAACCCCCAAAGTACAATCAGGCTGCTCAAATCCATCTCCTCCAACTCCCCATATTTAAAGAAAAATCCTCTCCCTCATTTTCTCAGTTATCCATACAAAAAATTCACTCACTAACCAATATTATCTCAGAGGGAAATATTCTCGTTTCCAGTAGACACAGATGAATTAATGATTAACACCCTTCTATTAGCCAAAAGTAACCTTTAATTGATAGAACTTGAAAAGCATGCATACTGTTGAATTTGAGGTAACACAAGGAAGATATCTACGATCAGAAGGTCTTTGAAGCCTATCTCCTGCCATTCTTAGTGCTCTGGCTTCAGCTTTCTTATGCCAATGAAGGAATAAAATCACTCCAGGAGAAATCATTGACTTTACAAGAAATGTGTTGAGTAGTTCTGACAATCATATATACTAGATTTAGAAAAATCTTACTACTTTATATTTTCCTAAAGTTTTGACCTGCTATTGCATTTGAAAAATATTCTATGATTATAGGGAACATTCTTAATTTTGTACAATAAACATTTGCTAGGTTCTTAATGTGTGCCATATTACAAGAATTCCTAATGCTGATAAGATAAAATCCCTGCTCTTGAGGAGCTTATGTCTAACTGGAAAGTTGGAAAGAACTCAGAAGCTACGATAGAGCCATGGTGTGGGATGGAAGCACAGGGTTTTGCAGCTATTCCAGCCAATGAAGAAAATTTTCACAAAGAGTCAGGGAAGAAAGAATCTCATGGAATGAGGATGAGTTACTATATGACAATAAAAAAATGGAAGGGAATATTTCACACAGTCAGAATATTAAGATCAAGGTCAAGGAGATATAAAATGTCCCTGAATGAGAGAAACCCACATGGGTTTTGTTTTTGCCAAAACATAAAATCTGAGTCAAGAAGGAGCAGGTAATGGAAGTCAAGACAATTGTGGTGGCCACAAGTCAGTAGGTCAACTGACTTTGAAGTAGAAGGGTTCAAGACCAACTTCACATTTCACACAAGCCACATTTTGAGAGCTGTTAGTATTGGAAAAGGAGAAAAACAAAGTTGGGGAAACCAGTCATGAGTTTATTTTAGCAATTCAAGGGAGAGGTGATGATGAATTGAAGTGGAAGCAGGAGAGAGAGAGGAAAGGAAAGAACATGATAATAATTATTAGGAAGATGATTCAATAGGAGTTATTTGAATTTGTGTGCTGAGGGAAAGAGGATCTACATAAATTGATTAGTGAAACTGAGATGGAAAACTCAAGAGTGGTAACAATGGTAGAGAGGAGGACAGATAGGGACTAGAAACTCAGTTCCAGAAATGTTGACTTTCTGTCATTCTTACTTCAAAGTCTGGAGCTCAGGGGTAAGGAAGGATTGAAGGTCTTTTAAAATGATAGGAACTCATTAGGAAATTAATAATAATTAAAACCCTGAGGTTAGATAAAATCCTAAGGATTCATTCATAGAATAAGAAGATGGGAGATGAACTGGAGGATAATCAGGGTATATGTTCAGAGAGGCTGAAAAATCAGGAAAATCAGTAAAGAAAAGTGTGAGCCTAAGGAGATACAAGTTCTGAGAAAAAGATGATGTTATAAAAGCACGTCCAAGATGCCTGATGACATATTGTTGCTACGCCTGAGGACTCTAATAGGTAAAATAACGGGGTTTTGAGTACTACCCAAAAACCTGGTCATAGCCACCATTGGTTAGAGGGATCTTACTCGTATCTCATTTTAATCTTTTCAACAAGTCAGAATTAGATGTCACACAGTTTACAGAAGAAAAAAGAACTGAAGCTCATGGAAGTAAGGGATTTGCTTGAGGTCTTAAAAATAATAGACTTATGAAACTGAGTTTTGAATTTTGGTCTTTGTAACCAAAATCCAGGTTTTTAACCAATAAAGCATTTGGCTGACTTTCCTGGTATATACTAACTTAGCTTCCATTTCATGAAACGATAATCAGTTTGGACGTGTATAATACTAATCATCTGCTGAGTAATCTCCTAAATTCCTTTGATTAGAGTTTAGAAAATGCCTCTGCTGTCATAAACAATTCTGTGGCTATGTGGCACAGTATCACAAGCCACTTATTTTCTTTGACTTGACCTTGGCTCCCTGCCTTTGTTTAAACAGCACAGATGAGAGAAGCACTGTCACCCTTGAGAAAGTTCTATGTGACATAGAGCAGAAGGTGCTTGGGAAAAGTAGAAAGTAAAAGTGATCTGAACTAAAGCCAAGCTTTGAGAAATGAGAACCATGAATTGCGCTTGATGGCCCAAAGACCCAGTCTAAAGTCTCCAAGAGTCTTGATGTGGAGATATTTCCTGTGTACAACAAGGAGTCTGTTGAACCCAAGAGACACATGGATGGACTTTGGGGTGAGGAAAAGGGGAAAAGAGAGCCAATAATACAAAAGCTAAAAAGAAATTATTTAGACGGATAGTGAGGGTAAGAGAGCCCTCGGAGGAATTTCCTTTTAATAAAAAGCAGGCTCCAAATAATTTCTTTTATAACAAAAAGCAGCCTGAAAAATCAAGCTGCAAACATAAATAAGCAAGCTGGAAGCTTGCATATGTAAATGCCAGCAGCTGTGCCAATAGAAAAGGGATACCTGGAAACTAGGTATGTTCAACATAGAGGCTCCATCGTCTTTCTTCCATGTTGCCACAGGTGCCGTAAAGAAATGGGCAACATGGTGCCGGCCAGGTAGAGAAATCATCTGCATAATAAAATATTAGGGTGGGGTGGCCACCTTCATCACGTGCTATGTAAATGGCACAACTGGTCCAACCAATCCTTTGTGCCCTATGTAAATCAAACACCGCCTCCTCAAGCTCATCTATAAAACAAACCACATCTCGTCGCAAACCAGGGAGATCTGCGCAGAACCCCCTCCCTCTGCACAAGGGAGTTTTTCTCTTTTGTCTTTTAAAAATCTGCTCTTAAACTTATTCCTTGTGTGTCCACATCCTTGATTTCCTTGGTGTGAGACAATAAACCTCGGATATTACCCCAGATGAATGATACCACTTCACTGTGAACCACTGCAAACATAGCCACATATTTTTGAATGTGCATGTATTTCTGGACAGAGTATCAGTTTCCCTCATTAGCTATTCAAAGTGACCCAAGACACAAACATTTCAGGAATGCCAATATTATATTTTTATTATGGAAAATTTCAAACACACATGAAAGTAGAGAAAATAGTAGAAGAAACTCCCAGTAGCTAGCACCCAATTTCAAAAAGTATCATCATTTTGCCAATTTTGTCCTATTATTTCTCACTACATTTTGACTTTGTATTGCATTATTTAAAGGAAATCCTACAGACCGTACCAGATTATTTCTACATTTTAGATAGTTTTAAACATCTTGGAAACTATATTCTAAGGATTTATTCCCACTAGTCAGAAAGCAGCTGATTCTGTGTCCTATTTCTGTGCCCTGTAAGACTGTATACAGGCTAACTCTAGTATACAGTAGTCACATACCACTCCCTGGGTATTTGACCCACATGTTTGTCATCCTGAATAGCCTAAATAAGTTCTAGAAGTTTACTAGAGCCACTCTTTTGGCCCTGGGTCCCAGCCATTAGTAAACAGAAAAGGAGATACTGGTTATTCAATGAAGAAACAATTGCAGAAGTTTTTTCTTAGGGAACCCATAACAACACAATAAAGCAAGTATTATTTTTGTTATTATTATTTTCATCGTTAATGAAGTTTTTTACTTAGACTGACACTCAGACAGAATAAAAATCTTGGATAAAGTTCCAAAACTTAGAAGAGAAAGATGTAGACTTCAAAACAGGCTCTGTCTGATTAGAATGTCCTGCTTGTTTCATTATGAGACTGCAAAGATTCCATGAGGGCACTCCACATTCTCTTAGACCTAATCCAAACCACTCATGGTCCTATCATTCTATCCCAGACCCACCTGCTTGCTGCACCAAAAACAATGTTTGAGTCAACCAAATAATCAACATTTTACATTTGTACACAAGTTTGATCAGTTGACAGTCATCAAATAATCAGTTCTGAAGGCTGCTTTGCAGATAACTAAGTCATCGATTGATATCATCACCTCAGCATCAACTAAAAAGATACTCTTTTTCTCTCTCTCTCCCTCCCTCCCTCTTTCCTTCTTACTCTCCTCTCTCCTTGCTCTTTATCTTTCTCTTTCCCTTTCTGGATGCTAAATGGATTTCTCAGTGACCTATGGATAATTATAAGTTTTATTTCAGTGTCTATTCTGAGAAGTTTACTTGCATGCACAAATTCAAACCAACTAAAATAAGGTTTCAAATTAAAACCAACTAAAATAAGGTTTCAGTTTAGTTCTAGACAAAAATAAATTCAGGATAGTACATCTCTGTTTAGCACAAAGAGAAATGACAGGAATCCGGTAGCACCTCCTGTTTCTCTTTGCATAAACTTGATAACTGGCCCTTTAACTGTTTTTGTTTTTGAACAACAAACTGTTAATGGGATTGGGCAGTTTATATATTAATTTGCAGAATTTAGTTCAGTTACAAATGAATACTGCAAAGTACTTTTTGACAACTTATTAAAAATTTAAGTATGCTTCCAAACCCTCAGGCTACTTGATTTTTAAAGCTAAATTTTCTTCTGAAATAGCAATATATGACGCCTGTCAAAAACCCAGAGCAATAATAGCTTTAGGCTATTTTCCAAAAATAAAATAGCAGTCTCTATCAGTCAGCAAAGTGCTTGTGCCTTGTTGTACATGGCCTCCTTTAATGGTTGATAATTCCTACGGCTGAAATTCGCATGCAACTTGGCCAGAAAAGACTGGGTTCTGTGTTCCAATAGAAAGCAAATTATGCCTTGTCCATTCAGGTGACAGAACAAGAGTGGATGGCCTGATTTTGATAAGCCAGTGGGTAAGAAATTACTTACCATTTCCAAATGAGCAATAAAGCCATAACCAAAATATTTCAACCTGAAATATTTCTTTATTTTCTACTCTTGGCAAAACAAGGATGAGTCCAGAGAGAAACTCAGAGTTCATCAACACCTGCTCTGTGCCAGATACTGCACATATTTTCTCACTCTGAAGTAGTGGATTATGTCTAAAAACTAGAAATTTGTTCTTGGCTTCATAGCCTGTTTGAGGTGGGAGAAGGGAGAGGAAATTAAAAGAGAAAAAATAAATATGTTCCTTGAAATTGTATTTCCCATTTTAAGAAAAATATACTTTTTAATTCTAGATCTGTGTCTCTCAATCAGGGATAGCACCAATCACCCAGGCAATGTTTGCAAATGTATGTGTCAAGGAGTAGGTGGGGGAAAGAAGCTATATGTTCTTGGTTTTCCCAATGATTGAGGGTAAGAGTGCTCCTGGTATTTAATGAGTAGGAGAAAGGATGCTGATTTCATTGCAATGTACCAGACATCCTAGCTCAACCTGTTAACAGTACCTCCACCTCCACTCCAGTGAGAATCACTGGTCACCACCATTTTCTGAATGTTTATTTTACATAAACATGAAGAAAACGGCATCTTTAATTTTATTCTCATTAATATCGAGATAACAAGTATCACATATCTGTGATTTTATGTTAGTGTGGTTTAACCTGAGTGTGTAAAGAAAAATAGAAAAAAATTATAGTATTTCTTCCTTTACAAATCAAATAAAGTCAGGAATCTATTAACATTATCACAAGTATTACTAGTACGACTATATTCTCATTGCTGGGATAGTCTTCTGGAAATGAAATGCTCCGTTTTTGAAAAGATTCTATTTTTCCTGAAAGACTGTCCCTTCCACAAGATAAGTGTCTTGCTTATATGCAACATAGCTGGCAAGTCACTGTCTTCATTTCTTATGTTTGTGCAAAAATAGTCATGACATATAATATTTAGAAATAATTCATTTCAGTTCAATTTTATTGAAAATAATGCACCCACCAACCTCAAAGCAAACATAATTTCACTGTGCACTTGTGAGCTTGTTCCCCTCCCCCATGCTTCAGAGTCACTCTGAAGTTCATACAGCGAAGGAAACTGAATAGTGCCAATGTGAATATAAGGAAAGTGAGACATGTGAGATCAACCTAAAATTGTTGGTTGCTTACTTAGTCTCTCTTTTCTTTCACATTCTTTCTCGCTTGCATAAACCACCAATTCATCCTTTGCATGCTGCCAATAAGACCAACCAGTCAAGTAGAAGGTGTTTTGTCTCTTACTTTTCTTTCTTCTTTTTATCCTCACTTTTTTCTCAACAAAACTATATTTGTTCCGTGTAAAATATTTTACATCACTCCATGAAGAGTTCAGGGGCCTGGCTCTTCAGCCACAGAACATCTTCAGCAACTGACAACCAGTCTTCTAATCTATTTTTCCATGAGAATTGTCTTTCTTGCTTTCCTTTCAACTTTGATGTTCACTTGTTTTACTTTATGATTGCTTCCCAAAGTATGTTTATAAAGCAAGTAACACATTTATGAATTATTTTATTCCTGCATGTTCCCTGGCTTTATTGAATGAATGACAAGATGAAGAAATTGGGTACTGAAGAAAATCCCTCTCCAAACCCTCATAAAACACCTAAAGTATGTGGAATTCACTGAACTGGATACTCCCCTATGTCTGAAAAGGGCTTGGAGAACTGAGATTATCATAAAATCCTCAAAGACAATAAGGTGCCACTTGCCACATAAAGATTTCACTCATTGAACTCAATGCCCATGGTTACCCTTCAAGTGTGTGGAATGAGTTGTCTCCTAACTGGTGCGCTACTGGGTTCACTGATAAGCCTCCCAAGTGTAGCCCCTTAAAAGTCCCTTTTTCATGTACTCAGAGCAATGAAGAGTACATGATGATCTTAAACATTCCTGGGATGGCAAACATTTTAAATATGTTTGTCATTTATAACATAAGATTTTTACATCATTAGATTCAATTTTGTTAGCAGGATTTAATGAGGGCTTAGGGAACTCTTAGAAGATTATTAGGTTACAGGGTTCTTAAGGAAGGTCCTTAAAAGAGGCATCACTTCTGAGTACAGAAAGCAAAAAGTAATCTGTAAGGTCATCCAAATTTCATTCATGGTCAAAATGTTCACGCTGTCTCTGTGAATTAGAATTGTGAACAAAAAGGTTTAAACACAATTTATATTTTTATTTAGCTTTGAATAAATTCTGTATCTTGCTTAACAAAGTTCTAGAAAATAAACATTCTTATATCATGTGAATAATCATCTTATTTGTTTTCTGAAACTTGGATTTTTCTTGACAAGTTTACTTAATTTAAAAACCCCTTAGTAGTTATTTATAAAACAAATATTGATCTGAATGAATCATGTGTTTTGTTTTATTCTGTTTTCATTACTTACATGACAATTTCAGACACTTATTTTGAAGGGAAAATACTGTAGCCCAATGCCAAGCACACCCATGGTTGCCAGCACGTATCTGGCCTCTGACAGGCAATGAAAGTCTCACAGTCGGTCAGTTATGGAAAAAGCACATGTTGGGTGCAAGGGCTGGGATCTTGTAGGACTCATGTCCTAGACCTCGATATTCTGGTGTAAATGTGCCCTCCCATGTTCCATACAGAGAGATAATAATAATAGTAATAAACATTTTTGGCCATTTAATATTCTGTTAATAAGTGTTTCATGTATATTTACTCATGTAATTGCAACGACTTGCTCAGGAAAGTATAATTATTATTATCATCGCTTGCATTTTACAGACAAAGACTGTCATTTCTTCTTCTGACCACATTATAGAAGTGAGACATTCCGTATTTTTGGTACTTATTTTGTGTGTGGGAGACCTACCCATTCATTTATTTAAGATTGTTCCATGCATCACATGGTATTGTTCCATGTACTAGTTTGCTAGGGTTGCTACGACAAGGTACCACAAACTGAGTGGTTAAAAACAACAGAAATATATTGTCTCGTAGTTCTTCAGGCTGAAAGTCTGAAATCCAGGTGTTAGTGGGGCCATGCTGTCTCTGACACCTGTAGGGGAATCCTTCCTTGCCTCTTCTAGTTCCCGTGGTTTGTCTGGGGCCTTTGGCATTATTTGGTTTGCAGACACGTAATCCCAGTCTTTGTCTTCATATCACGTGAAAGTTTCTCTGTGTGTCTTCAAAAGGTTTTCCCTCTGCGTGTCTGTGTCCAAATTTCCCCTTTGTATAAGGGGAATATAATCCAGTCATACTGGATTAGAGTCCCCCACTAATGACCACATCATAACTCATTTATTTTATTTATTTATTTTTTTTTTTTTTTGAGACGGAGTCTCACTCTGTCACCCAGGCTGGAGTACAGTGGGGCGATGTCTGCTCACTGCAAGCTCCGCCTCCCGGGTTCAGGCCATTCTCCTGCCTCAGCCTCCGGAGTAGCTGGGACTACAGGCACCCGCCACCGCACCCAGCTAATTTTTTGTATTTTTAGTAGAGATGGGGTTTCACCATGTTAGCCAGGATGGTCTTGATTTCCTGACCTCGTGATCTGCCCGCCTCAGCCTCCCAAAGTGCTGGGATTACAGGTGTGAGCCACCGTGCGTGGCCCGTCTTAACTCATTTAAATATGCAAAGACCCTATTTCCAAATAAGATCACATTTTGAGTCGCAGGGGGTTAGGACTCAACGTGCCTTTTTTGGGGGATGCAGTTCAGCCTGTAACCCTTAGTTTCGTGGTAAAGGCAGGAGATATATAGATGAACTGGACATGGTACCTGCCACCAAAGTTCTCACAGTTGCATTTAGTCATGAAATAAATGGACAATTGCAATATAGAGCGTCAATTACTTTGGTAAAGTGAAATTCTAAGGAGGCTGTAGAAGATTTGCCAAGAAAGCCAAGTTGAAGAACAGCTTAGATCAGTCATGAAAAATAAAGATGAATTTGTCAAATGAAAAAGAACCTGTAAAGAACAAAAGTGCGAATTATAGAACATAATACATCAGGAAACTTGCAAGAAGTTGAACATGGCTGGAGCTTAAGGAATGGACGTGGATATAGGGGGAAAGAACATGACAAGAAATAAAGCTGACTTGATGGGGGTCAAAACTGAAAAAGTCCTTGTGTGTCATCAATAGGTTTTTCAATTTGCTCCTAATGACAGTAAGGAATTGTTAATGATTGTTTAAGTTAGACACTGACCTATCAAGATTTGCATGGGGTTAGATACAACAGGTAATTAGGAGATGGAAAGAACAGGATATAATGATCAATAGATGAGATGGGGAAGAAAAATAAAACATCAGAAAAAATGATCATCAGTCTCCAGTTTGGATAACTGATTAGAAGACTCGGTCATTCCTCAATATGCCAAACTTAGTCAAAAGACCCATCTAGGGTAGAAAAGATAATGAACTCAGTTCAAAACATTTTGAAGAATCCAAGATGCCTCAGAAATCAACAGGTTGTTTTGGGGAAAGAAGCAGTTGGATCTGCAAATCTGGAATGTGGCTCAGAACTAGATA
Source organism: Hylobates moloch (assembly GCF_009828535.3). NCBI lineage: Eukaryota > Metazoa > Chordata > Mammalia > Primates > Hylobatidae > Hylobates > Hylobates moloch. Next base: position 22,199,491 of record NW_026652295.1, on the reverse strand, counting down.
TGGAAATCATTCGCATGTCGGAGTGGGGAGGCCAGGTGTGGTGGCTCATGCCTGTAATCCCCGCACTTTGGGAGGCTGAGGCAGGAGGATTCTTAAGTCCAGGAGTTTGAGACCAGCCCTGGCAATATGGCAAAACCTTGTCTCCACAAAAAATACAAAAATTAGTTGAGTGTGCTGGTACACAACTGTGGTCCCAGCTACTTGGGAGGCTGAGGTGGGAAGATCATTTGAGCCTGGGAGGCCGAGGTTGCAGTGAGCAAAGATCACACCACAGAATTCCAGCCTGGATAACAAAGCAATACCTTGTCAAAAAAAAAAAAAAGAATTGGGAGAGGAGATTCCCTGAGAAGAGAGGAAAAAAGAACACATTAAAGAGACCTTAACCCCAGATCTTAAAACCAACAAACTCTCAATGTAATAAAAATTGATTCCTAATACTTACAAAATTATGACACACACAGATAATGAACATTCGTTTGCATGACACGTGAGACCAGAGTCAACTCTCTGAGGACTCCTGCTGCCCTCCACCCATAGTCAATTCTGTAGCAACACAGTCTCCACTACAACTATGATCCATTTGTACCACACCACAGTGCCTGGGATGCCTGTTATAAAGCTCTCAATTAGATAAAATTAAACAATTATGAAGTGGTCAGGGACAGAACAGAAAATTCAGGAAAAAGTGATAAACTAGAAGACAGTGAAGAGATTCAAACATATAGAAAGAACTTATACTGTTAACATTTCAGAAAGATCAAAGTATTACCTTAAAAGCACTCATTGTACTCAGCAGCTAGGATCTTTGAGGATCTTGACAAGATCAGGCTCTGTAGGCTAATGGATACTGAAACCACCTTGCATTTGATGAGAAATGGAATGAGAATTAAAGACTTGGAAGCCTCAAGTTCTGACTACTGTTTCTAGTAACTTTGTTATTCAAGGAAGAAGGGAAATGTATGATCATTGAAAGGAAAAATCGTGGCAAAACTGTAAGAGTGTTTCAAGTATGCTTATATGCTGAAGGAAATAAGCCAGATGAGAGAGCAAGAGAGAGAATTATTGTTTTAGGTAAAAGAACTGATAACTGGTGAGCCTCAGTGGAAGGCGTTGATGGCATCAGGGTTCAAGTGTAGCTATTAGCCTTGCAGGGATGAGGAACTCATCCCAAGATGTAAGGACAAGAGAAACAGGTGCAAAATGATGCAGATATATTAATTTGGAAGAATGATTGGCAAGCATGATTGGGAAGCGTGATATTCTCAGTGAAATAAGAGACTAGAATTTTTGTTGAGATTAATTTTAACAAAATCCTAGTCCTACAAGACTCCAAGAGAGTGGTGACTATTTGAAAAAATGTTACGGAAAACAGCAGCAAGAACCAAAGATGTGGTATGAGTGGAGAAGTGTGTGAGGGATGGTATCAATACAGATGGAAGATAAAAGCCACAAAACAGGAGTCAAGTCTGCAATGAATGTGGAAGAGAAACCTGGGAGTCAGCAGATGACAATGACTAAGGGTAGAGGAGCTAACCTCAGTGGAAGATGCTGCTTATCCTCCACTAAGATTGTGTCAACATTTGGTCTAGAAGATACTGGAGCTTCAAGTCCACTGACTTTGGTTACGGATACTGTATGCTGTGGTTCTTGAGGAAAACAGTCACCATATAAAAAGCCTGCTGGGTAAAAAGTGTGTGTAGGGAGTGAGGATGGAATTAGGGTCTTCCTGGGAATCACCTGCCCTGGTATCCTCTGTGAACTTATCCTCTGCAAAAGAGACAGGTAAGTCAGCTAATGGCTGCATCAGCAAATTGTCTAACTTTAAACATTGCCAGGACTGCTCAAAGGACTTAATGCTCCAACATCAGCAAAGCACCCTTGGATAACATGAGGACTTAGCCAGCAAAGACTCAGGGGACCAGTGCTCTCTATTCCTCAAGGCACAGCAAATCTTGTGTTAAAAAGAAAATCTCAAAGTAGAAATGCATTTGCTGTTGCATAGACTTGCTTCCCATAGTAAAGCTAGTAACTCCTGGTGAAAACATCTTAGGAAGAGCTGTTGGGTACAGTAGTGATGTTAGATAGCTCCCCCAAGAACCCGGCTCTAAAAGGTCTACCAGAGGTGGTGCTGAGATCTTCATACTCAGAACCATCATAAACTGTGGTCTGAGTATCAGTGGTGTCTGTCTCACCTGGGAGCTTATTGAAATGTAGAATCTCAGACTTCACCCCAAACTTAATGCATCAGAATCTGCTTTTTTACAAGATCCCCAGGTAATTCCTGAGCACATTAGAGTTTGAGGAGTTCTGTTCTGAAAGCCACAATTGCTAGGAGCTTCACTTTTTGTTTGTTTGTTTGAATAATACACATTAGGTACTCAGCTGCCTTTGACAGCAACAGGCTTCTGAGGGCCAATGGGAACAAGCTGCCCTATGGGCATAGTTGCCCAGCTGGGACCCAGTGTCCAGTTGTGTGAGAGGTTTTGCCATTTTTATGAGTAGTAGAGGGAGGCAATGGGATGAAGAAAGAGATGGTAGAGCACAGAGGTGTGTGTGTGTCCGTGGTGTGTGTGGTGTGTGTGTGTGGTGTGGGTGTGGGTGTGGGTGATATGTGTGGAGTATTTGTGTGTGGGATGTGTGTGTGTGGGGTGGGGGAGTGTTGCTTTCCCCCCCTCCTCCCCAGAATTCCTGCAGCAGTGGAGATTATCATGACCTTGGAGGGAGCTCTAGAATGAATTTTCTTCAGAATTTGAACTGCTTTTCAAATTCCTGGTGAAGGGTGTGACCTCAGTAAGACTCTTGGTGTGTATCAAGTACAGCACGGTGGTAGGGCGGTAGGGTCTGTTTCCACAGAGTTTCTTCTGTGTAGATTGGGCCCTTTCTTTTCAATTTTTGCCTCAGGGAATCTACTTCCATAGACTCACTGAGTGTTAGAAAAAAGGATTTCATGAATGATCTTCAACAATCTTTTCAGTTAATTCACAGACTGGAAATAAAGAAACTGTAGTTTCACGAAGTTTCACTTTATTCAACTGTAGTTTCTTTATTGAAAGTACTTGAGTATGTCTTATCCTGGCAAAGTCTTGACACCAGAATTAGCCAAGGTTGGTTCCAGAAAAGCGATCCTCTAAAGTTCTTGGCATCAAAAAATAGAATCTCCATCAAATAAATAGAATCTCCTTCATATCCTGATATTTTGACTGCCTCATTCATAAAAGGGAGAAACAGTTAATGACTTTTTGTAAAATTTCAGGTTGGACCTCATGTCAAAATAATCCTTATTCAGAAAGTCTGGGATCCAACAGAAACTTCAGGGAATGGGAAAAAGAAAGTTAGCATGTGCCTTCTTCTCCCATTTATATTAAAGCAGGTGGAATGCAAAACTATTAGCAATAAAACTTCACTCTGGCTCTTCTCTATAAATGTGGATGCTGTGCTCACTCCCAACAGAGTTGAAGTTCAAATAAAGGCAAATAAAAGTGTGCTTTTTTCTGCTAACTAAACCCCCCTGCCACCCACCTCACTGTCGTGCTATGTTGGAGAGTAGGACGAGAAAGATAAAGCTTAAGCCTCAGTCTCTTGGTTTACTTTACTCCAGGGAGAGCTTTGAGCAAGAGAAATTAAGTCTGAGTACAGACCATCGTGCCGTGCTGCTAGAACATCTTATAAAATAAGACCTATATTCAAAGGTCCTAATGATTCACTTGAATCATGTCTTGAATGTCTTTTTTCCTCAAATTAAAATTGAGCCCTTTGCTTTAGTTTTATTCTTAAGGTCATCTGTGTGTCTATGTGTGTGTGTCTGTTTGTTTTCATGATTTGTTTGGTTTGAGCCCCAAATGATGAGAAACCCTCTGAACTGTTTTGTTGATTCTCTTAGTGAAAAATAGATGTCGGTCAGATTCAACCAACCACCCTTGTAGAATACCTGTGATATGCCAGACACACTTTATATGAACCCCACCACATCTATGGGATGTTCTATTGTTACCTATTAAACAATTTTCCCATAGATAGCTCATAAACTAAAGAACTGGGAATTCAGGGCCTTTTTCACTACATTAAACCTGACAAGGCAAAGATTTCCATTCTTTAAAGTCTTTTCAGGTCATTTGTGTATTTTCAGCATTAAAATGTAAGTTAAACCCATTTTAAAGAATCCTAATTGTTTAGACCTATAGTGAAATACAACAAATTCAAAAAATTTTCGGGAAATAGACCCATGTGCATGCACATATACACACCCTGCTGTGAGCTTGTGTGGCTGCGGGTGGTTAGTCAAAGAGGAGCATTGTAAAAAGTATGTGAGTTGTTTTTAAGAGTGATCACCACTTTGCAACAGGAAGTGTTTTACTTGCTCCTGCGCTCTTTTTCTTTCTCTTAAACAAGAGGGAAATTGTTTATAACCACTCAGATGTATTTTGTAACACATCATTAAAATGATCGAACCCAGGCAGCTCACAAGAGCCCATCTTTTAGGTAATGATGAACTTGCAATACACAGAAGCCAGGCAGGTCATTCTGCTGATTCAGCCAATTTCGTGGGCCTGGTATGCACATAGTTTTTTCCTAAGACAAAATCAACAATTTTTAAAGCACCAAAAATATAAAGAAAAATATCCTGAGACTCCAAGTTAAACGGCATATCTCAATATGGATTTCTCTCTGCATCAGATAATCTAAAATGATAGTGGAAACTAAATGGCAGTGATTATTTTAAAGTGCATTGTATATCTAGTTTAATTTTTCTAACATGGCACTATCTTTAAGATTATAGATTATACTTTAAAAAATGATTTGAGGGGAAGAAACATGACTATTCAAAGCATCATATCTTAAGTTCACTCTAAATGTGACTATTGCATATAATAATAAAGAATGCACCTAGACATTTAGCATTGAGACTTCAACTCAACACTTCCTGTCTCTGGTGTTTAGAATAAATTGCAAATGTGCATTACCTTGTGTACATTCTTTTTTTCTCTTCCTGGCAACAGATGGATTCTGCCTTCTGTTCCTGGATACCAGAGATGTCATCAGCTGTTATGGGGAAAGACAGTTCCTAAATTCAGATCTTAAAGGAGAAAATCGTTTTACTTCACCTTTAGTAAGAATTTCATTTGTAAATGTTCCCGTCAATTGAAACATACTGAGGAAGACAATGACTGAACACTGCCACAAAGCAATGTGGCAGAAGGAAATTAGGCAGTGGCAGAGGCTGGAAATGCTGAGATTTGCCGTCTATGTAGACACGTATCCTTTCAAGATCATAAATCTCTCTCTCAATTTCGTCACTGGATAAAGGTCACCCACTTTTACATATTCCCCCCAGCCCTCTTTCCATTTAAAATGATGGAGCTCAATCCCAAAATGAATGAAAATGTCTTGAAATATGACTAAACTAAATTTCACAAAAGAAAGTAAATGCAAAATCATAAAACCCACCAAGAAAGAGAGATCAGGCTGGGCGTGGTGGCTCACACCTGTAATCCCAGCACTTTGGGAGGCCGAGGCAGGCAGATCACGAGGTCAGGAGATTGAGACCATTCTGGCCAACATGGTGAAACCCCGTCTCTACTAAAAATACAAAAACTAGCCAGGCGTGGTGGCATGTGCCTGTAGTCCCAGCTACTCGGGAGACTGAGGCAGGAGAATGGCGTGAACCCTGGAGGCAGAGGTTGCAGTGAGCTGAGATAGCGCCACTGCACTCTAGTCTGGGCGACAGAGCGATACTCTCTCTCAAAAAAAAAAAAAAGAAATTTTATAGAAGTGAATTTATTTTTAATGTATAGTTTTGCCTTTATTTCCTATATTGTTTACTTGGCATTTAACTTGTGCTGGCCAGTTGTGTCTTGTTCTACAAGTAAGAATTTGGACAATATAAGCAACTGAGAGTGCCAGAAGTTACCATGTGTTTCAGCAAGGAAAATTTTAAGGATATAAATAAATACCATTTCACCAAGTAAACTGTAAGAACTTTGGGGGCAAATACATGTCTATTATTTTGTTATAACCTTAGTTCCGGCTGGGCGCTGTGGCTCACACCTGTAATCCTAGCACTTTGGGAGGCTGAGGCGGGTGGATCACCTGAAGTTAGGAGTTCTGGACCAGCCTAGCCAACATGGTGAAACCCTGTCTCTACTTAAAATATAAAAAATTAGCCGGTGTGGTGGTGGGTGGCTGTATTCCTGGCTACTCAGGAGGCTGAGGCAGGAGAATCTCTTGAACCCAGGAGGCAGAGGTTGCAGTGAGCCAAGATGGAGCCATTATACTCCAGCCCAGGGAACAAGAGTGAAACTTCATCTCAAATAAATAAATAAATAATAAACCTTTAGTTCCAAGCACAATGACTTATAGAATACAGAAACTTAACTTTTTAACTATGAGGAAATTAATAAGGAAGTATTCATATGTGTGGGTTGGGAGGACATTTCCTTTGTAACGTATATTTATTATTATTCACCAGAATAATAAGATTTTATCACCAGACAGGATTTTGGAAAATATCGTTCACTCAAACAGCATGAATGAGGAAGGAATCCTGGCAGGTTTGAAATACTTGGATTCTGTAGATTTCCTTAAAAAAAAAAAAAGCAAAAATATGTATGCCTATAATCACTTTAAAGTAAAATGTTTAAAAAAATGCACACAAGTAAGAGAATGGACTTTATTTTTACACATGTATTTTAGGTTTTAAGAATACATAAGCATATTCCATCTGTTGGGATGTATAGTTTGTTTGAGTTCTGCCATGGAGTTTGAAAATGGAGTAGTATTTTGCTCTCCTTCTTTCTCCATTGATTAATTTACTAGGTGACATTGGGCAAATCCATCATCGTTCCTTTGTGTCAACATCTTCACCTTCACTAATGCATGCTGGGAGCCAAGGATGTGGTAATCTATACCTTCAGATAGTGACACGGAGCATAATAATCTTCAACAGAGGAGGAACTGTACTTTTTGTATTATTAACAGCAATATTTCATTGAGTATTTTCTAGGCAGTTGGGGTGCATTTACTTCAGGTGGTTATTTGGCGGTTGTTTATTTATTTGTCTTCATCTTATGAGTTAACACTGCCAAAATTTACATGACTGAGGCGAATTGTTCTAGATCCAGTCTCTTACCTCATGTTCAATGCTCTTTTGTTCCCTTATAACAGGACTTCAAGATTTCCATGGGGACACCTTAAGCCACAGTCATAAATTTGGGAACGATGTCATTTTTTTTCTATGTAGGTCTCTTATCAATTTTCCATTAATAAAAATGAATTTAGAAGATGAACCAAACAGAAAATTAATAGGGGAGTATAGACTAATAAGGCTACAGAACAAATACCGCATAAGTTCTCAGCATTTCAGCTAGCTACAAAGCTCACTGTATAAAACGTAACTTATATAGAACCTGTATCATTCTTCCTCTCATTCCTATTTCCTCTTTTAAAAATAATTTTATACAATTGTGTTAGTTCTTTAAAAATAACCTCAGATACCCTTATATTTTTCTTCTCTCTAAACCTCACTAACTCTAAAAATAAACTTACAAAACCACACACACAAAAATGGAAAACTCAAAAACATTCAAAGATGTAATTCAGCAAGGACAGAATGATGCGTTGATCCCCTGAGATGGCTCTGCCTTAGCTGCAGTAGAAAAAGTTGTAAAGGCAAGAATGGTGGGGAACTGGAGGAAAATTAATTTTGTGTCTGCGATGTCTTGGGCAGTTGGAGCTCAGTTTTATAGGATAAAGTAACATCAATTGAATTACTTACAGTAGTGTCATTTCCCATGAAATTTTGGTTATAGTCCCCACTTCACTTGTATGGAAACCATTAGGGCTATTTAGATATAACCACCCAAAGAACATTTTTCATTTTTATATTCAAACATGGTCTACATAGCTGAGACTGCATAATTTATTTCGGGCCATTTTTGATCCTCTGTGAAGTATGGAACTGGTAGAGACTTTTGAGTCATGCATTTTGCATGGCTGGTAGTGAGGGAAAATCGCTCAATATGTGAATAAGCCCATTACAAACAGGACAGTGGCTAGAACTCAGGAGGGAAAAACAATCACTTACCCTTAAATCAAGACTATCACGAGAGTAGAGTACTGAATCCTACAGTATACACAGAAAAAAACATTTTGAGAGTAAGAAGAAAAGGCTCTGTGTGAACATCGAGGTTAGCTTGAGGCCTAGGGTCACAGATTTATTCTTAAAAGTGAAAAATAATAGGAAAAGAAATACTAAATGCAAACTTTCCTTACTTTATAATTTTGCCTTCAGGTAGCCTGAAGTAAAAAGGTCCTTTGAGATAATTATGCACTTTGAGTATAGAAAATCTTAATACAATATTTAATATTTTCATGCTTCTTTTTTTTTTTTGTCTTGAGACAGGATCTTGATCTATCACCCAGGCTGGAGTACACAGGGTCTTGCTGTATCACCCAGGATGAAGTTAGTGGCATGATCACAGCTCACTGCATCCTCCCACCTCAGCCTCCTGAGTAGCTAGTACTATAGATTTGTGCCATCACACCCGGCTATTTTCTTTTTTTTTTTTTAAGAAATGGGCCTCACTTTGTTGCCCATACTGGTCTTGAATTCCTGGCTTCAAGGAATCCTCCTGTCTCAGCCTCCCAAAATGTTGGGATTATAGTCATGAGTCCCCACACCCAGCCAGTATTTAACTTATTCCTATTGAAAAAAAAAAAAACCTTGCTCCTTGAACACTTAAAACTATACTGTTCCTTAATATATGTTAAATTAATTTTAATGTATATCAAAATGTCGAGCCAAAAAATCCTCTAACTTATACATTTATTGCCTCTCTTTTTTTATTCCATATCTATTTATTCTAAGGGTTTGAATTTCAAATATTATGTGTACACTTAGTAGTAGATGTAACTGTTTTATAGTTTATTAACTTCACACTTATTTACTTTATGAAACAAAATTTGGTGAGATAGAAGGCACTTATTATTGGTTGCACAATAGGATTGAACAGCCAGTCACCTTATATTAAGCTAAATCCCTGGTCAGTATCAGAGCTCCTCACTTACGTCCACACGAACAATGTGATATGGCAGACTTTGTCAACAATAAAACTCACAGATATTACAATTTTTTTTGAGCAAGATCTACAATGGCTACTTCAGAGAACTTGACAATAAAAATGTATTTAGTACTTAGGCCCAGATTTTGCCTAGATTACACAGGCAGTTAAGACCTCACTTTCAGTCCTAAAGGTAAAGATTGCACAATTGTGAAAGTTTGGCATTCATCAGGTCACCTTCAGGGAACAAATGGGGTGAAGCCAAATACTCTGTGGTTGCGACCCAGTTGTTTTCCTTCTTGAAGTTTCTCATACTAAATTTTTCCAAGTAATGATTCCAAGTTTTAGCAATTATTTGCTTACTTCACAGTGAAAAATCTTAAACTACAAGAAAAAGCATGCTTTATTTCCACCCCATCGCTATAAAAATGTTTACACTTATAGATTCAGTATTCATCTTGAACTTTCCATTTTTGCTTCTGGCCTTGATGATACAGGGAAGGTTATTGTTAACCTCTCAATGAACAGATGTAGTTTGGAGTTAAAAATTTTCTTAAACAAATGCAAGAGAATTAAAGGTATTATTTCTTCTGACAAAAATATCAAAGTTTCTTTTTTATGTGAGCAAATGATAATTAAGAGTGATAACATTTCTGAGTGCCTGTATCATATGTTTAAAAGTAATATTTGGCTGAGTGCTGTGGCTCACGCCTGTAATCCCAACACTTTGGGAGGCAGAAGCAGGTGGATCATTTGAGGTCTGCAGTTCAAGACCAACCTGGCCGAAATGGTGAAACCCCGTCTCTACTAAAAATACAAAAATTAGCCGGGCATGGTGGCCCTCACCTGTAATCCCAGCTACTCGAGAGGCTGAGGCAAGGAGAATTGATTGAACCTGGGAGGTGGAGGTTGCAGTGAGCCGAGATCGTGCCACTGCACTCCAGCTTGGGCAACAGAGCGAGACTCCGTCTCAAAATAAATAAACAAATAAATAAAAGTAATATTCGAAATTTCCTAAACTTGATTAAAGAATAAAACATTTCATTCTTATTAGATTCTCCTAAAATAAAAACACAGGTGTATTTGTTAGATCATTTTCATTACCCCATTGCATAATTTAGTAAATTGCATTTAAAGAGTTAGGTGACTATATGAGTTCCTCAAAGTTGAATGGGTTATTTAGTTTTAGTTCCCAGAATCCCCAAGAGGTAGAAGACATTTATAGCTAATCTCAAAATAAAACAAAATTTAACATCTGGATTGTCAACAATAAACTAAGTAACACGTTAAATAAAGTAAGCTTAATTTTAGATCAGCAATTGTAAAAGGTTAATACAGTTGCAAGTACTTTTAAGGCAGGTAAGATGGATTATGTTGAGTTGACTAAGAGATAAATAATTTGATATTTTAGTCATGGTTCTTCACTGAACCCAACAGTGATCTAAGTCTTTGAAAAGTAAAGGAAGGTTGAATCAACTGAAATGTGTTGATAATCATTTTAATAATGGATATTAAATTAGCTTACATACGTGTGTATATATATATATGTATGTGTATATGTATGTATATATATGTGTGTATATATGTATATATATGTGTGTATATATGTATATATGTGTTCATATATGTTTATATATGTGTGTATATATGTATATATGTATGTATATATTGCTCCAAAGATTCTTTATAATTATATAATAAAGTTATTAGATCATGTATTTGTTTCCTATTGTCATTGTACCAGATTATCACAAATTCAGTGAATTCACAGAATGCAAATAGTTTAACTTACAGTTCTGGAGGTTAGAAGTCCTAAATGGGTCTCACAGGGCTCCAATCAAGGTGTGGGCAAGGCTGCATTCCTTCTGGAGTCTCCAGGGGGAAATTCCTTGTCTTGACTTTCCCAGCTTCTAGGGGCTGCCCATATTCTTTGACGCCATCTTGAAAACCAGCATTGGCATAGCTCCTAACTTTTCTTTTATTATCACATCTGTCCTTCCTCCTCTGACTCTTCTGCTTCCTTTTTAGATTTATAATACCTTTTTGATTATATTGGGCCCACCAGGGGCCCAATCCAAGGCCCGCCCAATTTTGATAATCCAGGATCAGCCCCCGTCCATTTTAAGATCCATAACTTAATCACAGCATGTGATGCTTTGCCTTACATGGAAAAGCATCCCCTTTGCCATGTAAGGCAACAAAGTCATAGATTCTGAGGACTAGCACATGGACATCGTTAGGGGTCATTATCTGGCCTACCACAGACTGGCTGTATTACAGGTGACTAAGGTCCTACAAGGTAGAAACATATGTAGAAAATTATGCTGGAATTGAAATAAAATGCTTGTGGGTAGAAATGCTTCCACTGAGGCCTGGGCAAAAAGGTTTAGAGTGTGATCAGTATGCAGTTTTTATGATCTTTCTTTTGAGCAAGGATTTTAGCAAGGGAGGGAGACCTCATGTAAGTCTCCACCTCCACAGGTGATTTTCTCCTTCCTATATGGGAATCAAATGCTTGCATGTTCATCAAAGCTCAAGCAACATCCTTTTATGCCATCTGGATGATTCAGAAATATAACTAAACTATTTATAGCTCATTTTTATATTCCTTAATCCAATGAGTGAGTATTTAGATGTCATATATTAAACCATGTGCATCTATCTACTGCTTGCATTTCTGTCAAAATGGGATTTTTTTCGCAAATGCTTTAAATATTTTATAGCCAATTGCCATTTTCACCCTAAGTTGAAAAACTAAAAGGAAATATTAGAGATGCCAGTGTAACATAAATGAGTCATCTGAATGTAAAATCATCACAATGAGAGTATGAACAAAAAATATTTTATCAATAACAATTTTGATAAACATAACATTCTAGTAACCTTTGACATATCACTTCATCCTGGAAATTTTGACCTTTGACTGTGTCTCCTTCTCACCCAAGGAAGGGCAAATTGCACTTCGCCATTGCCTATTGTGACTGAAAGGCATTTGGAACAATAGCGAGTTAAAGAGCTGCTGCTTGGTGATGGCCTGTCCTATTGACCTTGAATGATCACCATGGGGTCTTTTTCTCAGCTATCCTAAAGGGTAAATCAGAGTTTATCAGTCTCATTAATCCAGGCTTCCACTGGGGCCTGGGCAAAAAGGTTTAGAATGTGATCAGTATGCAGCTTTCGTGACCTTTCTTTTGAGCAAGGGAGGGAGACCTCATGTAAGTCTCCACATCCACAGGAGGTGGCTTTCTCCTTCCTATATGGGGATGAAAAGAATGATACCGAAGTCAATTCAGCAGAGAGAGTGACAAGGTCACCGTGCCTGTATTCCCATGCCAGCTGTTCTCAATACAGCCTGAGTGGTGCACCTTTAATTTTCTGATCTTCAGTCTATTTAGTGTGGATGTATTTTTATTAATAATTACGGTGGACATCTTCATCACTTTTCCTATAAAGTAGTCTTGATACATAGTCAAAGAGGAAGGATTGGCATTGGATGATTAGGTAATGTCTTTAATTCACCGGGGCTATCTTTGTTTTCATATTTACCACTTTTATTGAGACATACGATACAAAAATGGAGTGGGGAAATCCAAGTCTTGTTTGGGTACAGTTGAGGGTCAGGTGTGTAGAACAAAACCAAGTTTTTTTTCTGCATCTTTATTTCCATCTGTCTCTGATGCTACCATACCTCAAAAGGACAAATTCTTATTTCTGGTGAAGGAGAGTCCAAAGACATGGAATATATTAGAAATAAAAATCCCCTGGATGAGGGGCAAATCTAAGACAAAGCCAACTGTTTTCTTTATGTACTTTAAATGCTTCATTAAAACATAAAGTAGGAGAAATCAAATGATTGTATCACATATGAAGCCTTGGAACTTCTGTGAATCTTGTCAACATTTAGCATCAGCTAGGACAAATAAAAAATATCAAGGTTTTGTATCATTTAAATTTAGGTTTTATTCTACTAAGGAGGAATGATTTCTGTGGTCAGGCTGACCTGATGATTACACAGGTATCTGTAAGAGATCTACAAGCGAGCGTTGCTGAGTCTCTCCATATTATGCTCACTTTAACAAGAGTGTGTTTAAAGGAGCTCACATGATTTGGGGCAAACCAACAGGGCCTTATTGTACAGATATGAATAAGCTACAACTGCTGAATGCTATCATATTTGCTTTTTAGTTAAATATGCACACAGACACAAACACACAACCTAATTTTGGAGCATTTGGGGAAGTTTCTAAATAATTGTAAGATCGAGTGCTCTATTTATTATTAATGCTGAATTATATTCAATAACGGTAATAAAATTCAGAGTGCCATTCTTATTTTGTAAGAATTAACAGTCTAGAGAAGAATTAAAAAAGCTTGTACATTCTTATTTGTCTCATATGTAATAAATGTATGGAAAAAGCTGTATTGGAAAGCTGTAATGAATGAGCTACTCAGGCCTGGGCAACCTGTTTAATCCACTCTCCCATCACAGCAATAGCCTCAGGTATTTGTGCATGGCCAAGGTCATTGAAATGTAAGAGGCAGTAGTGTGTGGATGAACCAGCTATACAGTGAAAGAGTGAGGGTGGGGCACAGAGTGGGGAAGCCCTGATTTGTTGAGTTTGCTGGTTTCCCAAGGAGAAAATATTTCCACTGGGGTGATTTCAAGCTACCAAACTGACATCACTAAAAATGAAGTTTTCTTTATGGTCCTCCAAATCTGTTAGTCAGTATCATGCCCTGAGGAATAAAATGTGCTTTTCTCTTAGGCTATTATATTAACCTATTATTCAAAACACTTTTGGCTGGGCGTGGTGGCTCAAGCCTGTAATCCTAGCACTTTGGGAGGCTGAGGTGGGTGGATCACCTGAGGTCAGGAGTTCAAGAGCAGCCTGGCCAACATGGTGAAACCCCATCTCTACTAAAAATACAAAAAATTCGCCAGGCATGGTGGCAGGTGCCTGTAGTTCCAGCTACTCGGGAGGCCAAGGCAGGAGAGTCGTTTGAACCCGGGAGGCAGAGGTTGCAGTGAGCCCAGATCATGCCATTGCACTCCAGCCTGGGCAAGGAGAGGAAGAGTTCATCTCAAAAAACAACAACAATAACAACAAAAAACACTTTCTGCCCATGCATAAGCTTCTAAGTGAAATATCCCTACTCACCACCACTGAAGACATAGCTTGCATAAAATAATAAATACAAAAAATTAGGCAGAAATGGGTATTGACCAAGAGTAGTCAATGTACTAGCTGTACAGAAACTATAATAAAATAAGCTAGGCCAGTACCACTCACTTTCTCTGGGATTTTAATTGAGAAGTACAGAGAAAATCAAGCCATTAGTAGTCATTGCTGAAGGTCAAAAGAGGCACAGAGAGAGAAGCTATGAAGTCGTGTAGGGGCTTTAAGGTGGAGAATAGGGCAAACTAAAGCTAAAATGTATAGAAACTGAGGGAAAAAAGACATTAAGATTTACTCTGAGAGATATGGATAAGAACTGGCTCCTAGACCTTCTTTGATTCCCATCAACACTCTTATTCCAGATTTGGATCACATATATTCTTAAGAGAAGCTCTCCTTTTATTAAGGCCACTTGAGTTAGAATCTTTTTAATTATAAAAAGACTTTGGGTAAACATTTAAGTAAACAAAAAGACTTCAAGTAAAACAAATTTGTACCAGGAATTGGGCTTAAGCTAGTGGAAATAGTGGGGTAATTGGAATTACTTAGGCCATTACAATGGCTTTGCTTCTGGAATGAAATTCTGATATTTCATGCTATATGTTGCAGCTAATAAAGTTATATTCTGTGCTTTCTGGAGAAGGGGAGCATCATGACTTTCATCACTGTAAAAAAAAAAGTTAGGCAGCAAGTTAATACTCTTAAAGTTACTCATCCCCTTAAATATCCTACCATCTCAAAATAAATGACATTTTAGTACCAGCCATGAGAACCATATGTTACAAGGTAATGAATTATTCCAGAAAATGAAATATATGTTTAGGACAAGAGCAAGTGAATGGTACGTGGCATCAGGTACAGAAATAAAGGTTTTGTCCCATTTTTCCCTTTTGCAAAAATTAGTTGTTATAACAGTTCTAGTTATTTCCCACTATTGTATATCAATTGTTTAGCAATGTTTGTTTAATTTACAGATTGCAAAGAGGAGATAAATAAAAACTGAATATAATTTAATGGTACTATTTAAAATAACAGCTAGTTTTCTATGTGACAAATATTATTCTAAGTACTTTAGATACATAGATTCACTTAATCGTCTCAAAAATCTAAAAAGGTAGTTGAGGAACATACCCATTTTACAGACTAGGAGACTGAGGAATAAAGAAGTTAAGGTAATTTCCCTGATACTATATGGAGCCAACTTTCATAGCCAGACAGCCTAGCTTCAGACCAATAGTCTTTTTTTTTTTTTTTTTTGAGATGGAGTCTCGCTCTATGGGCCAGGCTGGAGTGCAGTGGCGTGATCTCGGCTCACTGCAAGCTCCACCTCCTGGGTTCACGCCATTCTCCTGCCTCAGCCTCCCGAGCAGTTGGGACTACAGGCGCCCGCCACCACGCCCAGCTAATTTTTTTTCTTTTTTTTTTTTTTTTTTTTTTTTTTAGTAGAGACGGGGTTTCACTGTGTTAGCCAGGATGGTCTTGATCTCTTGACCTCGAGATCTGCCCGCTTTGGCCTCCCAAAGTGCTGGGATTACAGGCGTGAGCCACCGTGCCCAGCCAGACCAATAGTCTTGACCATTGCCCAGTGGACTCCAATATCATTAAATAGTCTTTGATGTGGCCTTTTGTCATTTCTTCTGGAGGCACTAGATGGAGTTGACACAAAAGCATCCTATTCTTAAGGTATCAATGTATTTACAATGCATGTGATAGATGGAATGTGTCAGATGGGGACAACTTTTGAATTGGATGAATGGGATGTAGGGAGTTTGCTTTACCAATTAGCAAGAGCTAAGCTCTATTAGATATGTTTCATACCTTGTTCACCATGGCCATGTTCCTCGCCAGGAAAGACTGCTTCATAATAATTTTAGTGCACAGGTTTTCACCTCCTTAGTGATTCCCACCTGGGCTAAGAATGAGACACTGAACTCAAAGGCAGCCAATCCAAAAGCTGATGAGAAAACTGTGATATGACCTGGCTTGCAAAAGATGAGCTCAGCAAGTGAGATTCTCTTAAAAATCAGAACTAGGAAATTCTAAGAGCCTGAGTCATTTAGCAGCAGGAACCAAAGCTAAATGTTGTAGAAATCAGCCTGGAAACATGATGATGGGGTTTGCCAAAGTTATGAGCTAACAGAAACTATGAGTAAGCAGAGCCATTAGGTAGAAAAAAAAATAAAGTACAAAGTAAGGAAACTATTTTTTTCATTGGACATTAAAAGCAGGCCTGTGGGGAATATTTGAATCACATCATACACAGCCGACTGTACAATAAAGACCCCCAAAGTATTGCTGTTGAGGTCTCTAGGAGTATTATGAGTCTAGGAATGCCTTTCTCTTAGAGACTGTAATCGAAGGTGGCCGTGTCACTAGATCCTGTTTACTTGGGATTTTTTCCCCTTGCAAACAAAAGCTTCTTCCTAAGACGTTAAAGATGTGTTCAGAATCATTCAGAACCCACTTTTCTTGTCTTTTGTAGCTTCTAGTAACTATTATTTCATAGCTCCTTCAAGGCAAGGGTTAGTAACTCACCTTTGGATTTAGTCAGTGACAACTTGGGCACTTCTTAGAATGGCACCATCATGTGACAGTCTTTAAAGAAGTATCTTTTGTTATCCAATACTTTCAATGTGTCTGGACTTCAGAAGATGAAAGTGAGTTGTATTAGAATAATTAGCTGCAGGAATAGTATAGAAAGGTGTCTCTCGCAAGAACTAGAACTTAGATATGGAATCAAAAGGAGAAGCAAGCTTGCAAGAATCTATGGAAAAACTAGACAAATATTTGGACAGATTTTAATCATTTCCTTGATTCCAACTTTTCTCCACAATAAATTAAATAATTAAACAGAATTGTTCATTTATTTATCAAAAATAAGGCAACTGAGAGCTTATTTTTGTTAGCACTTTATCATGTTACATACTAAGTGCTTTGTTCACCCTGACTATTCTCTTCCTTAGGAAGCTACACCCAGGCCATTCTCTCCAGATATATATATTTTTTTTACTTCTAGCTAGTACCTCTGGCTAGACAAGTAGATAGCTAGTCGTCTGTGGCATTCCTTTGGAGTTACCTTACTAATTGTGTCTAACCATATTACCTGATTTCTTTCTTCTATTTTAAAGTTTGTGATTAATAGTGACCTAGCTTAGGAAGATGTAAGTTAGGCATAATAATAATAATATAATGTGGTTTGAAATTTGCAAAATAATTTTAAATCAAGTATTTTGTTTTCTATTGTGATAACTAACTTCTGAAATGGCATGGCATTTATTACTATTTCCTTTTTGGGTATATTGATAAGAATGGTTTCCATTGTAATTGACAGAAACCTAAACACAAAATGGGCAAAACAATAAAGGAGCTATTGGACGACTGAAAATGATCTGGCTTTAGGCATTTCAATTGGGATGGTACATCTCTCACTCTGGAATTCTCTGGTTCCATCCTCTTCTATGTTTTGGCTTCCCATGAAGGTGACTTTTCCATGTGGCAGCAAAAGGTTGCAGCAGTCACAGGCCTCTTATCTGCTAACCTAACTGTCTGCTCATCCGATCACTTGCTTGACCTGACCAAGGGGCTTTTCTTTCCCCAACTATTGCACTGAAGTCCTAGGCCTCTATCTGACCAGACCAACTTAGGTCAAATGGGCAATCCTGAAAGAGTTATCCAAATGCCAAGCACTGAGCAGTTTAGGCCTGGGTTAAGTGTTTGTCACTGAGCCAGTCATTGTGAATATGGAATTGGTTTGAGCTGAGTGGATGAGGCCAGTTGCCCCTGGAGATGCAGCAGGGGAAGGTGATCCCATCCTAATTGCATGGCTGGTACCTGTGGGAAAGGGATGACAGTATGCTGAGATGGCTACTTCCATAAGGTATATTATGACAGGTGAGCAGGCAACCAAAAGCATGGACTCCTGAGAATATGATTTGGATTTCTGCTTTCTACTCTATTTCTTTGACTCATAAAAGTGAGACTACTACTACTACTTTTCTCTCAAAAAGGAAATGATTAATGTCTGCCATGTAATTTGGTAAACTACTATGTTATGAGCTAAAAAGTAATTTCATTAGTTTACTATGGTTGATGTTGTGTCTATTATTAGTTAAATTATTTTTTAGAACTTAAAGATAGTCCAGGCATGGTGGCTCATGCCTGTAATCCCAGCACTTTGGGAGGCTGAGGTAGGTGGATCACCTGAGGTCAGGAGTTCAAGACCAGCCTGACCAACATGGTGAAATCCCGTCTTTACTAAAAATAGAAAATTAGCTGGGCGGGGTGACGGGCACTTGTAATCCCAGTTACTTGGGAGGCTGAGGCAGGAGAATCACTTGAACCCAGGAGGTGGAGGTTGCAGTGAGCTGAGACTGCAGCATTGCACTCCAGCCTGGGTGACAAGAGTGAAACTGCTTCTAAAAAAAAAAAAAAAAATACAGAAATAAGTCAGACACTTAATAAGAACTCTCATTTCTTATAAGTAAATCAAATGCTTGTGTAGATATTCAATTGTTCCAGAATTTTCCAGTGTGTTTTGTAACATGGTATAGAAATGTAAAATGGCTATTACTAAGATATAGATGATCCTGTCGTCAAAATATTCGGGAAATGTTAAATTAGATAAGAGTAAATTGGTGTCCTTGCAATAAGATTCTCAGAATCTTTAACATGCTAATATTAAATGTGAATCTTTAAGAGAGAGTCATATTATTGCTGAATTTGTCATATAAATTTCATCATAAAATCATTTACTGGGGATAAAACATTAGAAAAGTGATTCTTAACTGAAGGCAATTTTTTCTCCAGGGGACACTTGACAATGTCTGGATGCCTTTGTTTCTTGCCACAAATGGGTAGGTGTTATTGACCTCTAGTAGCAGGATGCTAAACATCCTACAATGCACAGGACAGGCCCTATACAACCAAGAATTACCCAGCCAAAAATATCAAGAGTGCCACAGTTGCGAAAACCTGTTTGAATTAATGTGATATGAAATTAACTCTGCGAAACACTGATTTAGACAGCTGATGCCAGATTTCCTACTTCCAAAGAATGGTGTAATCCACTGCTTTTCCAATGGCTCACCACTAACTTGGCCTTTATTCAACATGAGGATAGACACCTCAGTATTTGAAGTGTACAAAAGCAAAGCAAGGCTAAATCCTAAAATATGCCCAAAATATGCCTAACAGGGTTACCAAAGTATATTTATTAAAAAAGGATTAAAACTTTTATTATTACGCTAAAACCTTCATTCATCTACTATCGTACATTTTATATGAAATCAGTCAAATTATCCTTCTCAAATAGCAGCAACTACATGCTAATACCTTACATTTTGAAAATCACTGGACCCTTTCCACACAACTTTCATACCTCCATTCTGATTCCCTATATCTTCATCACATCCTTGAGGCATAGACTGATTCGATAAAATTACATAGATTTTGAAAGAGGAATATTTTAATGTTTAGTACAATTTGATTCTATTCTGACAATCTCATAGAATAATTCAAATAGAAAGTTTCCATTAGTCTTGTAAATGTCTATTCAATAAAGTCAGTTGCTGTGTGAGACTTCATATTTAATAAATATTATTTAAAACATATAATATTATTTAAGAGTAAATACTTGATGTTAAAACAAAGTTTTCTAGGATTTAATCTATTAGAAAAGTTGACTGCATTCAACTTTAAAGAGGAATTTAATCAGAATTGAAACTTGCTAATAGCTATATGTGAGTGGATATCCTTAAGATGTACTGATACCATAAGATGACAATGAGTTTGTGATTATTTGGCCATTCTCTGCCTTGCTTGTCTGGGAAATTCCAGTTTTAACATAGACATAAACCTAAAGCTTTAAAGACAGACAAGCAAACAACACCACAAATAATCAGAACAAAACCCTGTGGTATCTCTTAGATATTATCCTCAACCTTCCAAAGTCAAATCACACAGAGAAACTGAGGTAACAGAGATATTGTTACACATGAGGCAGCTGAAACCCAGAGGACTTGACAGACTTAAATGTCAGAGTCAGGTGTGAAACAGCTCTGCTGATTCTTAGTCACAGCTCTTTCCACAAATATATTGTTTTAATTATGAAATTCCTAGAGCACAAGACTGATCTAGCTGGTGAAATCTTAAAGGAAGCTGTTAATGTTTGCCTCCCCACATTACAAAGTAGAAGGGTAAATACATGTCCACCAAGATCATTAATCACTCTCATTTATTTCTTTTCTTTTCCTTCTTCTTTTTTTTTTTTAAATAGAATTACATGAGTAGCAGGAAGAGTAGGTCAAGTGAGGTAACAGGTCTAATTAGGAAGCAGGGTATTGGCAGGGCATATCCCAGGACTGCAGTGGAAATTCCCTAACATTGTCATTTAGTAAGGCAAAGATATCTGGCTGGAACTTACATAATTTGCGGTATCCAGCTTTTGTTTGCTAACCTGAAAGGACAACAGTGACATAATGTTATTTTCCTCACCTAAGTATCACTTCACTTTTTAAAGCTCCTGTAGACTGGTTAGCTCAGTCTCAAGGGAAAAGGAGAGGCAATCCCCTTGATTTGTTTTAATTAACCTGGTTCCCTTACCTATTTATAAGTTTACCTATTTCTAAAGATACGTGTGTATACATATACACGTACACTCACATATATTTTTATATTTCTATCTACATTCCATTAAAGGAGAGAAATGTAAACTTATAAAGCAGCATGTTAAGTTTCATTTATAATTAATATTTTAACATGTTTTTCTTTAATACCTGGACATCTCTTCAAATGATGTCCTTCTAAATTTAAATCAATGGACCTAATTGTTAATCTGACAAGGGCATAATAGGTATTCCATTTTTCCTGTGTTTTTGCAATTTGGAGACACATTAGTTTTATTAGTGTATACATTGTGATCATCTTTTTCTCTGGCTCCCGTTCCATATGACTCAATCTTCTGATGGTCCTCAAAGAAATTAAGTCAACCAATTACCAAGAGATATGGCAAGAAGTTGCAAACGCGGCTTCTTCACTTTGGCTTTTTACAAGAAGCCGTTTGAGGCAATGGGAAAAGTTAACTCTGGAATCAGATATAAGATATAAGACTAATGCTAGCCATAATAATAGTTATGAGGCACTGAAGTCCTTTACATGTAATCCTTATAGCAATTAGATGAGTTAGAATGCATTATGATCTCCATTTCATTAATAATAACATTGAATTCATGAACGTGAAGTCCCACATTTAGGAAGTGGTGGAGCTGGTATTCAAACCTAAGTCAGTTTGATCCAGTTTGATCTTTTAACCACTAAGCTGGCCTGGATTTGCATTCCAGTGTTCTCATTTCAATGGTACCACCTTCACAAATTAGTCATTTCTTTCAGCCTCTGCTTCCTGATTTATATGAAAGGATGTAATGCTAACTATTCTAAATGGTTGTTTTAAAGATAAAATAAGATAATGCTTGTGGAACCACCAACACAGAGTATGTGTTTCGTTCATTTCCTCTTCTTCATGACTCCATCAAAATAGAGAAATTGGTATACAAGACAATTAGCATGTAATATGGTGGTTCTCATTGTTGACTATACATTAGAACCCCCTGAGGGACTTTTAAAATGTGCTAATGGCTACTTGCAAAAGGAAATGAATGGGATTCCTAGGATGCTGGTGATATAGTATTAATCTGAGTGGTGATTACACAGGTGTGTTCACTTTGTGACAATTCCTTAAACTGTACATGTATGATGGCTGCATTCTTCTGTATGCATATTCTACTTCAATTAAAGTGTGTATTATTAATTCAAATACTAATTCCCATGTCTCACCCCTCAGATATTCTGAATCAATAGCTCTGTGTAGGAGTGCAAACATTCATTTTATGTAAACGCTTCTCAGGTGATGTTAATATGCAGTCAGCCTTGGGAACTACTGTTAAAAGTAGAACCAAACCTTAGCAAATAAAAGAATCAAGGAAGGCATGCTTTACAACAAAATATGAAATATTTGCCAAATTCAAAATCTGAGTAAGAGTACTATAATTAGACGTGGAGATTGTGAAAAAGTATCATTGTTTCATGTAAAGATTATCCCAAAATACGAATTAAATATCCACTAACGATCTATTTGGTTGCTTAAAAAGCAGTGTATTTTTTGTACCTTTCTTCCTTTTATGACCATTTCTATTAACATCTATTTTACTAAGCCATCCTACATTTTTTGAACATCTTTATTCAACAAAACAAATGTAGTTTGAAAAGATTTTTTAAAATGTGAGTTGAGGCCGGGCGCGGTGGCTCATGCCTGTAATCCCAGCACTTTGGGAGGCCGAGACAGGTGGATCACGAGGTCAGGAGATCAAGACCATCCTGGCTAACATGGTGAAACCCCGTTTCTACTAAAAATACAAAAAAAATTAGCCGGGCATGGTGGTGGGCTCCTGTAGTCCCAGCTACTCGGGAGGCTGAGGCAAGAGAATGGCATGAATCCGAGAGGCGGAGCTTGCAGTGAGCCGAGATTTGCGCCACTGCACTCCAGCCTGGGCGAGACGCCGTCTCAAAAAAAAAAAAAAAAAAAAAAAAAAAAAAAAAAAAAAATGTGAGTTGAAATGTCTACTCCATCAAAGTACCTACATTTGCAAGTTTAGTCAAATATTCTTCAGTATCTAATAATAAATAACAAGTAAGATGACCATGTCTGCATTATTTTTTCCCCAACAAAAATAGTCAATTATCCCTTATTATTGGACGTTGTTGCTTTGGACCATACTACTAACATTTGCATCTGTCTTTTCTTACTGAAGCACATACTACACACACACACACACACACACACGCGCGCGCGCGCGCGCGCTCTAATACACATACTATCTTAGAAAAATGCTCTATAAAAACATAAACAGATTAATAGAAGTTAAGATTAATTTGAAAATATGCTGTATACTTAATTTTTGTAAGCCTTTCTCAATGTCTTTATAATGAAATTTTTAAGCAATATACTTATTTTGCTGGGTTTTTTTCAAAACTGGTAAAAAGAGCAGTTGAGATAAAATTTTAAGTATTTATCATGTTCATATAAGGAAACTCTGACTTGCTTTCATAGGCATAGATGTCACTCTCCTTTTCACTTAATTGATTTTCTATCTCCTAACAATTTTTTGTTTATCTAGTATCTGATTAATAACCAAAAGCATTTGCACATCTTCCTAATAGGAGGAATATGCATAGCACAGATTGAGCTAGCAATGTTTGATGATTATGTGTATACATTTAGTTATCAGAGGGGTAAACCTGATCATTGCTATATTTTTTCAAAAGCATAAATGTCAGGTTTGAATATGCTCAAAGAATACACATGCATATAAATTACATTAGTCAATGGGAGAAAGTCGGAAAAGGAATAAGGAAAGAAATCTTTAGTCTTATACTCAATTGGTGAACCTACTAACTCCATCACGTCTCAAGTCAGGTGGGCTTTGGAGGCCAATAGATTTATTATGCTTACAAAGCTGCAGGGAAAACTTTGGGTAAGAAAACCTAAAAAGGTAAAAAGCAGCTAAAAGTATTGAAATATAAAGATTGTTCAGTATTAAACCATCCGTAGTATTAAAGGTGGGAAGTACAAACAGATCTCACTGAAGCTGGCATACTAATATGAGATTTATGCTGTTGATAACCATTTGCAATTAAGTATAATGTGCAAATACCATGGGATTATATGTTTCAGTTGTTAGAAATAGAAAAAAAAAGGATTAGTTTTTGGCACTTCTTAAATTTAATAATAGCTGGTGTGCTGGAAAGAAAAATGAAAAAAAAAATCCTTTCTCTGGATTAGCAGAGAAAGAGCTAATATCTGTCAGTGAATACCATTATGATTTTTATACATGTCTCTGGTTTAGCTTCATTCGTAGATTGCACAGATATTACTTAAATAAGACTTCAAGAGAGAACACAGATTTTTGAAACTGAGGATTGGTCTCCAATGTTGTGGTTGCCAAGTAGTGGATTAACAAGCTGTCAGTGTGAAATCCATTCATTTCTTCTTATCATTCAGGAAGCAGACATCCTGTCACTCTCTGCCGGCTTCGTAACTTTCACAGGAAGGTAGAGGCATCACAGTGGCCGCCCCAGGTTTTATTTATATGTAATAATATTCTGATCATGATGTTTGACCTTTCCTATCAAATACCTTTGTTATCTTAATCAGTGTGTCATTGCCACATTCATGTGTTTTTGTTTTGTTTTTATACAATATCATTAATTTGAACCATATGAAACTGCCATTTTGTAGTTCTGAAATGATCATGTATTCACAAGGTCACCATTTCATATGGTTCAGCCTACTACTGATTAACTTATGGAAGAGTGAAGGAGCAAGGATAATTTTATAGCAAGTAGCAAAGCAAAGAGGAGAAGAGTGTGTGTGTGTGTGTGTGTGTGTGTGTGTGTGTGTGTGTGTGTGTGTACTGAGAGTCTAATATGTGCTAGGCACGTCTTATGCACCAGATATACAGCAAGAAACCAGATTAAGCCTCTGTTCTCATGGGGGTTACAGGTCTGCAGGGAAAATGGATAATAAAGTAGTGTACGAGAGAATTCCAGATGAGTTCTATGAAAAACATGTTATTCAGGGAAAGAGAACATAAAGAGACTTGGCAGGAGGTGTTGCAGGTAGGAGAGGGACAACTCTTTTAGACAGGGTGGACACAGAAGACCTCCTTCAGGATATGAGAGTTGAACAGAAATTTGAAAACAAAGAGAATATATCTCACAAAGAACTGAGAAAGCCGTGTTCTACAGTAATGGGCTAGCAAGTGTAAAGGCCATGAGGTGGAAAGGCACTGGACTGACTTAAAGAGGAACACGGTGGCCAGAGTGGCTGGAGCAAGTGATGGAAAGGGAGGGTGGTAACAGACAAGGTCATAAAATCAGGTGGGGACAGATCTGGTGGGGTGGTAGCCTCAGCCAGCCTTGGGATTTTATAGGAAAGTGATGGAAAGCCACTGAAAAGTTTTGAGCAGAGGAGCGCAATGATACTTTTAAAAGACTACTCTGGCTTCTATGTCAATAATTCCTAAAAGGAAAAAAGAACAGAAGCAAGAAGTCCAGCTACAAAGTCACTGAGATTATCCTGTGAGAGACAGCTCAGCTTTGACGTGGGCCTTAGGAGTGGACGTGCTGAGAAGCAGCAGCAGGACCAGCTTCAATGGTGTCCGGTGTGTGACCTACACAGTCCCACAGGGTCCTGCACTCACAGGGTCCCCCTGGATTAACACTGTCCTGTTGCCATCTTGGAATTGTTCATAATTTTTGAACTGGGGGCCCTGTATTTTCATTCTGCATTAGACCCCACAAATTATCTAACCAGTCCTAAGAGGAAAAGTTGTGTTTCCTCTTTGTTTAGATTTCTGTTCAACTTTCCCCTCCTGAAAGAAGCCTGGTCTGGCCACCCTGCCTAAAAGAGCCAAGGCATTCCAGCATTTAGAGGTAAAGAATAGGAGGAAGGGTCAGGAAATGAGATTGTGAGGAGCAGTCAGTGAAGGTCGAAGGCCAACGTGAAAAGTGTGTTATGCATGAAACAAAAAATTAAAAAAATTAAAAAGGTAATTCATGAAAGGAGGGAAGTGGTCAACTTTGCCAAATGCTGCTGAAAGGTCAGATAAGGTGCAGACTTAGAATTAACCCCTAGATTATTTTTGAATGATAATCAGTTATCGTAGGTGTTTATGGGGTAAATGTCCACGGCCTTCTTTTTCACTACGGTAAAATTTACAAAAAGTAAAATACTCTTTTTGGCTTACAGTTCTGCAAGTTTTCAGAAACATATACAGTCGTGTTGTCACCACCATAATCATGACATAGAACTTTTATCAGGACTAAAAATTCCCTGTGTCGTTTTGTAGCCAACACCTTCCCCATAGCTAGCCACAGATCTGTTTTCTGCCTCTGTAGTTTCACAACATGTCCTATAAATGGAATCATTCAACATGTGGCTATTTGAATCTGACTGTTTTTACTTAGTATAAAGCCTTTGAGACTCATCTTCCTATTACATATATCGGTAATTCGTTTCTATTTACTGATGAGTAGCATTCCATTGTATAGATGGACCACAGTTTGTTTATTCATTCCCCTGCTGATGATTCTTTTCAGTTTTTGAAACTGAGAAATGAATTCACAATAAATATTCACATAGAAAGTTTTGTGTGAACATAGGTTTTCATTTCACCTGAGTAAATACTCAGCTCCTGGGTCATACGATAATTGTACGTTTAATTTTATGAAAAAAATAACTCAATGTTAAAACTGCTTTTCAAAGTTGTCAAACCATTTTTTATTCCTACCGACAATATAAGTGAATTCTAGTTGGTATGTAAGTCTTTTTTCTTTTAGTTTTAGCCGTCCTAAAAGATGGCATATCATTGTCGTTTTAATTTCCATTTCCCTAATGACTAATGATACTGAGCATCTTTTCATGTACTTATCTTCCAACTCTATTATCTTCTTTGGTGGATTATCTGTTCACATCATTTATCCATTTTTTTCATTGAATTGGTTGTTTCCTTATTAGTGAGATATGAATATTCTGCATGTATTCTGTCCACCAGACTTTTATCAGATATCTGCTTTGCAAATATTTCCTCAGAGTCTGTGGCTTTTCTTTTTATTCTCTTACTAATGTTCTTCAAAGAGCAGAGGTTTCTAAGTTTGATTAAGCCCAAAATATCATTTTTTCTTTCATAAATTCTGCTTTTGCTGTCACAATTAAGAAATCTTTGCTTAACTAACACACATTTAAAATGTTTTTCTGTGGTTCTTCTAGAAATTTTATAGTTTTAGATTTTATACCTATGACCATGTAAGATAGAAGTCATTGGTGACTTTTTTGAGTATCAATTTAATTTGTGGGAACAAAGATCTAGTCAAAATAAAGAGAAAATAGGAGATAAAAGTATTGAGACTGTCTTTATAGACAATGTTTATAGGTCTTCTACTACAAAGAGGGGCTGAAAATTAGGGCAATCGCTGGAAAGAAACCCTTACAGGTGGAGTATGATGCTGGTTGCATGTAGGTAAACAAAATCGGACACACTGGCCTGTGTTTTTATAAAGTAGTACAAATTGAGACAAATTGGAGGAGAGAAAATCCAGGGAAATCTCGCTCAGTGGGTTAAAAGCTCCAAGCATAGAAACTGGTTATTTAAAATGAAAATAACAGGGTTTCTAGGGCAAGTAAGGATAAACTTCTATGCTTTGCATTACAGCCAGTAAAATGTTTGGCTTGGAAAAAATGAAAAGAGGTAGGAAAAGAATTTCAAATTGACCTTAAACTCAGAAACTTGTCTGATTGAATCTTTTTCCATGGATTGAGCAAGAGAGAATTAGTAAGTGAGGGGGGTGGGGGTATCTATTCCCTGGGCAGAACCTCAATGGGTCTCACATTTCCTAGGATCTCTTTAAACCTCCTTTAAACACACTCTGTTTATAAAGTGACCTCAGTGGTTTTGGTACATTCCCTACAGTCCTGGCATTCTCTCTGCTCAGTATCACAAAAAGTAGGCAGTGAGTCAGAGGCAGAGATTATACATACATGTATGGAATATCAAGCTGAAAAAAAGGTCTTTTCAGGTTGCTCGTTCCTTTAATTATAAAATATTCTACAAGCTTTCAAAGGGAAAACAGAGGGAGCACAGTTAAGAAGTCAAAGAATGCCATGGTAGTCAAAACTATTATGTAGGGTTTGATTTCTAGGACTAGATTAAATTCTATGAAACAATATTCTGGCTTTCTGAGAGGAGAGTCTGAAGCTTCCCTTCAGAGCCAGTGATACCTTCTGGGAGACAGGTCTACTGTATATGCATAACTCAGTTACTGAGTAATCAAAAAGGAAACCAAGGCATTTATTTTGATATGTTTATAAAATTAGGGGTGAGTATTAAGCTTTCATGGTGGTTTTAATTTTTCTTTTGTTAGCTTGTTTCTACTGTCATAGAACTAGCAGTTTGTTTCCAGTTAGAAGTTATACAACATATGCCAACAAGGGCTAAGATTAATTAAATCTGAAATAATTATTTCTTTAAAATGTCCAATTAAGCACTGCATGGCATATTAT
The DNA here is from genome assembly GCF_009828535.3 of Hylobates moloch. Taxonomy (NCBI): domain Eukaryota; kingdom Metazoa; phylum Chordata; class Mammalia; order Primates; family Hylobatidae; genus Hylobates; species Hylobates moloch. The sequence goes on along the minus strand of NW_026652295.1, from coordinate 22,171,145 downwards.
GGAAACTTTTAATGGAAGAAATTATAATTAAAAATAGTGTATATAATTTATATGTCATAATGATTCTTGTGTGTGTCCACATGGCATCAAAGAACCATGAAAGGAATGACATTACTTCTCAGGCTGGTGCATGTGTTCTTGCAATGCCATTTGGTAAATCCCGGTCTTTAAAATTCCTAATTTTCATTTCACTTATGTCAGAAACAGTGAAAAAGTTAGGGAAAAAAATAGCACTTACGACATTTCAATTGCCAAAAATGTGAAAATTATATTACACCTGATTTATACATTCAATTAATAAATAGTCAACAACCCCCAGTAAATCAATCACATCCTTATTACTATATGTAAATAACAAAGGTGGAGTAGTTATGATCCTCGGATAAAGAGGAATTTCAAATTTCTTCTTAGCCTCTTCATTTTATACGATTTTTTTTTTTTTTTTGAGACAGAGTCTCGCTCTGTCACCCAGGCTGGATGCAGTGGCGTGATCTTGGCTCACTGCAAGCTCCGCCTCCCAGGTTCACGCCATTCTCCTGCCTCAGCCTCCTGAGTAGCTGGGGCTACAGGTGCCCGCCATCACACCCGGCTAATTTTTTTTTTGTATTTTTAGTAGAGACGGGGTTTCACCATGTTAGCCAAGATGGTCTCGATTTCCTGACCTTGTGATCCTCCCGCCTCGGCCTCCCAAAGTGCTGGGATTACAGGCGTGAGCCACCGCGCCCGGCCCATTTTATACACAACAGGACCCAACCCAATTTGAGGACATAGTACCAATCCACTTCTGCCAGTGCAATTATTATCACATTTTCTCTAATTCCAGTTCAAGTCACTATTATAGCTAATAATTTTTACTTTTCTACATGCCAGCATGTGCTCACTACATCAAATGCATTTTATTTTCATTAATCCCCATAGAGTGGGTAATATTTTATTCATGTTTTACACACGGAGAAGCAGATTCAGAGAAGAAAAATAACTTTCCCAAGCTCAATATGAATTATGTAAAGCAATCATGCCTTTAACTCCAGTATTCTGGAAGGGGGTATGCTCTTAACCACTAATAACAGATACCTACTTAGTACGAACAGCTTCATATTTGGGCAAGAAAATTCCTGTTGAGGCGACAGAGAAAGGTATAAGCAAAACTGGAAGAGCATTTAGCAACAATTTTCATTTCAGGTCTATGTTTTGAGAAGGCCATTCCCAGATATTGTGTGGATGAAGAATACGTAGAGGACCCCGACCTGGACCTACAACTGCATATGAGTTCATTTTCAAGCTAAAATAGCCCAGATATCTCAGAAAAGACACAGTGTGACTAGATACTCCTAGAATTGCTTGCTCAAACCCACACTATGCATAACTTTTGACTTTCCAGTTATACCAATAAAGCATCATCATTTTTGAAGAAATGCCCAGAGTCTTAAAAGACCTCAGATATTGTTGCTGCCATCTCTGAACTCCGGTGGATAGGGAAAAATGTAGAACAGATTCCCTTATGGGAAGTTTAAATCCTAAGGCGATGTAGCCAAGTCATTCTTATTATTCATGAAATCAACCTGTTTCAGGGAACAAAGCTTTCCAATGCAATTTTCAAATAACACACTCAAACAGGTAGGCAAGTAAAAGAGCCCGAAAGAAAAGGAAATTGGACCGTGATACGTTGAATGCTTGCTTTGAAGAGATAGTTACAGCAAAATGATCAAGACCACAGGAATTGAGGGGAAGTCTGTGCATTCATTTATAAGTATGATGTTATGTATCATCGGCTAATTTTCACCTAGTATGTATTTAACATCTGTCAATGTTGCCTATACTAAGCCATTTTAATGTTAGTAATAGCTATTATTTTATTAAATTTTATTTTATTATTAAATTATTTTATGAAAGCATATAGTACTCTTCATATATATGACAGATTTTTATGAGAGAGAGAAGTTGAGAGAGAGAGAGAGAGAGAGATTCATGATAGAGAACTTTCAATGTCTGAAGCTTGTGGAGAAGTTATTCCTTGCAATAGACATTCAGATCATTTTCAGTTCCATGGCAGACACAGACCCTTTGTTATTAAACACATCAAAGCTTTGCTTCCAGGAAGGGCAATCCTCTCAGTTGTTCCCTCTCTGAGTGCGAATTTGAATGCTTTTTTCATGGAAAGTGATTATTGTAAGGTAATAAAGAGGTAGTAAATGTGCTCGCTCTCTCTCTCTCCTTCATGCCATACTTCAAGAAAATAAATCTTTGACAAAAGATTAAATAAGCAATTGTTATTGAGCATATTGTTTTGTGACTCATAGACACATTTGTAATGTTAAATATTTATAGCATTTACACAACAGGACACATTTTCTCATTCATTTTTTGAGATTTTTTTTTTTCTCCCTGAATTCCAAAAGGAGCCTTGACATTAAGCCTCTGCTTTGGAGAAAAACAACTACTCCAAAAATATGCTAACCATCTACCCCCTTGTTTGCATTCTATTCAGTGGCCCACATAAATATGCAAGATCTACAGAGAAAATGTAAAATGAAGTGCTTGACATTCTCTTTGGTGCTTCCAGCATTCCTTTTGGGAACAGACCTACCCTGCTAAACCACGCTTGCTCCAGACTTGTTACCATGGACTAATGCAGCCCAAAGAGGATAATATTAGTAAGATAAGAGAAACGGGTCATATGCAACCCTTGGTACAAAACATGGTTGGGATGTGGCATAAAATAGAAATGTTTCTACTTATGCATAGTGTGTATTGATGAGTTTTACTTTTTTTTTTGGGGGGGATGGAGTCTCACTCACTCTGTCGCCCCAGCTGGAGTGCTGTGGTGCAAGTTCGGCTCACTGCAGCCTCAGCCTCCCGAGTTCAAGCGATTCTGCTGCCTCAGCCTCTGGAGTAGCTGGGACTACAGGCATGTGCCACCATGCCTGGCTAATTTTTGTATTTTTAGTAGAGATGGGGTTTCACCATGTTGGCCAAGCTGGTCTCAAACTCCTGGCCTCAAGCAATCCACCTGCTTCGGCCTCCCAAAGTGCTGAGATTACAGGCTTGAGCCACTGTGCCTGGCCTGTATTGATGAGTTTTAAGGAAGAAAGGAGACTTTCTCTGTGAATCACTTTGCAAATCCATTCTTACATAAACTTTCTGGGAAAATAGAGAATAGCATTTTATATTTTCAAAAAACCTACTCCATTTATAAAATCTTGCATTTCCTGTAATTTCTTAAAATTGTCATATACATTTACACATATGCCAATTTTCACACACATATCAAAACACTGTTTGTTCATCAGTCCTAATTTGCTAATTGGTTTTCTCACCAATGGAACTGATGCTGTCGATATACTCCTTTTTACCAGTCTCTGTTTGCCCATATTGAGTGTTTCTTCTCGCACCTTCTTATTATCATTACTAAAGAACATAAATTATCTCTATATAAACTACATTTTCTAAAACACATCCCAACAAAGAGTAGTTTTATGGAAATTCAATGGATATTCTCAAAATTAGAATTCCATTTCAAATGCGTTTAGAAACATTCTGGGTTAAACAAGATTTAACGTTTCTTTATGTAGGATTTCTCAGAGTCTTTCATGAGCTTATGCATTACAGAGCTCCAAAAAAGAAATCCCAAAAGCATTCTTTTTTTCTTCCTTCAGAAAACCTTTGGCAGGACATTTTAAAGTCCTGGGCCAGCCAGGCAGTGGGCTTGACAGCTCAGCTGGGTATTCCAGAACCAACTTGCAATCTCTGCTCAGGGGTGAGCCAAGAGCCATAGAGTTGTGTCTTATTCTGCTGCCTGATGATGGTACAGTCAATGTAGGGGCCAGGGGAAAACGTCCCTTTCACCCTCTGAAAGTTCGCTGAAGATCACTTAAAAAGGCAGATTAATAGGAGAAAGGGCATACAAATTTATTTGATTATACTTTTACATGACAGGGGAACTTTCAGAATGAAAACCTAAAGATACAGGGGAAACTGTTCATGCTTAGGTTCAACAAAGTATGGACAGCCCTATAGAAATATGATTGGGCAAAAGGGTAGAATCTAATGCTAATAGACTGGGGGAATCCAGCGAGGCATGTCTGTCTACCTCCTTCTTGGCCTCTCTGTGCAGCATTCCTTACCTCTGGGGTGGGGCAAGACCCTTTCTGGAATGGGGGTCTTATGACCTAAAATCAAACAAGGTAGGTCAGATAATTTCTTTATGGCCAATTTTTACATAGAAAGGCAGAGGATCAAAGATTAGAGTAATATTTGTAGGTTTTGGTCATATTTTTAGGTTAGAGTGACATTTTTACATTTTATGGCTGGCTTTGGAAAAAAGAGGTTCTGGTGTCTGTGACCTACCTTGTGGAAAAGGGATTCTAGTTTCTATGGCTAGCCTCAGGGGAGCAGAAAGGGCCAGAATTATGAGGGCAGGAGAAGGTCAGACAAAACTGCTTCTTGAGACCTCGTAACAACCAGAAGGGTACATTTGTTTATTTCTTGTTTCATGTTTTTTCCTACTTCCCACACCTATTTCACAATATTTCAATAAAACAATCTCCAAAAAATTGTCCATTATCTTCCAGCCACCTATGGAAGTGAGTTAACATTACATATTGTGTAATATTATGAAAGTTAATATAAAGGAATGTCTTAGAATTTGCATGGGAATTTGACATAAATGACTCAGATAAAAATAATGTCACCTAATATGGTTTGGCTGTGTCCCCACTCAAATCTTAGCTTGAATTGTAGCTCCCCATAATCCCCACGTGTGATGGGAGGGACGCCATGGGAGGTAATTGAATCATGGGGGCAGGTTTTTCCCATCTTGTAATAGTGAATAAGCCTCATCAGATCTGATGGTTTTATAAAGGGCAGTTCCCCAAGCAAGCTCTCTTGCTGCTGCTATGTAAGACATACCTTTGCTCCTCCTTCACCTTCTGCCGTGATTATGAGGCCTCCCCAGCCATGTGAAACTGTGAGTCTATTAAACCTCTTTTTCTCTATAAATTACCCAGTCTCAGATATTTCTTCAAAGCAGTATGAAAATAGACTATCGCCTCTTAAATAGGGCAGATTCCCAGTTATTTTGAGGGTCATTTTTTTTTTAATGTCAGGCCATCTATGGCAAAGTGGGGGAAATAGAAGCACCTGCAAGTATTGGTTTTGCTGGTTAAACCTGGCAGCAAACAGCCAAGCAGGATGCATTTGGAGGGCTTGTAAGAACTCTGTTACATAACAGTAGATGTTACACTATCCTTTAAAAAATAAAATGTCCCTAATAGAGGCTCATAGATGCATGGTGTTAGTATTTGGCCAATAATGACCAGTAGGCTAAATAGCACAAAGTCTACTGTCAATAGAAACCATTGAAATATTTTTTTAAAATAATGGTCGTTTGTTCAAATATTTATTTTGCTAAATTATGCCAAACAACTGGCTTAATCCATTACTTCATTAAATAGTTTTTCTTGATCAACATGACTGAGTTCACAGGATCTTCTATTTTCATACTAAAGAACAAACAAAAAACTAATAATGCCTTCAGATACAGAACAGTTCGCACATTCATTCGGTAGGTTCCTGTTTATAGTGCCCCTGTGAAGGCCTTGTATTTTATTACAACTGCTGATCTACTTGGGGAACATAGTGAAGCATGGGATCTCTGGTAGAAGAATTAAAGACTCAAGAAATTCAAATGCATATTGTCAGCTGTCAGACACTAATGACTTTACTGAGCTCAGTTGAAAGCTAGCTGATCAGAGTAAAAATGCTCTCTTTAAATTTGCTAACATATTTGGAGGGACTGTTTGCTAACATATTTGGTGTACAGAAATAGATGAATCATCATTCTTCATTTATGGCAGGTTTGGTTAATCTCATACATGGTACTATTTGCTTCTTTGATTCTTTGCCTTAAAACTATATTAAGAACCTGTGAATCCACTACTCTACACAGAAACAGAAACATTGGAGATTGCTTATACATTTATCTAGGTGGCCTTTCTTTACCCCTCTTACTCTCTCCTTCCACCCAAGTTGATACACATACATTAGCGCAAATGCTATCTTTGGTGTGACATACACAGTTTTTTTGTAATATGTGTTTATGGAGCACATATTGCCTTCTCTGTTTTTTTTTTTTTGTTTTTTGTTTTTTGTTTTAAGATGTTGTCTCGCTCTGCAGTGGCGCGATCTCGGCTCACTGCAAGCTCCGCCCTACCGAGTTCACGTCATTCTTCTGCCTTAGCCTCCTGGGTAGCTGGGACTCCAGGTGCCCGCCACCATGCCCGGCTAATTTTTTTGTATTTTTAGTAGAGACGGGGTTTCACCGTATTAGCCAGGACGGTCTCAATCTCCTGACCTCGTGATCCGCCGGCCTCAGCCTCACAAAGTGCTGGGATTACAGGCGTGAGCCACTGCGCCCGGACTATTGCCTTCTCTTTTTAAAAAATATCTTGACGTGTCTTTGTACAACTACCTGACAAGATCATTCTGGGTTTATATATTTAGTAATGTCCATTTGCAGGCAGTAATAATCTCACTTGACATCTAGAGAGTACTACAGTTTGCAAACCACTTGCATGAAGAATTCGCTCTCATAATTTTCCACCAATTCTCTAAGAATGATGAATGCCACTGAAGGGATTAGGTGTGTCAAAACCAGAATTTTGCTCGTGTTCCTATGTGTTTACCATGACACAGAACCAAAGATACTGCTGCACTGCACTGAAATCAGCTGGGCTCATACCGCTCCCAAACAGAATCGTGGGGATTAAGGCAGAGCTCTTTTCCTTCTTCCATTAAGTTGATCTCTACGGTAGATGATAGGACATCTATTTTGACTTTTGTCTGTTGAGACTTGGAAAAACTATGGCTAAATCAAAGGTAATTTTGGCCATCATTTCTTCTTCTGTACTGAAATCATTGTGTAATTCTGTAAAGATTTGTACAGGAGCCCAAAACCTGTTGGCAGTGAGCTCATGTTTTCAAAATGAAAACAAATGCTTATCCCTGCTTCCTCTGCAGCTGTCTCTTCTGGGATTGTGTTGTTCCTCCTCCTTGATTATAGGCTTTAAAAAAAATCCAGAGAAATAGTCTAGCTGGGGAGTAACATTGAGGGATCTGACTTCTCGAATTCAGTTTTACCAGCTTTCTCTTGTATATATTATTCTGTATGCAGATATTTTGCAGGTCCAATAAAACCACAAGCATTTGGCCTGGTAGAAATAAGGAGAGGTGTATTTGAATTGAGGAAATAAAAAATGGACTCCAAACTATTTTTAACCTTAGTTTTATCATGTTCCAGTCCCCAGAAATATAACCAGTCTAACAAAATGTTGCTTAGTAGTTGTCTTTAAGTGGCTTTTCTTAGTTAATAGCTAATAATGATTTGTAATTAGCAAATAATTTGAATGTAAATAGATTCTTCTACACTGCCTACCAATGCTTGAAAACAATTTGTTCTCTTAAATAGCCTACAAATTACCCAGGCAGTCTTGATGATACTGTTGATTTGTTTGGTAAAAAAAAAAAAAAAAAAAAAAATTCTGTATATGAATTAAAAAGGGAACTTTAGCTCTACCTGAATTCCCTACTCGAATTGTGACATATTTTGAAGCAATGGACTCCTAGTTTATGTCGTATTAATATTACTGGCACTGTTTGACAGTCAATACAGGAAAAAAAAAAAAAAAATATGTCCTGGAAGAGAATTGAGAAAGTGCCTTAAAGAGTAACTGGATGCCTCTGAAAAATTGTTAAGCCTAGTAGGTTGGCCAATATTCCTTACAATTTCCTGTGACAGTGTCCTCAGAATGGAAGGTGAAGAAACCTGAGAAACAGAAATGCCTTAGGAAATGATGAATCTGGATGAGAAAAGGGAGAGAAGGGTCTGGATGGGATCTGTGCCGTGGTGAAAGAAGGTGGTAACAGTGGAAATGGGCAAAGGTCGGGGAAGTGATAGAAAAATTTTAGAAAGCAGATGGGTGGAATTTGGTGAGACATTATGTGTGTAATTTGAAGAAGAATAAAAGATAATTCCATAATTTGGGACTGATTCCATCATTTGTTAAATATTTGCTAACCATCACAAAAGCGAACCAGAGGGAAAATAAAGATTGTTCGGCCTTGAATTTCTCACACCCTTGGCAAAAGAACTCAGCACGGTTGTTAGCAACAAAGGGCTAATTTTGTTAATTTTGTAGACAGAATTTGATACACTCATACACTAATATTATAACTTGAATATGAATGAAGATCTAACTTTTGATATTCATCCCACAAGAATGAAAAATGAACTCACAGACTGACATTTCTAAAGTGAGGTGGACTTTCTACTTGCTTCATTATGGGGAGACTGAGGGCCACTTAATCACCAGGATCCATGGGCAGTGTCAGGCTGGAAAATCTTCAGCTTCCACCAATGCCGGCACGTTTATATATGTTTTTGCTTCAGCCTGAATGACTGTGTTAAGTAGAATTGATAGGAGGCCATTGGTTTGAGCAAAGCTCTTGCACTAGGCCAAATAGACCAAACCAAAATGGGGTTACTTGTGCTGAAGTTCCCTGCCACCAAGGCAAAACTAAGTTGTTCCAAAAAATCAGAAGAGATAATAGGCACAACCTCAAACAGGCCTGTTTCAGCTGGCATGATAAGGAAGTATCCTGTCTGTTAATCTTTAGAAGGAAATTAATTTTGAAATGACCAATCCACTTTTGTTCTGTTTCCGCTTTCCTCAGCTCTTTTCTGTTGCTATAAAGTCAAGCCTCTCTGTTAAGGTCATCAGAACCTTCATGCTATTTTATGGAATGAGCTATTGACAAGTTCTAGAATCACAAATAAAAGCCAATTAAGATCTTTAAATTTATTGTAATTTTGTCTTTTGACATCTGAAATGCATTTTCATTTGCAGGGTCTCAGAAAATATTACTGCAAAATGAAGTCCTCAGAAGCAGCTCTCTCTCTGACCTTCTTCAAACCTCCTGTCTCTGGACCTTCATTTCCGCCCCTCTCCTCCTCCCCACCACCGCCAGGCTGGCCATGCATACTAGACTCCCTCTTCCTCAAGGCAGGTCATAGAAACCAGAATCCCTTTCCCCAAAGCCAGCCACAAAGCATCAAATATTACTTCTACTTCCCCCAACTCCTCTCCAGCCTTTCTGTGTAAACCATATAGAAATTATCTGACCTACCTTGTTTAAGTGTAGGTCACAACACTCCCATTCCAGAGAATGTCCTGCCCCATGCCCAGATGGAACGATGGAATACTGCACAGAGTCCAGGAAGGATCTAAACAGGCCTTTCTGGGCTTCCTCATAGTCTATTAGCATTACATCATACCCTTTTTGTCTAACTATATTTCTACAGGGCTGTCCTTACTTTGTTGAACCTAAGTATAAAAATGGACAATTTCCACCTCTATCTTTGGGTCTTCATTCTGAAGTCTCCTGTGTCACATAAAACAAGATCAAATAAGTGTGTATGCCTTTTCTCCTGTTAATCTGCCTTTGTTCAGTGATTTTCACCAAGCCTTCAGAGAGTGAAGGAAAAGTTTTCCCCTGACCCCCACACTCCTGCTACCCTGTATTCCTGGTGGGTTTCTACTCAATATTCTAGACCCAGTACCAGTACTATTACGATTTTATCTCTGCAAGTTTCCCTACCACCTAACATAATTGAACGTCCACTCATCACCTTCTCCCTGGCACTTGCTATACCTCAGATGTAACATTTATCACATGCGTATTACTGTATTTGGTTTTAAGTTTTTTGAATAAGTAATACCTTTATGTGATTTACATGTTTAAGTGGCCATCTCCTTCTAATCCTTATTTAACAACTGAGCAGATCCTGCTTTGCTGTTCCTGTTCTCAAGTAGCGATCGTAATTATTTTTTGTGTCCTTCCAACATTTCTTTCTGAACAAATAAGCGAATTCAAATATACTCTTATTTTTCCTCCTTTCCTGCCACCCACCACAATATACCATACTGTATCCACTGTCCCTCGCCTCTCCACTTTATATTCCCAGAAGGTATTTCCATGTCAGTCTATAGGAAGAGCTTTCTTATTTTTATTTTCAGCTGTGTTCTATTATATTGAATGTACCATAGAGTATTTAACTTGTCCACTATGGATGAATTCATTTGTCTATTATTAAGTTATTTCCAATATTTGGTATGAGAAACAGGGCTACAAACATTGTTTGGTATATGTAATTTCACATGTATAAAACGTATATTTATATGTATAGATATATGATTAACATTGATAGATATTGCAAATTGTCCTCCAACAGATTTATAAGATTTTGTACTCCTACCAGAAACATATGGGAATCCCTGATTCCATGGCCTTGTCAACAGAATATGTTATTTAACTTTTGCACTTTTGCTAATTTTGTATGTTAAAATTGGCATCTCGATTCACATTTCTTTTATTATAAATAAGGTTAAACGTCTAGCATCTTTTTCATGAACTCTCTGTGCACATTTATCCAATTTTCTATTTGATTTATCCAGTTTTCTATTTGATTATTTTTTTTTTCCCTCCAATTTCTTTTTTTTTTTTATTATACTTTAGGTTTTAGGGTACACGTGCACAATGTGCAGGTTTGTTACATATGTATCCATGTGCCATGTTGATTTCCTGCACCCATTAACTCGTCATTTAGCATTAGGTATATCTCCTAATGCTGTCCCTACCCCCTCCCCCAACCCCACAACAGTCCCTGGAGTGTGATGTTCCCCTTCCTGTGTCCATGAGTTCTCATTGTTCAATTCCCACCTATGAGTGAGAACATGCGGTGTTTGGTTTTTTGTCCTTGCGATAGTTTACTGAGAATGATGTTTTCCAGTTTCATCCATGTCCCTACAAAGGACATGAACTCATCATTTTTTATGGCTGCATAGTATTCCATGGTGTATATGTGCCACATTTTCTTAATCCAGTCTATCGTTGTTGGACATTTGGGTTGGTTCCAACTCTTTGCTATTGTGAATAGTGCCGCAATAAACATACGTGTGCATGTGTCTTTATAGCAGCATGATTTATAGTCCTTTGGGTATATACCCAGTAATGGGATGGCTGGGTCAAATGGTATTTCTAGTTCTAGATCCCTGAGGAATCGCCACACTGACTTCCACAATGGTTGAACTAGTTTACAGTCCCACCAACAGTGTAAAAGTGTTCCTATTTCTCCACATCCTCTCCAGCACCTATTGTTTCCTGATTTTTTAATGATGGCCATACTAACCGGTGTGAGATGGTATCTCACTGTGGTTTTGATTTGCATTTCTCTGATGGCCAGTGATGATGAGCATTTCTTCATGTGTTTTTTGGCTGCATAAATGTCTTCTTTTGAGAAGTGTCTGTTCATGTCCTCTGCCCACTTTTTGATGGGGTTGTTTGTTTTTTTCTTGTAAATTTGTTTGAGTTCATTGTAGATTCTGGATATTAGCCCTTTGTCAGATGAGTAGGTTGCAAAAATTTTCTCCCATTCTGTAGGTTGCCTGTTCACTCTGATGGTAGTTTCTTTTGCTGTGCAGAAGCTCTTTAGTTTAATTAGATCCCATTTGTCAATTTTGGCTTTTGTTGCCATTGCTTTTGGTGTTTTAGACATGAAGTCCTTGCCCACGCCTATGTCCTGAATGGTATTGCCTCGGTTTTCTTGTAGGATTTTAATGGTTTTAGGTCTAACATTTAAGTCTTTAATCCATCTTGAATTAATTTTTGTATAAGGTGTAAGGAAGGGATCCAGTTTCAGCTTTCTACATATGGCTAGCCAGTTTTCCCAGCACCATTTATTAAATAGGGAATCCTTTCCCCATTTCTTGTTTTTGTCAGGTTTGTCAAAGATCAGATAGTTGTAGATATGCGGCATCATTTCTGATTTCCCTCCAATTTCTAGGAGGTTTTCATATATTAGGAAAAATTATTGAATTTTGTCTGCTGTGTCAGCTGCAATTATTGTTACTAGTTTGTCTAGTATTCGTTTGTCTAGTACTAGTTTGTCACTGATGAATTTTTTAGTTGTTTAATTTCATCTAGTTTTTTATTTTAATATTCAAATATGCAAATTTATCAATTTTTTCCTTTATGATTTCTTTATGTGGATTTTGAATCATAGTTTCAAAGATCTTTTTCATTCTAAGCTCATAACAAATTAGTCCTTGTTTTTTCTAGTGATTGTACTGTTTCGTTTTTTCTTTTAAACATTTGATTCCTTGGAAACATATCAAAGTTTAGTAAGTAATAGTTATGAATCTGGATCACTAATATTTTATTAGCCCATCTTTTCGCTGAAGATTTGAAATTTCTCTGCATTTTATATAGTATTGAGCCAGATGCATCGGTGTTGTTTCTGGGTTTTCTGTTTCATTGATAGGTCTATCTAGGCATCACTACCACACTGCTTTAATTGTTAATGTTTTGTGTTATGTTTTAATATCTGATAAGCTTGGCCTCTGCCTTTCACTATTTCTTTTCTTTTTCTGCGAGTCCCTGAAACTCTAAAACTTTGAATCAATTTTCTAGTTCCAAAAAGAAAATCCTCATATTGTTTCATTGGAATCACATTAATTTTATAAATAAACTCATGGAGACCTGATATATCTCTACAATGTTGCATATCTTAAGGGAAGGACAAGGTGTGTCTTTACATGTCTTTAAAGTCTGTTTGGTGTTTCTCATCTAGGAGTTTATTCTGTATATTCCTAATAATCTTATCTATTTTTTTTTTTTTTTTTTGAGACAGAGTTTCACTCATATTGCCTGGGCTGGAGTGCAATGCAGCGATCTTGGCTCACTGCAACCTCCCCACCCAGGTTCAATGGAAGAAATCTTATCTTTTTATTGTAATTATAAATGGCATCTCTTTTTCGTTACAACGGTTAACCTAAATGCCAACTGTGTATATGTGAACTACTGATGTATTTTAATAATTTTGTATCCAAACTTATTACTTCTATTCACATAGCTTTCTTTTCTTTTTTTTTCTTTTTTTCTTTTTCTTTCTTTCTTTCTTTTTTTTTTTTTTTGAGACAGAGTCTCTCTCTATTGCTCAGGCTGGAGTGCGGTGGCACAATCTCAGCTCACTGCAACCTCCACCTCCCAGGCTCAAGCGGTACTCCTGCCTCAGCCTCCTGAGTTGCTGCGATTACAGGCATGCACCACCATGCCCAGCTAATTTTTGTATTTTTAGTCGAGACGGGGTTTCACCATTTTGGCCAGGCTGGTCTCGAACTCCTGACCTCAAGTGATCCACCCACCTTGGCCTCCCAAAGTGCTGGGATTACAGGCATGAGCCACCGCACCCAGCCTACACATAGCTTTATTTTCATGATCGTTTCAAATAGTTGGGAGAGTAGTATCACCAGAACAATGTTGAGTATTACTGATGCTGGTCATCAGTCTTCTTCCTGACTCTAACGTGAATGTGTCTAAAGTTTTCCATCAAGCATAAGAGTGGCTTTGAATGCTGAAATGAAAGTGTAATGTGTCATGTTAAAAAAAGATGGATTGTTTTGAAATAAAAAATTGTTTAAATTTGTCAAATTCTTTTTTAGCATATACTGAGATATTCACAATTTTTTTCTTAGCTTTATTAATATACTAAAAAAAAGTTTTGGAACCTTTACTTCTTTTTCTTACTTCCTGGATCAGTTTAAATGGTACTGGAATAATCTCTTCTGAAAAGTTTTGGTAGAATTCAAAATGAAATCATTGTGGCCTGGGATATTTGAGAAGCTAGCTTCTTTATGTTTCTTTGTTTGTTTGAGACAGTATCTTGCTCTGTCACCCAGGCTGGAGTACAGTGGTGTGATCACGGCTCACTGCAACCTCCCACTCCCAGGTTCAAGCAATTCTCTGGCCTCAGCCTGCAGAGTAGCTGGGACTACAGGCACAAGCCACCACGCCCAGCTAATTTGTATTTTTAGTGGAGACAGGGTTTCACCATGTTGATCTTGATGGTCTTGAACTACTGACCTCAAGTGATCCGCCCACCTCAGCCTCCCAAAGTGCTAAGATTACAGGGGTGAGCCACCATGCCGGGCCTTCTATAGAAATCTATGGAAATGTTCTGTTTATAATTCCTAAGACCTGTGTCCATTTTAATAAGATGTTCACATATTTGTAAACCATTGAAAAAAAGTAACTGATGATTGTTTTCTAAAATATCTTGAGATTTAATGGTTATTTCTTTTTTTTTTTTTTTGAGACAGAGTCTCGCTTTGTCGCCCAGGCTGGAGTGCAGTGGCATGATCTCGGCTCACTGCAACCTCTGCCTCCTGGGTTCAAGTGATTCTTCTGTTTCAGCCTTCCAAGTAGCTGGGAGTACAGGCAAGGGCCACCACGCCTGGCTAATTTTTGTGTTTTTAGTAGAGATAGGGTTTCACCATGTTGGCCAGGCTGGTCTTGAACTCCTAACCTCATGATCCGCCCACCTTGGCCTCCCAAAGTGCTGGGATTACAGGCGTGAGCCACTGCGCCCAGTAATTTCATGGTTATTTTTACATAAAAATTTATATTGGGTTGGTTGGGACATTTTCCACTTCTCTCCTGCCCCCTGCCTCATCACTATCTCATTATTCCTTAATTAGATTGGTTGATGTTACATACATTTTTCAAAAAAACCTATGATTAACTTTTTAAGCCTATGAATTTTTTTGTTTTCTAACTTATCGGTGTCTGCTTTATCTGATTATTTCTTCCTTTTGTCTCCTTTTATTGTTGCATTTATTGTTTCATTTGGATTATTTATTATTTTCTCTGAATTTTTGATTTAGTTATTTTTAATTTATAATTTCAGTTGAGGTATTTAATGCTGTACATTTTCCTTTGAGTGTGGCCTCTGGCTATATGCCATAGCTTCTTATAGGTACTGTCTGCTTTATAAATATTTCCTCAGCATTCTGCATATCCAGCTCCAATTTCCTCTTTTATCCAAGAGTCCTTTAAAAGAGAATGTTTACATTTTTCCATGAATAGTTAAATTTTTAGATGTTTGTTATTAATTTCTAGTTTTATTGCGTTATGATTAGAAAATGTTGTTATGGACTATAAATATGTGTCCTCCCAAACTTTCTATGTTGAAGCTCTAATCTCCAATGTGATAGTATTTGGAGGTGGAGGCTTTGGAAAATAATTAGGTTTATTTGAGGTCTGGAGGGTGGGGTCTTCATGATGGGATTAGTGTCCTTATAAGAAGCTGCCAGAGAGTTAGCAGGTGCTCTCTCTTTCCCTTCCTCTCTCTCTCTCTCTCTGTCTCACTCTGCCATTTGAGGACACAGCAAGAGGATGGCCATCTGCAAACTAGAAAGAGAGTTCTCACCAGGAACTGAATCAGCAGGCATCTTGATCTTGGACTTCTCAACCTCCACAACTTTAAGAAATAAATGGCTGCTGTTTAAATCTCCCGGCCTATGGTCCTGTGGTATAGCAGCCTAAGCTGACTAACAGACTTGTTTTCCGTACTTTTTGAAATGTATTAAGGTTTTCCATATGGCATGATGTATGATAAATTTTTATAATGATACCATGGAAAACTGAATATATATTATCTATTTCAGAGTGCAGAATTTAATATGTAAATCATAGCAACTTTATTATTCACATTATGTAAACCTTCTATATCAATATTTGTCTACTCGATTTGACATATGTTAAAGGAAGTGAATTTCAATGTCTGACTTCCTCTGTGTTTCTGTCTCTTTTTCCTTGTCTTTCTTGTTTTCAACTTTATGACCTTAGCTACTATGCTATTCTTATTAATTCTAAGAATCTAGTTGTATATTCTTTCTTTTTCTTTTTAATAGTCAAATAACCAGTAGATGTTAAAGGTTGTTTTCTTTCTTTCTGGTACTTACAGTTTTTTTCTTTGTCTTTCACTGGCTATACCATGGGCTTGTAGCATTTTTCATGACTATAAAGGAAATGTCTACCACTCCCCATTATTAAGAATCATGGCCAAATGCAGTAGCTCACTCACTCCTATAATCCTAGTGCTTTGAGAGGCTGGGCTGAGAAGACTGGAGGCCAGGAGTTTGAGGCTGGAGTGAGCTATGATCACTCCACTGCACTCCAGCCTAGGTGTCAGAGCAAGACCCTGTCTCAAAACAAAAACAAAAACAAAAAAAATGCATCATGTTTACTATGGTTGTTGGCAGATGTCGTCTATCAGATTAAATAACATTTATTGTTTCTTAGTTTGATAAAAGGGTTTTCTAAAGCAAAAATGGATATTAACTTTTATTAATTTTTTTGCTTTTATCGATCTACTTGTATGTTTTTCTTTTTAAATAGGTTGCATTCTGTATTTTCTTTTCACTGAACTTTTCTCATCCTTCTCCCCACCTCCCACAATTTTTGATTGATTGAATTGCTTTGTTTCCTGTTCCATTTCTTTCCTTATGAATTTCTATTTTTTATTTTGTTCCTTATTTTTCTAGAAAAGATCCTTAATATACACTTTATAAAAGGATATGTGAGAAGTCATTGCATATCCAAAAATGCCTTTACTATCACATTTGATCAATATTTTGGCTGGGTATAAAATTTTAACTTGAAAATAATTTTCCTTCAGTGCATTAAGGTGCCACCCTCACCTATCCTTCACTTCCTGTGCCACCTGCCATGCTGATGATGAGATTTCTTTTGCAAGCTTTGTGCTCATTCCTTTGTAGCTGCACTTTTTTTCTTTTAAATCTGGAAACATTTTAGAGATGTTAATTTTGAGTATTATCATTTTCTCTGTGCTTTTTATGCTTTGATATTATTTAATGCATAAATTTTTGTGAGCTCTTTCAAATTAAATTTGTATTTTCAGAGGTCTGTTCTCATTCTTTCTTGATCATCCCAGATAGCTTTCTATGCTCCCAGGTTCTCAAATACCATCTATACCTTGATGATACCTGCAATGAAGTGATTCTTAATATCCCCTCAAAATTTCTATGTTGAAATCCTAGCCTCCAAAGTGACGATATAAAGAGATGGGTCCTTTGGAATGTGTTTGGGTCATAAGAGCAAAGCCCTTGTGAATGGGATTAGTCCTCTTAAAAACAGACCCCAGAGATGTCCCTCATCCAGCATGCCATGAGAGAGCACAGCAAAAGAGACAGCCACCTATCAGTCAGAAAATGGGCCCTCATTAGACATTGAATCTGCTGGCACATTGGTCTTTGACTTCCCAGCCTCTACAACTGTGAGAGTTAAATTTCTGTTGTTTATAAGCCTCCCACTCTATGGTATTTTGTTATAGAAGCCTGAATGAATAAGCTAAGACAATCCTTTTTGGGGGACTTTTCCCTGAATTCATAACTCCTGTTTTAACAACCTATTCAAAATAGTAGTAAGTACAGTAGTAACATTAATTGAAAATGGAGTATAGGGCAACCAATCTGTTTTTCAAGTGTTTTATAGGAATTCTATCATTTAATCTTCCCAACATCCCTATTGTTATATCTGTTTTATACATAAGGTACTGTAATGCCCAGAGAGACTAAGTAATTTGCTCCTTGTCAGAGGTGATAATTGACAGAGTGAGGTCTCAATCCACGTCTGATTTCATAACGATGTTCTTTATCACTGTGCTTCGCTGTCTCCCTCCTTATCTTCACTTATTTAACCTACAACCTTCTTATATTTGTCAGGTCTCAAATATGACCATCTTCTTTGCCCCCAAATAATGCCCCTCTTAAGTTGCCTCTTTCTATCCAAGTTAATTAATACGCTCTGAAGTTATTCCATCTGGATTTGCATCCTGGCTCCACCATTTGCAAATTATGTGTTTCTGGGAAAGTTACCTAACTAGAGCATGCACCTTATTTTTCTCATCTCGTAAAGTGAAAATAGTAATGTTATCTCTCATTCATGGAGTTTTTGAAGATGAAATGCGAGGATACACATAGAGCAACTGGAGACAAAATAAATGCTCAAGAATACTATCATCCATTTGATTGTCCTTCTCTGTTCTGTTACTGTGCATATCAAATTAATTCAAGATGCATAATAATATGACATCCTAAATAACTTTCAAAACCAAACTTTGCCTAATCCCTCTGCCCATTCTATAGTGAGGACACATTATGTCCTTCCAGTGGTTCTTAAGAGTCTTCTCATGGTTACCTTTGCTTCTACTCACGTTCCCTTCACTCCATTCTCTATAAGCAGCAAAAATAGTCTTAAGAAAATACAAATCTTGTCACATAGATCTCATGCTTAGACCCTTTAATGTATTCTTAATTTCCTTTAGGATAATGTCAAAGATGCTCAGTGTGGCTAACAAAGTCCTGAATGATCTGAGTCCTGCCTCCCACTCCAATATCATTCCCCACTTTTCCTCTTTTTCTCCCGTTCACCTCATATTTACAATTCTTCACTTTTCTCAAGCATATTCTTATAGCGTATCCATTTTTAGTCCTACACTTTGGGCATACTATCCTCTCTGTTGGCAGTAGTTTTTCTCCCCATTGTTGCCCTTTCTACTAGATGTGAAGTCAAAAGTCATTTTCTGCAGTATGATTCTCCTGAAAACTGACTTTTAAATTGGATATCTTCTCAACTTTTCCCACAACACTGTGGACCTCTCTTACAATAATGTATACTCACTGTTTTAAAATTACTCATTGACTTGTCTGTATTTCTCCAGTGGATTATAATTTCAGTGAGAGAAGAGGCCATGCTTGTCTGGCATTCCAGTCTCAAACACCCTACAGAAGGGTAAGAAGAACACAAAGAACAGTTCTTGAATGAATGAAAGAAAGATAAGTCTTGCAAAAGTAGATAAATGCTCTGTTTTTGATACACGTTACGATGAATGTGGGTTTCTTTTTCTAAAGGAACCTAGGATCTGCTTGGGAGGTAAACATATGATATAGTGATTTCTTATTATATCCTAGGCACTACTCTAAGATCTATAGACACATTATCACATTTTATCCGTATAAAATTCCTGTAAGATAGGTACTATTATTAATCCCATTTTAAACATGAGGAAACTGAGGACAGACAATTTCAGTAATGTACACAGTCAACCAGAGCAAGCTGCAGAGCTAGGATCTGTACTAGGTGAATTAAAGCTTGAACTTACAGTCTTAACAGTGCACTAAATCAGACGAGTGATCACATCTACCATTACAATATCAAAAAATAGGATATTAAACATTCTTTAGAGGCCAGAACTGTGTCTTACTCGTTTCAAATTTGTTCATTTCACAAATTCTTTAACCTCTCTCAATCTCATGGCTCTGAGGTAACACCAAAATGAATAAAAGCTTTTGGGCCCTTAACTGCAGCTATAGTCCATATTTTACTATTCTGTGCTTCCTCAGAACCCCTTGCCAAGGTCCTTTATATACTTGGCTCCAGATCATCTTTCCTGATTTAAACTTACTTGCATTTGTCCTCATTGGGTACTGAGAAATTGTCAACAGAATAAGTCCCCCAGAAATTTTTAAACCCTTTCATTTGTATCATGTAGATATTTGATTTAGGAGAGAGACTTGCCCAGTAACCACTACAGTGCTTGGTTCAGATTCAAGAGACCATGAATTAGTATACACTGAGTTGAAATATGAAAGATCCAGAAAGAAAAGAGAGAAGAAACATGCTATTATAATTATTAGTACTAAAGTTTTTCATTAGTATAATCCTCTAGACTAAAATATACCTATGTAATATGACTTGGTATTAACAAAAGCATGATGCCTAAAAGATGAATCTTCAGAGATGTTGAGCAATAATAAATTTAAGTATTTGATATAAGCTAAAAACAGGTACATGACTTTTTTGAGAGTATCTGGACTTCTTTCATCATTATTTCATTCTTTTCTGTTACAATCTTTGCACTTCCATTTCCTCTGGATTTTCTGATTTCTCCCATATACGATTTGGCAGGTTATTTTCTTGCATTTCATTTTGACGTATGATTGATTTGTAAATTCAAGGGCAAGTAAAGAAGTTTGCATCTTTACCAACTTCCAGACTTTTGAATTTTGGTTTTATATACTGTAGTTAATTGCCGCCTTGTGTCAAATGGTTTTCTCACATCTATTGGCATTAATTTTTTACATTTATATTTAACAAGGTAGACTTCACAAGTTAAGTGGATGCCAATTAACCCAAAATCTGAACTGACTTTTCAATGCAAGTCATTCCTATCAAATTAGCATTCTCTATAGATTGAGTAGATAGCTGTCAACACAATGGAGCCTAAGCATCAATTTTAAGCAATTTATTTTTTAAGTTTATAATATTAATTTGATTGTGATTATATATCCCAAAGTTATATGATTTTGTGTCAATTACTAAGGAACTAGCTGAATTTTGTATATTATTACATTTTAATCATCTTTAGAATTGACATTTAATTTGTATCCTTTTCTCTTTGCTTTTCCATATACAGAATGTATTTCTTTGAGTTTGTCACACAGAATTTAAGCAATTTTTCTGCCAATTAAATGACATTTTATTTTTCTAGGTGAATTGACTGCTGGGGAAATGGGCTCTGGAGATTAAAGGCCTGCTTATTAATAGAAAGAGCTTCCACCCACACACAGATATATAAAGCTGCCTCACTATTTCTTCCTTCCACCATGACCCATAGTCTTTCTGGGACAAGGGCTGAGATTTTACAGCCCCGTTTTAAAGTTGCTGGGGATGCTAGCAACAGGGACTTTTATGCTTGAATTTCTGCTGCAAATCATACCCCCTTGGACTCAGTCCACTAAGTCTATAGAATTATCTGCAAAACAATGCAATAGGATGTATAAATTTCTTGACTATTTGTATCGAAAATAAATCAGGAGCTTGAACTATATAAAAAGCTAATACATTATCATGAAAACTCTGCATGAATACTAATAAAACATACTGGATGCCCTTTGACTCTTCCAGTCCTTGTTCTCATCTTTTTGCTTATATCCATTTCTCTTTTCAATCAATTTGGAATAATTCTGCTTGAATAATAATCTGATAGTAACTTCATTATTTCTAATTATATTATCTTAACGTGCAAATTCAATTTTTTTTGGCTTACATTAACAAAGATAAAAATATGTGACCAGAGGTTAATAATAGAAGGTTAGTTTTACATGAAATGAGGACCAGATAAAAGACCGGTACAATGTTATATATTTATGTCCTTCACATGATAGGCAGACATCAATCCTTGATGTCATGTTCAAATAAAGGACGTATATATATGCATAGTGACAAAGCACTATGCATATATATATATGCATGGGAACAGTGGAGAGAAGTTCAGTGAGAGAATTCCCAATTGTATTAATTACTACAAACATTTATTGAATAAAATATGCAGCACTTATAGAACATTTTTCCCATGGGATAAGTTGCCAGTCCACACTTCGTTGTTGTTGCTGTATCAGCTCAGACTCTTTGAAGTTAGTCTTATTTATCTACTTTTTTAGTGGATCTACAGGGGTTATATAAGTTGGCTAAACTCACTCAACTAGTAAGACATATACAAAGGATGTAAACTACGTTTATGAGGTAAGAAAGACTATGATTTTGCTTTTATTACTGCAACTAGGACCCTCTGGGGATACAAAAGCTATGATAAAAAAATTCATTAGCCTGTGTGTCTAATATGGCCCTCAAAGTAGTAGTATCATTTGCAATTAACTGTAACACTGAATCTTATTCTTCAAATGCAAACCATGGGCCTGGCAGAGCCTATATAGATGCTCTGTGGCACAGCACTTATTTAGTCTGTCTCTTTAATTAACCTGATCCAAATGTGACATTAATAAATTGTTCTTTGTGAACTGAAAAGTCATAATTACTCAGAAAGGACATGCTTAATTGTCCTTTATCTTTAGCCTACCACTAGGCTAAAATTTTGATCCAACAAATCAGGTCAAAATTCTCAATTCAATTTCCAAATAATTCATAATATTTTTATTTACTATAGCATAACCTGGTCAGGCGTGGTGGCTCACGCCTGTAATCCCAGCACTTTGGGAGGCTGAGGTAGGTGGATAACTTGAAGTCAGGAGTTCAAGACCAGCCTGGCCAACATGGTGAAACCCCATCTCTACTAAAACTACCAAAATTAGCTGGGCATGGTGGCAGGTCCCTGTAATTCCAGCTACTTGGGAGGCTGAGGCAGGAGAATCACGTGCACCCAGGAGGTGGAGGTTGCAGTGAATTGAGATTGCACCACTGCACTCCAGCCTGGGTAACAAGTGAGACTTCGTCTTAAAAAATGAAAATAAAAATAAATAAAAAATAAACGAATACAGCACAACCCGATTCTTCAACACAAGACATACACAATCAGGTAATAATTCTCAGTTCAGCTCCAAAAGAAAAAACTCATAATATTTTTATTTAACATAGCATAACCTGCTGGGTGCGGTGGCTCACGCTTGTAATCCCAGCACTTTGGCAGGCCGAGA
Organism: Hylobates moloch; assembly: GCF_009828535.3. NCBI lineage: Eukaryota > Metazoa > Chordata > Mammalia > Primates > Hylobatidae > Hylobates > Hylobates moloch. The sequence continues at coordinate 22,148,736 of NW_026652295.1, read as the reverse complement.
CGGGCGGATCACGAGGTCAGGAGATCGAGACCACGGTGAAACCCCGTCTCTACTAAAAATACAAAAAATTAGCCGGGCGTTGTGGCAGGCGCCTGTAGTCCCAGCTACTCGGAGAGGCTGAGGCAGGAGAATGGCGTGAACCTGGGAGGCGGAGCTTGCAGTGAGCCGAGATTGCGCCACTGCACTCCAGCCTGTGCGACAGAGCGAGAGTCCGTCTCAAAAAAAAAAAACATAGCATAACCTGACTCTTCAACACAAGACATATATTTTATTTATATGTGTGTGTATAAACATATGCAATATTAGTCTAATTATTTGATTAGTAAGTATATATGTATATGTATACATATGCATGAACATATATGTAATATTAATCTAATTATTTGATGGTTAATGAACAATATGAAGTGATCTAAACTATCACCTTTCTCCTTTCATCTCCCTCATCAACTTAGTTCAATTGATATAATAAGAATTAAAAGGAAACTTTAAGACAAACTTTAGTAAGTAGACTTCTTAAGATTTATCCAATATTGATATTTATTTCTTTTTCTTAGAAAGCTAAGATTCAGTCATTGTGCAAGTCTTTATGAATACTGATTTCATGGGAGAGATTATTCTATGTAATGGAAGTACTGTGGTCATTAAGATAAGTCTCTGCTTTAGTGTAGTTCAGTTTAGTCAAATGAATGATTGGACTTGGCCTGATGGCAAAAAAATAAGTGCCTTAGAACATTTTTCTAGCACTGAATAGTAATTAATAGAGGTTTTACTTTGTAATAAAGTTTTTTAAGGCAATAGTAGCAAGAAGATATCTAATCAAAGAGATTCAAATCAAGTTAAGCATTTTAAATTGATATATTTATCATGCTATAGCTCAATATTATTAAAATTCCTGTTTTATCTTGAAAATATGCATAAAGCAATAATTGTAGATAATTTATATAAATAAAAATATCTACAGTACACCGATTTTTGGCTTTAAAGCAGGCCAAATGTTTCAGAACAGTAATAAACTTGTGATTCTCATGAAAGTTGATGCTAAATCTGGGTTCCAATAAATATTTTTTTCAAAACGTTCTGGGGCAAAACTTTCCACAGCAACAATTATGGCCATCTAAAATTCTATGCCCAAATTTAAACTGAAGTCAAGTATTTTTCTTTTATTCACATAAACTACTTGACCACTTGTGATAAATGTGATTAAGAACAGCAAGAAAAAAAATAAAGCAAGGTAAAATATCCCATTTAAATATAGAAACAACACCAATGGGGAGGTCAGAGAAGTGGTTCTTGATCTTTAGAGAAAATTGCAACTTGTATGAATAGAGGCGTAATTCAAGAGAAGAACATGGAGGAGCTCCAAGACAAGGTACAGCGTAAAAACATTGGTCACCAAAGTTAAAGAAAGGGTCTAAGAAAACAAAGGCTCTAAGTAGGGCTCAAAGCTACATGGACTGAGGCAGAGGGGATACATTCAGGGAGAAGTTTCCGTATGGTACTTACGGCTGGAAATAAGTAACAAGGAAAATAAATTCCATAGAAACAAAGTCAAGTTACTATAGGCCTCATTATCGTACACATGTGAGAGTATTTGAAAAGAGGAAGTTAAGCATTTTGAGATCTTAAAGAATGGACGAAGATAAAATTGTATGTTAATGCAATGACATTATAGTAAGATAGGATTAATTTACTTCCTTGGATATTATCAGTACACTGACACATCATTAAAACCTGCAAGGAATTGTTTGGAAGGCAAAAGTAATACTACATGAAACTCCCCACAAATCTTGATCATCCTACAATGAATAAAAATTTGATAGACTTTAGGAAATGTTCAGTTTCATATTCTAAAAACATAGTTTTGAACTTTACTTGGTATTGCTTTTAACTAGATATGTGGTAGAAAACTCATACATTTCCAGGCTTCCTCTTTTTTTTTTCCACCTGTAAATCAGGATGATAGTTGTGATTTCAATTTTGTAAAATTCTTGTGGAAATCAAATTTTTTAAATTGAGTTGAAAATTCTTTGCAATCTATAAGTCAATTTTACTAAATATTCAATTTTCTTATATTGGCTTTTGAAGTCTATGCACTACAAGGCAGGTTAGTTCAACATTTCAATAAACATTTATTGACATTCACCATAATTATTGCACTCTGCTAAACACTAAAGAAATAACAAAGACCTGCACCCTGTCTTTGAGGAATTTGAAGCCTAATTTTCATATAATTTCAACAGTGATTTTCATGCTTCCGCAGACTCTTATAAAAACATACTGAGATACCTTTTGACTGTAACATAGGATTAGGATTTCCTACAGAAGGTTGCACTTTAGTTGACTTGTTAAAAAGTGAAAAAGAGTTACCAATTGAGAAAAAGGGAAAAGGATTCCAAGGACACTGAAAAACCAAGAAACATTTACGTGAAAAAGAGCTTGTCGTGTGCGAGAGAGGGGAAATAGGAGTATTTGCTGTAATTACATCATAAAATGTTAAGTGGTATTCCCAATTAAGGAGTATGGTGCCAGAGTAAATTATTTTTAGGTAAGTGGTTTTATGACTGCATTTTTACAGTTGTTACTATGATCAGTTGTAAAAAGGAAGCCAAAAGAAATGGGAATCCATGTTCTACCTCTGCAGCCACTTCCCCAAATAACATACACTTCAACACATTGAAAACGTACAGCTCTGCTTTTCCCTAACTTACAAATTGGGTTCCCATGCAAGAATTTACCCATACAAAGAGCTCCATAGTTTCAGGACCAAGCGTATTAAAAAGAACCTAAGGTTAGTTTACATTGTTTTAGTTATTAATAGATTTATGTGTGCATTAAATAAAATCAGAAGTTCAGATGAAGGAGTAGATCTTAAAATATAATAATTATTATAATTATGACCAACTTAAGTATAAGATGTGTGTGCAATGTCCAAGTAGATTTTATAGCTAGCAGACAAATCTTTTTATAAGATTTGTAGGGACAGATCAGAAGTAAAGATATATGTTTAGAAGTTACCAGTATCAGGGAGAAAATAAATATGTAAGCACAAATGAAAACCCCACAGCAGAGCAAGTTGAATGGGAAGAGCAATAGACTACAGATGCAACACGTAGAGAATCCTGCTGCTTCAAGCATGGGCACAAGAAGAGCCAAAAAAATAGCTGGAAAAATAACTGTTGAAAGTATAGAGAAGAACCAGAGGAGTGTGTCATATTTGAAACAAATGAGGGAAGGAAGGAACTTTAAGATATAACAAGTGATCAGAAATATCAGATAAAACAGAGACAAGGAGTATATGAATTGAGAGTCTGTGTTTTTTGAAGATCACTAGCCAAGATAATTTGATGTTGTAACACAGTAGCCAAGTGGTGGTGTACTAAAAACTAAGCAAGAATCAGACTTGATAAAAACAAATAAAACATAATTCCTTAGTGCTTACCAAAAATGCATCTAAAATATAACAAATACAGAAACTAAAATGAAGGGAAAATCAACTTTAAGGAAATTGATTTAAAATCAACTTTGTCTCTTCATAAAAAAGGCAAAAGAGTTAATAAAACTATAGTTCTCTGAGGTTATATAATATTATTAATAAAAATTTACAAATAATCTACAGGTAAGTTAAAATAATAATTCTAATTATTAATTACAGCTTAGGTAGTTGGATATAAGTTCATTATACAAAACTCAATTAATTTATATATATCAGAAGCAAGCAAATAGAAAAATTTGATTAAAAATGATACCATTTATGAAAGGACCAAAACTATCAAATATATAGGAATGAATCTAAGAAAAGATGTAAAAATGAGTTCTAGATACCAAAGATTTCATTGTAAGGAATTAAAAAGATATAAATAAATTGAAATAATACTCTTCTCATTAAGTAGCCCAGTGTTATAACAATGTCATTTATTCACAAATTGAGTTAAAGATTTAATGTGACTCTAATAAAAATTCCACAGATTTTTTGTGTGTATGTGAAAATTGGCAAATAATTCTAAAATCTGTATCAAAATTCAAAATGCCTAGAATGAGACATTTTTGAAGAAGAATCATGTGGAAAAAAATTTTCAACAAGATAAGATGTTATGCTAAGAAAAATAGCGTGGCTATTGGCGAATGATAAATAAATAGAAAATAAACATAATAATTAGCCCCTAAAAATCAAAGATATAAATTGACCCTTAACTTATTAGACAATATTTCAGAGGTTTTGGGATTTTAGGGTGCTGGGCATATTGAATATTTACATTCTAAAAGACAAATTTTGATCTGTACCTCACATAAAAATCAGTTTCAAGTAGAATGAAAGGCTAAATGTGAAAGGTAAAGTAAAACTTCCAGAAAGTAGCAGTTAAAATAACTTTATGTCGTGGAGTAGGAAAAGATTTCTAAACAGGTAAAAAAAACACTACTCAATAAGGAAAAGATAGTAGATTACATTAAAAGTAGTAATTACTGTTCATTAAACCACATCGTTAAACCAATGGAAACATAACAGAGTGAGGAATATTATTTGCAACACACACAACCAACTACTCGATAATAAGTTAGACACTCAAGTAAAATGGAAAGTTTTGAACAAAAACTTCACAATGAAGACAGCAAAGTTGCCTGTAAAAATGTAAATTCTTCAAACCATTATTCATTAAAACCACAGCAAAATGCTACCACAAATTGAAGCTTAATGACTAAAATGAAGAAAGATAGTTGTAAGTGCTAATGAGGATATGGAGCAACTGCTTGTGGGAATATAAACCGGTACAACTCTTTTGTAAAAATCAGTGGCAGTATTTACTGAAGATGGACATATACATACCTGAGATATAGAATGGATTAATAAATTGCGGCATCTTCATATAATGTTATAGAGCAACGAGAAAAAATGAGATGTAACTAGGTACAACGGAATGAATAAATATCACAAACTCAATATTAACCCAATGAAATCAGAAAAAGAGACAAGACGGTTCATAAGGTATGTTTCCATTTATACATTGCAAAAATAAGCAAAAAATTATATATGATGTTAGGAATCAGAATAGTCATCAACCTTAGAGAACAGTAATCAACCTTATTTAGTGAGTGAGAAAAGGTGGACTTCTGACCTATTTTTGATGTGAGTGCTGGATCCTGAATGTGTTTACTTTAAAATTCACTTAGCTATACACTAATAATTTGTGCATTTTATTATATATGTGATACTTTAATAAAAATTTACTTAAAAGTATAATATACATGATATATATAAATAAATTTGCTTACAATGTGTTAATTCTGATTTTTTTTTTCTTTAAGGTACTTCTAATTGCAGATTTAGGAAAATTTGCCTCATTATTCAGGAGTTGATAAAAGCATAGGGTACACAACATTCAATATCCTGCAGACTTAAGAGCACACCACTTTAGGAATCAAAGCCACACTGCAGAGAACAGTGATGGGAAAATTACTTGCGGATCCAGTCAACCTTTACTGAACTGTATGGCATAGTGGTTAGGAGCTTGGGTTCTGGAGCCAGACTACCTGGTTTCATTACTCAGCTCTACCAGTCACTAGCTGTGTGACATTTGGTAGGTGGTTACTTTAGCTTTCTGTACCTGAGATTTCTCATCTGTAAAATGGGAAGAAAAGTATCAATCACAGCACTGTTAGGAGAATCGCAGGGACATGCTTGTACATTCAAAAAACTTAGGTTACTTTTGGGGCAAAGGTTAAGTATGAATATTGTTTGTTGTACATGTTGTCTGCTATGTGTCAGACATGTTTATTTAATCCTAACAACCCCGCTTTCAGGTGGACATTGCCATTCCCATTACATGAAGAAGGAAACTGAGGCTTAAGATTAAACAGAAACTTGGTGTTTCACTCGATGTCTTCTGATTCCCGGTCTGGTGTGCACTCAGCATTCTGTCTTCCACAGTGTTCTTGGATAGGATTACAAGCCTGGGCTCTGCTACTTTCCTTTGCAGATGAAGACATAATTTAGTACATCTGATGAAACTGTGCAGAGATTATTAGTGGATTTTGTGAAAGTTGCTTAAATAAACATTTACAAGTGACTATATAATTAGAAACTATCATCAGAGTGATAATCTCAATCACTTGAATTCATGAGGTCATCACAGCCAATCATATTTTATTTTTTAATACTTTCATTCAAGGATGAATTTATTAGGTTGTTAGTGAGAAAGTGATAGTCACTGAATAGATTTCTGTACAGCAATCTAAGGATAAAATCACATGTTTTTGAGGTTTTGAGAATTTTTTTACTCTTAGAGCCTGCAGTGTTTAATTGGCACTTAACCTAATATAGAATGTATCAAAAATTAAGTAGGCATTAATTAGGAACACGAAATGTGAACTAGCCTTAAAAAGTTAATTATCAAATTGGTATAGCTATCTGTCAGCAGACTCCCATAAGCACCCTGTTAAAGCAGTTTCATTTTTTTAAATGTAATATGTTTCTTAGGATGTGATTACACATACAATATATGGTTGTAATTTTGAGTTAATTGCATAGTAGCTAGATTAACTTTTATATCATTACACTTTAATCAGTGTTTTTCATGATTAACGTTCATTTACATTTAAAGCTTCCGAGCTCTTTTTTCCATTGTCTCCGCTCCTCCCTTCTCATGCCAAGTGCTGACTTAATATATCATTGCATTAAAGCTCTCTGAGGACAAACTTTTGCATTTTCTGACTTTAGGTACCATGAAAATGTTCATATGAAACTATGATAGTGATAGTATCTCTACCACAATGTACTGCTAATGACTGTAATTATCTTAATATATAGAAAAAAGAGGCTAGATATTAGCTGGGAAAATCCCATATCAAATAAAGAAAGTAGTTAATTCTCTATATCATTTTGACTTGAGTTTCATTCCAATTGAAACTTTCAAAGGAAAAAAAGATAAAATTAATGTTTTTTTCTTATACTTGCCTTGAACAGCATGAAACACATCAGGACCTGTGGAAAAAAGTCATACTATCTTATTAGTATATCACAACTGATAAATTTGACAGTAGATTGAGAAAGAAATATCTCTTTCAGTTACCTTTCTAAAGAATACCATTACTGACCTGAATCAGCCATTGAGATTTGTGGTTTTTCCTTTAAAGATTTGTTTGTATTAATACGAAGATATATATAATAATTTTATAAAATATGTACACTATGCACAGCCTGACGAAACAAAAACTCAAGTATGTTGCAATTGCCTTTAAATACTAAAGTGGTTCGCCCCATCCCCCAGTGAGTGGCTCATGTCCTCACATTCCCAAACTCTGCTGACTTAGTTGCTATTTTTATTCAGTGTTTTAGTATTATTTGGATGTTAAAATTCTGGGTTTTTTCCTACCTGACATAGTATTAGTGTTGCATTATACAATTAATTTTTGATTATAGAATTGACCCTTGAACAAAATGTAAACTAGCCTTAAAAAGTTAATAATCAAATTGGTATAGCTATCTTTCAGCAGACTCCCATAAGCACCCTGTTAAAGCACCCTGTTAAAGCAGAGGGTTAGGGGTACCGACCCCCTATGTAGTCAAAAACCACATATAGCTTTGGATTTCCCCCAAAACGTAACTACTAAGAGCCTACTGTTGACCAGAAACCTTATCGATAATATAACAATTGATTAACACATATTTTGTATTATATAAGTATTACATACTATATTTTTACAATAAAGTGAGCAAGAGAAATGAAAATGTTTTTAAGAAAATTATAAGCAAGAGAAAATAGATTTACTATTTATTAAGTAGAAGTGGATCATCATAAATGTCTTCATCCTCATTGCCTTCCCATTGGGTAGGCTGAGGTAGAAGAAGAACACAAGAGGGTTGGTCTTGCTGTCTTGGGGGTGGAAGAGATGGAAGAAAACCTACATATAAGTGAAACTGGGCAGTTCAAACCCATATTGTTCAAGGGTCAGCCATGTTTGTTTAGATAAACCAACACATTTACCACCTTTTTTTGGTCTTCATTTCTTCTTAAATCTCAGACCACCCACCTGGAATCACTTTCTTCTGCCATTAGAAATTCCTTTAGTTAGGATCTTTTCGTGGCTAACTCTCAAGTTTTGTTTGCCTAAAAATGTCTTTTCTTTCATTATAAATTATTCTTAAGAAAGTTATTTCCCCTAGGGGTAGAATTCATGGTTTACAATTCCTTTATTCTAACTCATTAAATATATTTTTCCATCATCTCTGGTATCTACTGGTGCTGATAAAAATTCAGCTGTTAGTCTAATTATCGCAAATTTGAAAATAATCTGCCTTTTTGATGTTTGTTTTTAGGTACTTTTTCTTTGGTCTTCAAAATTATGTGACATTTGAAGACCTCCCAGTCCTTTGCTGAATACCTCTGCAATCATTTCAGTTCCTGAAACTTGTTCTCTAGGAGGTTCTGTAGGAAGGTGTGATGGTTAATTTTAAACTTGAGTGAACTAAGAGACAGCCAAACAGCTAGTAAAGTATTATTTCTGGGTTTGTGTCTGAGGATGTCTTGAGAAGAGAATTGATGGACTGAGTAAAGGAAGTCCACACTCACCAATGTGGACAGGCCTCATCCAATCTTTTGAGGTTTCAAATGGAACAAAAAGGCTGAAAGGAGAACTCTCTGTCTTCTTGAGCTCAAACATCCGTCTTCTGCCCTGGAACATCAGAGCTTCTGGTTCTCAGGTTTTCAGACTCTGAGACTTAGACCAAGGTCATCTCTTTGTACCCTCCCTGTCCTCTCTTATCTTCCCCCAACTCCCTCCAGTTCTCACGCGTTCAGACTCAACTAGAAATTACATCATCAGCTGCCCTGGGTCTCTGGCCTTTGGACTCTGACAGAATTGTACCGCCAGCTTTCCTTGTTCTCCGGTTTGCAGATCATAGACTGTGAGACTTCCTAGCCTTCATAATGTTGTGAGCCAATTTCTCATGATGAAGATCTATCTGTCTATCTATCTATCTATCTATCTATCTATCTATCTATCTATCTATCATCTATCTATAATCTATCTATCTATCTATAATCTATCTATCTATCTATATCTTTCTTTGGTTAGTTCTGTTTCTTTGGAGAACCCTGACTAATACAGAAGAGCACAAGGAACAATATTGCCTGAGTTCTTGAACATTCATAAAGTTTCATTGATAGCTTTTAGAACCAAAGGTCATTTTGACTAGATAAAATTCTAACTCACATTTTCTTGAGTAACTTAAATTTGTTACTCCTTTGACATATGGTATAAAGCATGATGACAATATAATTTTGTTTGTATTTTTTGTAAGTGACTTAGTCTTCATTTTGTCTAAGTGCCTGTATATGTGTGTGTGTGTGTGTGTGTGTGTGTGTGTGTGTGTGTTTGTATACACATGTATATACATAAAACTTTTTCTTTAAAGTCCAATAATTTCCTGGACTGTATATTGGTCTTTGTTATTTGGGTCAGTTTTCCAAGGTACAGAATGTACATCTCCATATGTATTTTTAGATTGATTTCATGGTGAAAACATGTTTGTGAATCATGTTCTTTAGTTTTTATTTCGTTCTATTGCTTTGGTTTTCTTTTTCAAGAACACACACAGTCACACACACACACACACATACACACACACACACACACATATATATGTCTTGGCTTTCTTTTTCTTTTTTGGTCTTTTTTCTATCTTGATCACTTTCTTAAATTTTTTTTTAACTGAAAAATATTCTTCTTTATATTTTCTGTTTATTTTTAAGGTATCAACCATTCTGTTTATTCTCTCTTATATGCCTTTAATGTAGTGTTTATTGCAAGAAATTTCTTCTGTAATTTCTGATTTCTTTTTTGGATTCTATCACATCTCTTCAAATTTTCCCTATTTCAAATGACTTATTCTGGAATTTTTCTAATTTGATACTTGTTTGTGTTTATAGATTTTTAATTTTTATATTTTTTTCTAATTTCTTTTATCTCATTTAAAAGTATCAGGTTATATTTTTCTGAACATATCGTTCCCTGTGATTTCATTGCTGTCACAGGTACAACTGGCTGGGGCCATCATCATGGACAGTAAAAGAATTTGCCAAGAGCCGGGCGCAGTGGCTCAAGCCTGTAATTCTAGCACTTTGGGAGGTCAGGAGTTTGAGACCAACATAGTGAAACCCTGTCTCTACTAAGAATACAAAAAAAAATTAGCTGGGTGTGGTGGCATGTGCCTGTAATCCCAGCTACTCGGGAGGCTGAGGCATGAGAATTGCTTGAACCTGGAAGGCAGAGGTTGCAGTGAGCCAAGATCAAGCTACTGCACTCCAGCCTGGGCGACAGAGTGAGACTGTGTCTTTAAAAAAAAAAAAAAAGACCAAGACAGTAATGAGTAAAGAAAGGCAGATTTATTAAAGTACAATGATACATTGCAAGAATGCAATGAGCGGCAGCACAGCAGAGAGAAGGCTGTCTGCCAAGAGGCAGGGGCTGGGGGGAAGTTTTATAGAGTTGTGCTGGAGGGGCTTATTAAAGTACAAAGATACGTTGCAAGAGTGCAGTGGGCAGCACAGCAGAGACAAGGCTGTCTGCCAAGAGGCAGGGGCTGGAGGAAAGTTTTACAGGGTCATGCTGTAGGGGCTACAGGAGGAATGAGGTCATGCTGCTGGGGCTACATGTGGAGGCAGGCATTTGGGAACAGGATGTTGTGCCAGCAGGTTGTCTGTGATTAGCCATTTCTCAAAACATTGTTCTCCCCAACCCTAGGCCCCTTCCTCATTGTTGCTTACTTAGCAAGACTCCACAATTGTCTAGATGTATATTATTATGTACTTTATTCTTATTATAACTTTTTATAAAATTTGATCACAATCCTTTCTTCCATTTTTATTATTTTCCCCCTTTCCTTTGTTTTAAAATGAGATGATTTTTTTTTTTTTTTGTATTTTTAGGAGGTAATACTGGGTCAAGTGAAATTTTAGCTTCACCACTTCAGAGTTTCCACTTTTATTACTTTAAAAATAATTAATATATGTCTTTATGCTTCCTGAGAACTGTCTTGTCTGTTCCCTTCCAACACATTAACCCGTGGGACAATTTGGCCCACCAGTTGCTTTGTAAATAATGTTTTATCAAAATGCAGCCACAGCCAGTGGTTTACCTATTGCCTTTGGTGGCTTTTAGGCTGCAATTGCAGAGCTGAGTAGTTGTGATGGAGACTTCGGCTAGCACAGCCTGAAATATTTACTCTTGGTCTCTGCACTAAAAGTTAGCACAACCCTTACTTTGATCATCTTTCTGTCCCCCTATTTTAACCCTGTCCTTCTCAAATTTGATTCAATTCCTACAAAGTTCTCCATATTGGTCTTTTCACTAGAAGAAGGCTTTAGTTTATTAGTCTTGGGCCTTTTTTAGGGCTCAGACTGCTCCAGCACCTTCCTGCGTCATACAGTTCATTTGATTTTATCCTTGAATTAGATTCTGCAGAACTTCCTTCAATTTTAGTTGTTATTCTCAGGTTGATTTGCTTTTCATGTTGTATTTTGTAACATTACTACAACCATAGTTCTTCATTCTGGAAAGAGCAGTTGGTTCCAGTAGAGCAGTTGGTTTCAGTTTTGTTTGTTTGTTTCTTGAGATGAAGTTTTGCTCTCGTCCCCCAGGCTGGAGTGCAGTGGTGCAATCTCTGCTCACTGCAACCTCTGCCTCCCATGTTCAAGTGATTCTCCTGCTTTAGCCTCCCGAGTAGCTGGGATTATAGGCGCCTGCCACCATGCCCAGCTAATTTTTGTATTTTTAGTAGAGACGGGGTTTCACCATGTTGGCCAGGCTGATCTCAAACTCCTGGTGTCCCAAAGTGCTAGGATTACAAGTGTGAGCCACCGCGCCCAGCCTCGTTTATTTATTTATTTAATTTATTTTTAACCAGACATTTTCAACTCTTCAGATGTTGCAATTTGGGTTTTTTTTTATGTTCTTCTACCAACTGAGCCGGCACCCCCTCCATTCTGGTCTCGGTCCCAGCTCTGTAAGGTCCATACTCAAAGGTGTAAGGTGATAATAGTTTCTGTTTTTGTTTTTGTTTTGAGACAGAATCTGGCTTTGTTGCCCAGGCTGGAGTGCAGTGGTGCTATCTCGACTCACTGCAACAGCCACCTCCCAGGTTCAAGTGATTCTCCTGCTTCAGCCTCCCGAGTAGCTGGGATTAAGGCATGCACCACCATGCCTGGCTAATTTTTGTATTTTTAGTAGAGACGGGGTTTCACCGTGTTAGCCAGGCTGATCTCAAACTCCCAACCTCAAGTGATCCGCCCACCTAAGCCTCCCAAAGTGCCAGGATTACAGGTGTGAGCCACCGTGCCCAGCCTAGGTGATAATTGTTTTAAGCTCTTTCCTTCATTTCTTTAAAATTAAAAAGGGGTTGTAGTTTCATTTTGCAGTGACTAACACTTCCTATTTGTTATTTTGCCTTTTCAGTTTTCCAAAACCTGTTTAACTAATTTCTTGTATTGTATTCTTTCTGTTTAAATAACTGACATGGTTTCTATTATCCTGACTGAATTGTGACTAATACTAGTGTTAATCTTCCGTACTGGTGAAGATTTTTAAAAATAGGCATTTTCTTATAATGACGATGAGTATGTAAACTAACTTGAGAACCATTTCTCAGCTGTTATCAAAATGTAAATATTTATGTTCTGATTCAGAGTTTGACTCTAAGGAATCTATCCCAAAGAATTGTATGTGCATAATAATATATGCACATAAGTATTAGCTGTGTATTATTTAAACCATCAAAAAATCAGAAAAGAACTAAATGTAAATCAAGAGGAGAGATTTAAATAAAATATCAAATGTCAAATACATGGAATGGTATATAACAATTTAAGAGAGAGAGATTGGCTCATGTAAGAATCTGAAACAAGCTCCAAAATTTACTGTTAAATGAAAATACATGTCACAGAACAATGAATGCATCATGGTTTCATTTTTATTTAAAGTGATACATGTATAGGTACATGAACAGAAAAAAGATAGAAATCTTCATCCTAGATTATTAACAGGACATAGCTCTGCTAAGAAAATCGAACTTGTGGCTAGTGAGAGAGTGACTTAGGCATTCTATTCTACATGGTGCTGTATGGTTTTAATCTTTCACAGTGATAATTTATTCATGTCTTTGTTAATTGCACAACAATCAATATACATAATGTATGTTTGTATATATATGTGTGTGTGTATATATGTGTGTGTGTGTGTATACATATATATATATATGGATTAAGCCTTTTAAGGAATGGGCTGTAAGGAGAAATAAACTTGGAAGAGGGAGTAGACTCACTGGAGGGAAAGTGAGAAAGGATGAGAATCAATGATGTCAAGCTGAAAGTGTCATAAAAAGAACAGGGCAAGGACTGAAGCTCACTAATGGAACCTGATTCCAAACTTTATACTATATTATTCTGAATTCTGTCCTTTCATAGTAATGAATCCAATAAATACCAGTGGCTTGTGATTTTAGTGCACTGCCTTAAAAATGTAAAGACAGTAAAGAAAAGCCTAAATTAATATTTTTTAAAAATAAAGTCTGAAGGAAGCCATATCTGAAAGGGAAAAAAAGAATATTTTTATATTCTGAAAACAATCCGCATTTTTTAATATACAGAACTTCATCAGTCCTGCATTCTGATGTATTATCATTTTTAAGAAGAAAATATATGCACACAGAAATTAATTTATTTTCCCCTTCTTGTTATAAATTTTGAAAAATAAGTTGATCATTTGAATTGTCTAGAATATTGAAAAGCAAAAGGTGTAATAATTTTGCTTAATGCTTCACAATTTTAATCAGCTTGAAAATGGGAAAAATAAAGTGTATGTAAAAATAGATATTGTAATAGAGGCTGCCTAGAATAAAGACATTCAAGACAGTTCAATTAGATTGTACTCTTTCAAAAGGTGTCTTATTTGAAGCAAATTGTATTCTGTCTGTTATAAAGGTATTCTAAGGAGTGCAAAGATTATTTGAGGTGAAATAACTGGATCTAAGCCAATGGAAGTCATTTGGATTGTTTAAGAGAGGATGTGTGATAGCGTCTATCTCTGAGAATATGTTCAGAGTGGAGCAGCTAATCTAAATACAATGAGCACCCTGCTACTGGCAAACTTCATTAATAACTTGTATGGTGGAAACCTCTTGACTGGTGAGAAATCTGTCCAGTAAACATTGAAAAAGTGGCCATTAAACCTAAATCTGGGAGTGACTGGTCAACAGTACTTTAATATTAAATGCAGTCCTGTAAGTATGCCTGACATTTCCAAACTCCTTTCTAAAGTCAACTGTTGGCTACAAAAATATTTCGTTTTTATTTTCTCTCACCAGAATCAAGTATAAAATTCTAGAAATGTTCATATGCTGCCTTTATCTCACATATATGAAATATGTATATATATGAGACAGGGTCTCTCTCATGCTGTCACCCAGGTTGGAGTACAGTGGTGCGATCTCAGCTCAATGAAACCTCTGCCTCCTGGGGTTCAAGCGATTTTCATGTCTCAACCTCCTGAGTAGCTGATATTACAGGTGTACATCACCATGCCTGCTAATTTTTTTGTATTTTTAGTAGAGATGGAGTTTCACCATGTTTGTCAGGCTGATCTTGAACTCCTGGCCACAACAGATCTGCCTACACTGGGCATCCCAAAGTGCTGGGATTACAGGCATAAGCTACCACGCCCAGCCTTAGTGTTATATTTTGAGCATTTCTATATCTGTAACTTTAGTTCTTGCATGAAGAAATGTTAATTAAATTACCATAAAACATTTATTTAATTTGAACTCTCTGAGAATTATTTTGTCATTTGGGGGAAAAAAGAACATGTACTTATGCTATGCATATTCTAAAATATTAGAAATACTTAACTTTAGGATTGTTTTCTTTCTTTGAGTGATGAGATTACAGCTGATTTTTATTTTCCTTCCTTCCTTCCTTCCTTCCTTCCTTCCTTCCTTCCTTCCTTCCTTCCTTCCTTCCTTCCTCCTTCCTTCCTTCCTTCCTTCCTTCCTTCCCTCCTTTCCTCCTTCCCTCCCTCCCTCCCTCCCTCCCTTCCTTCCTTCCTTCCTTCCTTCCTTCCTTCCTTCTTTCCTTCTTTCTTTAAAGAGATGAAATCTCTCTCTTATGCCCAGGCTGGAGTTCAGTGGCACAATCATGGCTCACTGCAACCTTGACCACCTGAGCTCAAGAGATCCTCCTACTTTGGCCTCCTGAGTAGCTGGGACTACAGGCATGCAGCACTATGTCCAGCTAATTTTTTTTTAGAGATGGGGTCTCACTATATTGCTCAGAGTGGTATTTCCTTCTTCATTTTCAGTTTCTCAGCACATTTGCAGACAGCATATGTTACTTTCATACTCAGAAAAAAAAGAGTAAATAGCAATTTTTTTTAAAAAAAGAAAAGAAAATCGGCCAGGTGTGGTGGCTCATGCCTGTAATCCCAGCACTTTGGGAGGCCGAGGCGGGTGGATCACGAGGTCAGGAGATAGAGACCATCCTGGCCAGAGAGAAACTCTGTCTCTACTAAAAATACAAAAAAATTCCGGGCGTGGTAGCAGGCACCTGTAGTCCCAGCTACTCGGGAAGCTGAGGCAGGAGAATGGCGTGAACCCGGGAGGTGGAGCTTGAGTGAGCCAAGATCGCACCACTGCACTCCAGCCTGGGTGACAGAGTGAGACTCTGTCTAAAAAAAAAAAGAAAATCATAATTATAAAAGTTTGAACTTAAACATTTTGACAAATGAAAAAAGAAGGCTCTCCTGACCATTGACCATTGTGTTAGTCTGTTCTTGCATTGCTATAAAGAACTACCTGACACTAGATAATTTTTTTTTTTAGACAGAGTTTCACTCTTGTTTCCCAGGCTGGACTTCAATGGTGCGATCTCAGCTCACCGCAACCTCCGCCTCCCAGGTTCAAGTGATTCTCCTTCCTCAGTCTCCCCAGTAGCTAGGATTACAGGCATGCACCACCACACCCGGCTAATTTTGTATTTTTAGTAGAGACAGGGTTTCTCCATGTTGGTCAGGCTGTTCTCAAACTCCCAGCCTCAGGTAATCTGCCCACCTCGGCCTCCCAAAGTGCTGAGATTACAGGTGTGAGCCACCGTGCCAGGCCAAGACTAGATAATTTATAAAGAAAAGAGGTTTAATTGACTCACAGTTCCACACACTGTACAGGAAGTATGGCTGGGGAGGCCTCAGGAAACTTACAATCATGGCAGAGGGCAAAGATGAAGGAGGGCATTCTCCATGGCTGGAACAGGAGAAAGAGAGAGCAGGGGAGGTGCTCCCCACTTTTAAAGAACCAGATCTCCTGAGAACTCTCTCACTATTATGAGAACAGCAAAGGAGAAATCCGCCCCCATGATCCAATCACCTCTGACAAGGCCCTTTCTCCAACACTGACGATTACAATTTGACATGAGATTTGGGTGGGGACACAAATACAAACCATATCACCCATTATGAATTTCTGGCCATTTGTACATGGTGTTAGAGTGCCAATGTGTTTACAGGAATGAATGAACTTGGTAACCATTAGCAATACTTTCGTACATTAAGCGTTTTCCTGTCTCTCACATGACCCTGAATTTGGTCTATGGTGGAATTTTTTTTCCATGGGCAAAGTTATGATCTGAATGTTTGTGTCTCACCAAAATTCATATGTTGAAATCCTAATCCCCAAAGTACTTGGAGGTGGGACCTTTGGGAGGTAACTGGGGTTAGATTAGGTCATGAGAATGCAGCCCTCATGATAGGATTAATGCTCTTAGGAAAAGAGGAAGAGATAGGAGATTTCTCTCTCCTCCTTGTGAGGATACAAGGAGAAGATAGCCATCTGCACATCAGGAAGAGAGCCATCAATAGAACCAAATCAACAGACACCTTGATCATGGACTTCTGAGCCTCTTGAACTGTGAGAAATAATTTATTATTGTCGAACACACTTAGCCTATGCTAAATTTGTCACAGCTGTCCAAGCTAAGAAAGGCATGGAGCACCTCTCCATCTCTTTAACCTACACAAACGTCCCTTTATTCCAGGAACTACCAGCCACTGAAGAAGATTTTGTATAATTTGTGATTGGGCTTGATCTAAGAGCCATGTATCTTATGATATAGTAGTCAATGCATTATCAAAGAATATTACATAAAGCCTCCACACCAAATACTAAATCAGACATCGCTACCACCAAAACATCAGGGCAGCAATGTTATTTTATAGAAAGAATATTAGATTGTGACCCAAAAGAAATCTGTTGTACCCGTGATTTATTTTATAACTAGTTATATGAACTTTGACAAATCACTGGTCCACAATTTACCCATGTGTAAAATCGAGAACTGGATTAAATGTTAAGTACATTCTTTTCCAGCTTGAAACTTGTTTAAATAGTTATATATTTAGGGGTTACAAGTGCAGATTTCTTATACACATATATTGCATAGTGGTGAAGTCTGGGCTTATAATGTACACATCACGTGAATAGTGAACATTGCACCCAATAGGTAATTTTTCAGCCCTTAAAGCTCCCCTCCCATTTTCCCAGCTTTTATAGTCTCCAATGTCTATTATTCCACTCTGTATATTCACATGTACCCTTTGTTTAGCTCCCACTTATAGGTGTAAACATACAGCATCTGCCTTTCTGCATCTGTGTTGTTTCACTTAAAATAATTGCCTCCAGTTCCTTCTGTGTTGCTGCAGAAGGCAAAATTTTATTCTCTTTTTCATGGCTGAGTAGTATTCCATAGTATACATATATGTACACCACATTTTCTTTATCCAGTCTTTCATTGATGGACCCTTAGGTTGATTCTATATCTTTGCTTTGTGGAATAGTGCCATGATAAATATACAAATGCAGGTATCTTTTTGATACATTGTTTATTTCCCTTTGGGTATATATCCAGTAGTGATATTGCTGGATCAAATGGTAGTTCTACTTTCCGTTCTCTGAGGAATCTCCACATTGTTTTCCATAACAGTTGTGGTAATTTGCATTCCCATGAACAGTGTATAAGCATTCTGTTTTCTCTGCATCCTTACCAGTATCTATAGATTTTTGACTTTTTCATTCTTCTGCATTGGCTAACTAGTTTTCCCAGGACCATTTATTGAATAGAGTGTCATTTCACCAGTATATATTTTTGTTGACCTTGTTTAAGATCAGTTAGTTGTAAGTATGGGGTTTTATTTCTGGGTTCTCTATTCTGTTCATTGATCTATGTGTCTATTTTTATACCAGTACCATGCTGTTTGGGGTACTATAGCCTCATAGTATAATTAGAAGTCAGCTAATGTGTGGGCCGGGTGCAGTGGCTCACGCCTGTAATCCCAGCACTTTGGGAGGCCGAGGTGGGTGGATCACCTGAGGTCGTGAGTTTGAGACCAGCCTGACCAACATGGAGAAACACCATCTCTACTAAAAATACAAAATTAGCCAGGCGTGGTGGCACATGCCTATAATCCCAGCTACTAGGGAGGCTGAGGCAGGAGAATCGCTTGAACCTGGGAGGCGGAGGTTGCGGTGAGCTGAGATCGTGCCATTGCACTCCAGCCTGGGCAACAAGAGTGAAACTCCGTCCCCAAAAAAAAAAAAATGAAGTCAGCTAATGTGATGCCTCCAGCTGTATTCTTTTTTCTCAGGATTGCTTTGGCTATTTGGGGTCTTTTTTTGGTTCCATATGAATTTTATGTTTTTTTTCTAATTCTGGAAAAATGACTGGTAATTTGATAGGGATTGCATTGAATCTGCAAATTGCTTTGGGTAGTATGGCCATTTTAACAATATTGGTTTCTTCCAATTTATGAGCATGGGATGTTTTTGCATTTGTTTGTGCCATCTGTGATTTCTTTAATCCATGTTTTGCAGTTATTTTTATAGAGCTCTTCCACCTTCTTGGTTAAAAATACTCCTAGGTTGTTTTTTTTTAATGCTATAATAAACGGAATTGCCTTTTTGATTTGGTCCTTGGCTAGATTGTTATTGGTGTATAAAAACACTACTAATTTCAGTATGGTAATTTTGTACCCTGAGACTTTTCTGAATTCATTTATCAAATTTAAGAGTTTTTCAGCGGAGTTTTTAGGGTTTTCTAGCTATGAGATTATATTATCAGCTAATAGGGATACTTTTACCTCCTCTTTTCCAATTTGGATGTCTTATTTTTTTTCCGTGTCTTTTGCTCTGGCAAGGATTTCCAGTACTATGTTGAATAATAGTGGCAAAAGTGGGGATTCTTGTCTTGTACTTGTTCTTAGAGGAAATGCTTTCCACTTTTCCTGGTAAGTATCATGTTGGCTGTGTGTTTGTTGTATATAGCCGTTATTATGGTGAGATATGATCCTTCTATGCCTAGTTTGTTGAGGATTTTTACCATGAAGGATATTGCATTTTATTGAATGCATTTTCTGTGTCTGTTGAGATAATGATATGGTTTTTGTCCTTAATCTGTTTATGTGATGTACCACATTTACCAATTTGTATATGTTGAATCATCCTTGCATCCCTGGAACAAATCCCACCTAATCATGGTGTATTATCTTTCTGATGTGATATTGGGTTGAATTTGCTAGTATTTTGTTGAGAATTTTTGGATCTATGTTCATCAGGGATATTTATCTGTAGTTTTGATTTTTGGGTCCTTGTTTGGTTTTGATATCAAGGTGACGTTGACCTCATAGCATGAGTTACAGAGAATTCCCTCCTCCATGATTATTTTTGAATAGTTTCAAGAGGACTGGTAGTTATTCTTTGTATGTTTGGTAGAATTTGGCTATGAATCCATCTGGTCCTAGTTTTATGTTGTTGTTGTTGGGAGATTTTTTTATTTCTGATTCAATCTCACCATTCATTACTATTCTGTACAGGAGTTTTATTTCTTCCTAGTTCAGTTTTGAGAGACTGTATATTTCCAGCAATTTAACCATTTCCTCTAGGTTGTCTAGTTTATGAATGTATTATTGATCATAGTCTCTGATAATCTTTTGTATTTCTATGCTATCACTTATGTCTTTTTTAATTTTTGATTGTGTTTATTTGGATTACCTCTCTTTTCCTGGTTAGTCCAGTTAGTGATTTGTCAATTTTATCTTTTCAAAGAATCAGCTTTTCCTTTCATTAATCAATTGTAATTTTTTGGTCTCTATTTTAGTTAGTTCTGCTCTGATCTCTGTTATTTCTTTTCTTCTTTTAACTTTAGATTTGGTTTGTTCTTGTTTTCCTAGTTCCTTGAAGTGCAATGATAGGTTGTTGGTTTGTGAGTATTTCACCTTTTTATGTAGGCATTTAATGTTATAAACTTCCCTCTTAGCAGTGCTTTTTCTGTATCCACAGGATTTGATACACTGTGTTTTCATTTTCATTTGTTTCAATAAAAGTTTTAAATTTTCATCTGAATTTCTTCATTTATGCAGTGACTGTTTAAGAGCATACTGTTTAATTTTCATGCATTTGCTTAGTTTACAAATTTCCTTTTGGTATTGATTTCTGGCTTTATTCCACTGTGGTCTGAGGAAATAATTTATATGATTTTGATTTTTTAAAACTTGTTAGGAATTGTTTAATGGCCTAAGAGGTTATCTATCTTGAAGAATATTTGATGTGCTGATATATATTCTGCAGAGTGTATATTCTGCAGCTGTTGGATAGAATGTTGTATAAATGGCTATTAAGTCCATTTGGTCTAAAGTCCAGTTTAAGTCCAATGTTTCTTTTTAATTTTCTGTCTTGATGATCAGTCTAGTACTGTGAATGAGGTGTTGAAGTCACCCACTATTGCATTGCTGTCTATCTCTTTCTTTAGGTTTAGTAATATTTGTTTGGTGAATTTCGGTGCTCTGATGTTGGGTGCATATATATTTAAGATTGTTGGCTGAATTGATCCCTTTATCATTATATAATGAATTTCTTCATCTTTTTTTGTTACTGCTTTTGATTTAAAATCTGTTTATTCTAATGTAAGTATAGCTACTCCTGTTTGCTTTTGGTTTTTGTTTGCATGAAATACCTTTTTCCATTCATTCACTTTCAGTCTACATATCTTTATAGGTAAGGTGAGTTTCTTGAAGGCAGCATATAGTTGGATCATGTTTTTTTTATATTCATTCTGCCACTTCATATCTTTTTAGTGGAGCATTTAAGCCATTTACATTTAAGGTTAATATTAATATGTAAGGCTTTTTTCCTGTCATATTGTTTTTTTCAAGTTGTTTTATACATTCTTTGTTTATTTCCATTTCTGTCTTTTTTTCTTTGTGGTTTGATGAAATTCTGCCATGTTGCCATTTGATTCCTGCCTCTTCTTCCTTTGTATGACTGTTTCATATGAGCTGTGAATTTTATATTTCTATATGTTTTTATGATAGTAAAATTGACCTTTTGTTTCTATGTTTAATAACCTTTTGTGCATTTCCTGTAGGGACAGTCTCATGGTGAGAAATTCTCTCAGTGCTTGCTTTTCTGGGAAAGACTTTATTTCCCTTTCATTTTTGAAGATTATTCAAGCAGGATATAAAATTCTCAGCTAACAGTTTTTTTTTTTTTTTCTTTCAGCCCTTTGAAAATGCCGTCCCATCCTCTTCTGACCTATAAGGTTTCTGCTGGAAAGTCTGCCGTTAGTCCGATGGAATTTCCTTTATAAGTGAGTAGACATTTTTCTCTTGCTAATTTTAAAATTTTTTCTTTCACTTTGACTGTAGACATTTGGATTATAATATATCTTTGAATTCCTTTCTGTAATGTATTTTTCTTGGGATTGCTAGGCCTCCCATATCTGGATGTCTAACGCTCTTAATGTAGTTGGCGAGTTTCCATCAATTATTTTCTCAAACGGATTTATTAAACTGTTGATCTCTCTTCCCCCTTGATAATACTGACAATTTGTACTTGCAGTCACTTTATATAATCCCAGAAGGCTTTGTTTATTCTTTCTTACTTTTTACTTTATTATTTTCTTACTGGATTATTTAAAATACCTATCTTCAAGTTCTGATAGTCTTTTTTCTGCTTTACCTAGTCTATGATTGAAGCTTTAAAATGTATTTTTATTTCCCTCAATGAATTTTCTAGCTCCAGAATTTCTGTGTGTTTTTTTAAAGATATTTATCTCCTTGGTAAATTTCTCATTCATATCCTGAATTGATTTTTTGGTTTCTTTGTATGGCTTTTTAGATTTCTCTTGCATCTCATTGGGCTTCTTTAAAATCAATATTTTGAGTTCTTTATCTGACATTTCTAGGAGTTCTTTTTGATTGGGATATGTTGCTAGACAATTGTTTTATCTTTTGATTGTGTCATATTTCCCTGCTTTTTCATGTTTCCTGTGTTCTTCCACTGATATCTGTGCATCTGGTGTAGCAGTTGCTTGTTCCAATTTTTTGAAATTACTTTTGTAGGGGAGAAATGTTCCCTGAGGTTATATGTATATTGTTGATTAATGTAGTTTGACTTTG
This sequence comes from Hylobates moloch, assembly GCF_009828535.3. Lineage (NCBI taxonomy): Eukaryota > Metazoa > Chordata > Mammalia > Primates > Hylobatidae > Hylobates > Hylobates moloch. The sequence continues at coordinate 22,126,251 of NW_026652295.1, read as the reverse complement.
ACTTTGGATGCCTGTGCTAGTGTGATCTTTGCATTACTTCTTTGGCAATACACAGGGTCAGCGGTATCTGTGATTTCCTCAGTTGCTTAGGGTATAGTTATTAGTTCAAGTAGTGGTACAGTTTTTGGGGAGGACTTGGATGTAAACTGACCTACTCTTTAGGCCCTGTTGCTGGCAGCAGTGGGGTAAATATGCCCTTTTTAAGGCCCCAGAGCAGTTTACACTGGCTTTAGTGTTAGAGGGTCCTGGAGATCTGATTCTTGAATCTTCAGGTGGCTTGCTTAGAAACTAGAAGTGGAAGAAGTGGACCAGGCATGTGGGTTGGTTCTTAGACCCTTGGGCAGCTGAGTTGGTGTGCGTGATGGTTGTAGCAGTGGTGTAGCCACCCACTGGTACCCAAGAAGTCTATGCTGGTGTTGCTGAAAGCTGTGATGTGTTGGGTGGGCTAGTCCCTAGTCCCCCAGCTGCCCATAGCAGGGCAGTGGCTATTGTCTGAAGTGTGCTTAGGAAATCTTTGTCTCCCATCTCTTCCCTGGCTGGGTAGTGGCTGCAATCACATTTGCTCAAACTCAACTCAAGGGTGGGGCACAGCCCAGTGTTAAACCCTCAAATTGGTGCAAACTGTGGGTTTATGAACAGAGAGGGCAGGGCCCCTCTTAGATGAGCAACCTGGGTAAGATGCTGTGGGCATAATGGTTCACTCAAGTCTCAGTCTCACAGTAGCCCATGACAGTGTGGTGGGTATTGTTCTAGATAGGAGAGCCTAGTTTCTTTGTTCCTCCTTGGCCAGGTGGTGGCTGCAGTCATGCCAACTTGAACTCAGCCCAACGATGGGATGTAACCCAGGATTAAACCCTCAAAATGACACCTTGGGCCTGAGACAAGGGAGGGGCCTCTCCTAGGTAGGCAGGATGAACAAGAAACTACGGAGTGTGCAGTCCACTTGCATCTTAGTCTCACAGCAGCCCACTACAGGTCAGTTGTTACTGTCCTAGATATGTAAAAGAGCCTGCCCCTTCTTAGCTGGGTGACAGATGCAGCCACATTAGCCCAAACTCAGTCCAAGGTTAAGAGGAGGTGAAGTCCAGCATTAAACTCTCAAAATGGTGCCTTGGGCTTGGATCCAGAGAGAGCAAAATCCTTCTCAGGCAAGGAGTGTGAACAAGGAGCTGTGAGCAGTATGGTTCATTCACATCTCAGTCTCAACAGCAGCCCAAAGCAGGGCAGTGGGGACCCTATCAGGGGTTTGTGGGATGACAATCTCCTCTCTCCCTCCTCAAGGCAGTGCAGCAGCAACAGCCATTTCTGTAGATCACTGTTATCTCTCTCCCTCCTCAAGGCAGTGCAGCAGCAACAGCCATTTCTGTAGATCACTGGTATCTAGGTTCTCAAAATGGCTCTCAGCTGAAGCTGCTCCAATCTTACATGCCTGTGGGATGCTGCATGTGTTCCTTTTCTGGAGCAACATCTCTGTGAAATCTTTAGGCAGTGCTGTATGTCAGGCTTGAAACCATAATGGGTCTGTTAGCAGTGCTGAATCCATACATGTCTGCAGCAAACTCGATTCTTGCCTCTTCAAGGAAACAAGGTGGCCAAGGGGCATAAGGCAGAAGGAGAGACTGAGGCAAGTTTTAGAGGAGGAGTGAATGTTTATTAAAAAGTTCTAGAGCAGGAACAAAAGGAAGTAAAGTACACTTGGAAGAGGGACAAGCGGGCAACTTGAGAGACCCAAATGCTCTGTCCAACACTTGACTTGCAGTTTTATACATCGGCATGATTCTAGGGTTTCCATTTCTCCTCCCTCGATTTTTCCCTTGGGGCAGGCTGTCCACATGCGCAGAGGCCACATGCGCGGTGTGTTTACTGAATTTGTGCCCATGCTCATTTGAGGTGCTTTTCCCTTACCAGTTGAGCGTTCCTAGAGGAAGGTCATATACCAGTTAAATTCCACCATTTTACCTCTTAGTGCACATGCTTGAGCCTTCTCACCCAACTCCTGAGATCTTATCAGGAAGCTGCTGATCACTAGCTTCAAGAGTGGGCCTTTCCCTGGCACCAGCTGTGACCAATTACTATTTTAGAGAGACAGTTTAACAACTGCCTGGCCATCACCTGATGATCGCCTGACATTCCTGAGTGGGAGCCTTTCCTCCCCTGCTCATGTCTGCCTAGCTACTTACTCTAACAGGTCAAAGGTTTCTCCTGTAGCCAAGATTGTAAAAGTTTGTTTCAGAACGTGGAGCCCTGGGGGTTTCTCTCTTACTGATTCCCCATGTCCAGGAACCCCTTCTAGCTCTTAGTCCCTGGCCAGGCAAGCTGCCTCAAAACCTCTCCTTACTTACTTCTGGTGCTTCCTATCTCTGGTGAATCTTAGTGTTCTCTCCTAGATGATCTCTTCAAAATATCTCTACTTACTATTCTGGTTCCTCTCCGTGGAGGACGCACATACTACCTGCATCTAGTCAGCCATCTTGACCTCAACCTCTCTTCTAGCTTTATAATTCTATGGTTTCCTTCATGTTGTGAAGAAATTCTCACTGTCATATAACAAAATAAATAGGAGAATACATTTAAAACTATTCTTTAGAGCTTCTCTGGAAGTCTGTTTCCATGTGACTAATACAAAATAAAAAGTATTATAAAAAATTGAAATGTGAATATATAATGTTTTGTTCCATAGTTGCCATAGCACTAGGTTATGTCCACACATGAATAAACAATCTTATATAATAATTTATTTAAGAAGGAAAATATACATATGGGGTGATAATGGGGCCCTGTTGCTCTGGCATACATATAAAAGTAAGGCTAAATTATTTTTGTTTTAACCTCCTACCTTGAGATATTATACTCATTTGTAATAGCCCTAATCTGTCAGTCATTATTTTCTTCTGTATCACATTGCTATTTAATTTATGGATTGGAGAATAAATGCCTAAATCATAATCTCTGCACAGGGTAGTTTATTCCCTTTGATCCCGATCTGATAAGAGATAAATTCTGTTAATTAATAGTTGCTGAAGAAACTGACAAGAAAGCTTGGATCTGGTGGGATTGTTTGGGAAACTTTTTAAGGCAAATCATAATCCTCATAAAATATTCCTTAAAGATGGTAGCTATAAATTATACCTACTGTCCCAAGTTACCAATGAGCTAGAAAGATTTGATTTTTAATGCATTTGCATCATAAAATATCTTTATGCTTTTTAAAAATATTATTTCTGTTTTATATCTTATTGTTTTTATTTTCTCCTAAGTAACTTTGTCTTCCTTCTAAGAGGGCATAATGAATGACACACAAACCAATGATAAATGACAACTTACATATCAATTATTTGTGTCTTTGGTTTTTTCAATGACTATACCATATTTCCATGAACAACTGATCTAATGAGTAGGTAAATAGACTGTAATGATTTGGAAAATAATCTATGTAGTAGCTGGCTATCTGAATCAGTCTAGTCAATACCATAACAAAGAACTACATAAAGCATCCCTCAGTCTACAAAGAACCAAAGCTGTAACTGATGACATATATTCCATAGCATCCATTCCACATTTCTATCAATGCCTCCCAGATGGCCTGAAATGAGCAAGATGCTTAATAAATGTTTTTTGAATAAAGAAAGAAATTAGAATTGTTTATAACACTCTTTTATAATGACAAAATGATGAATTTTTCAGAGTTAAATAACAAAATAATATTGGCATCCATATTACATTGTCAACTATTCTCTACCAGGACCCCTGGTCAAATATCTTCACTCATATGTCTGAAGTACGATTTCTGATGATATTTTGGAGAAAAGAGATTAGAAAGTATAATGGCTATTTTTGACAGCTTCTATATTGATCATTTAATTACTTTTTCCCTTCTGATATATTTTCTATTGAATTTATTTGGGACAGTATAATTAAACTCAGAGCATTGTTTTATTCTTTTGTTCCAAGTTTGGATTTTGAGACTTTAAATTCTGTTAATTGATAGTTGCTGAAGAAGCTGACAAGAAATCTTGGATCTGGTGGGATTGTCTGGGAAACTTTTTAAGGCAAATCATAATGGCTGGACCGGGAGTAAATTGATTCTAAGAGGAAGGAAGAGCTACATAGTGAGATAATTAAATAAAAAAAAGAAAGAAACAAGAAAAGAAAGGAAGGAAGGAGGGAGGGAAGGATGGTGGAAGGAAGGAAGGAAGGAAGTCGGGAGGGAGGAAGGAAGGAAGAAAAGCAGGAAGGAAGGGAGGAAAAGAAGGAAAGAAGGAAAGAAAAAATGGAGGAGAAAGTAAAGAAAACAAGTAAGTGAGAGTACACTAGAAGTTTTCTGAGCATAATTTTTGTTATACTTGTGAGAGAACGAAGTCATTTTGATGAGAAAATCTGAAGAGAAAGGCAAAATTCTTTTGAAATGTTTTTCTTTGGTAGTTGATGAGTTATAACTTTCTTTACACTAGGAAAGAAAACTATTAGAATGGAAAAAGTTGATGGGTTATTTATATCAAACAATTACAAAAATGAGACATGATAAATATAAAAACAAGTTTAAAACAATTTTAACAACCATATGAGTAAACTAAAGCATTTTTTCTATCAACATTTGAGGTATAAAGTGTTTAGAGAATTGAAGAGTTATAAATTAGAAGAAAAAATACCGAATTTTAAATATTTATAACAGATATATTTTTGCTGGCTAATTTATTTGTCATCCTGACTGCGTCACTAGATGCCTGATACTTGGCTAAATATTATTTCTGGGTGTGTCCATGAGAATGTTGCAAGATCAGATTAACACTTGAATATGTTAAACTGAGTAAAGCACATTGTTCACTCAGTGTGGGTGGGCCTGATCTAACTTGTTGAGGGCTTGAATAGAATAAAAAGGGAGAGGAAGGGAGAATTTGCTTTCTCTGCACAATTGCTTGAGCTGAAACATCGGTCTTCTCCTGCTGTTGGATTAGGACTGTCTCTCGGTTTTCAGGCATTCAGGTCTTCAGACTTGGACTAAAACTATACCATTGACTCTCCTAGAACCAAAACTTGCAGATGCCAGATCATGGTACATCTCAGCCTACATAATCAAGAGAACTAATTCTAATCTTTCTCTTTCTCTCTCTCTCTCTTTCTTTCCCTCTCTGTCTCTCACACACACATACACACACACACGTATATATCTCCCATTGGCTCTGTTTCTCTGGAGGACCCTAACAAATACAGATATTTTAATACCAAGAGTGATTCTAGAGGAAGAGAATTTCGGGAGTCATTTTCTGAATTGGTTCTAGTGTTTCCAGAATTGGCTCTCTAATATGTTTAAATTTAAAGATGCTCATGTCTCTATTTTCAGTAGTTAGGAGAGAACTGATAGTCCATAGCATGAATTGGTAACAGAGATACACAAAATATCTGCTTTGGATCTTCTTAATCACTCACTTAAAAGAATCAAGGAACTCAGTAACTTTATGTATGATGCTACTAAACATTTTTTGAAAACTAGTGAACATAATGAGATGGTCTGGTTGTTCCTAATGTCACTGGACAAAGAAGTGGTGAAAGAAAAGGACAAGCTCATGGATTTGAATTTCCTTAAAACTTATTTAAGTTTTCCATTGGTATTTCATACAAACAATTTTTATTTTAAAATGTGCTAAAATTGAGAAAATCTGCACATGAAGTCTAACACTCATGTGAAGGTCAAAGAAAATTTATACTTTACCAGGGAGTCAATACTCCACCCAACAGCCCTTTTCTACCCACAATGCAAGATTAATATTCCTAGGAGTTATTGAGAAAACTAAACCCAAGGAGGGGTAGCTTTGTTATTGGTGCTATTACGTTGGACCACAATAAAACTGTGTTGGATTTGAGTCTTGACTGATAAATTTAATCACAGATTTATCTCTGTGTTTTACTTTCAGCAAATATTTGTGGACACCCTATTCCAAGGTAAAAAACAAAAACAAACAAAACAACAACAACAAAACTTTACCAGACATTATAAGGGTTAAAAGGAGTATATGACATAATTCCTATAGAGATGACATATATTTAAGTTATTGCTTGAGATACAAATATGGCAATGAAAGGAGGCTATAGCAAGTTTCATATACTTAGTACATGCTAATCTCAGGCATTTCAGAGTTTGATGATGATGTAGGATTTGGCTTTGAATCAAGGGTAATATTTGTATAGGTAAGTAGGTAGGTGGGTAGGTATTAGAACATGGTGGGTGCTTCAAGTAGGCAGTCATGAGTAAAGCATGGAGGAAAAACTGAAAAGCCAGCTAACAATAGTGTTTGAGTTTAGCTAGAATATAGATTTCATTTAGGAGCTTAATAAAGATGAAGAGGAAATTATAGTTTGGGGCCAATTAAGTAAAAGACTTTTAATTCTAACTTAAAGTTTTCCAAATTAATTCTTTTAACAATGGAAGAACGTTTCGTAGTTTTCAAATAGAAAAACGTCATTGTGGTATTCTATAAAGGTCTGGGAAGATAAAGAAAAAAGTGATTAGTCTTTACTGAGTGTTACTGACTCAGGTGATCTTTTGGTAATAGATTAGAAATGTTAGTTCCTAGTGCAATTACTCGTCATTAATAAGAGTTTAAGGTAACTATCAGGCAAGCAGAAACCTTCCCTCAAGATTGACATAGCCTATGTTATTCTTTCTGACTTATCTCATGGGGCTGAGTTGATAGATCTCAAAATACTTTTTAAAAAGCAGACTGGGTGGCCAGGGCCAATTCCCAACTGATCCAGATAGAACTTGGCATAAAATCCTCTAGGGAATGTCTGGGTCCCACCAGCTCTGCCACCTGACCACTAGTGGGCAGACACAGCCCTCGGTTCTCAGGAAAATTTTATGTCAGAGAGGGGAATCAGGGTCAGTGATTTCAGGGGCAGTCCCTTTCACTGCTTAATCCAACCTGGCTGACTTAATGACATAAACTATAGATTTACTGCCTCTGCCCCCTGAGCACGGAGCCACCACCTTCACTCTAAAGGTAATTCCACCTGGTAATTAACTGTGAAATATTGAGTGGCCAGTGCCTGACCCGAGTGTTTGTGCCAAGCAAAAGTTTCACTTGTTTTTTTGTTTCTTTTTTTTCTCTCTTTCACTGCCAGTTTGTGTGTATGTGTATTTTTAAGTATTAACTCTCATGGAAGCACATGCCTATTTAAAATTCCCAGACAATGAGTCAGACCCGTTCAGTGAGGTTCCTGGAGAGTCACATGATGTGATTTGATGAAACTTCACCTTAGGAAGGGTTGGAGGAAAAAATAAAAAAAAACACTTTCAGACTTACATACATATACACATATACATACACATACATATATATTGTTGTGGATATATACTTGTATATAATGTCATATAATTTTGCATACATACACACACACAAACACACACGGAAGAGAAACAGACAGACACATATATACATGCAGTTAAAAAAAATCCCTTTGCCTTGTTTCTTTCTTGTTTCCCTCAATAGATATTTAAAAATCTGGTGAGCCAACAGCTCATGCCCCTTTGAAACAAGAAGACTGCAGAAGCCCTGTAGCTACATGTGCTGCATATGAGTTTTAGTTAGGTAGCTACCCTCTGAAATCACAATAGTGAGACTGGAAATTTGGATTCCAAAGTGATAAAGAGTTAGCATTGCTGAGACTTAGGATATCTGAGTGGTTTCACTTGCTGCTCTGATATGCTATAGGCTTATTTAGGCCTTTAAAAATTCTGTATTATAATTTATACTTTTCTTCAAATCAGTTAGATGTTTCATGGTATAACTAACATATCTTTTTACATTGAACAATAAAGTAGGCTACCTCCTGTGAATAAATCCAAATTATAGTAATTTCTGAAGCTCTTCAATTAATTTTTCTGTATGTCTTCTCTAAGTGTAAACTCACTCTAGGAGTGGTATTTGCAGTGTGAAAGCCTCATTTGCTAATGAACCCTAGCTATAAGCAGGATTGAGTCACTTCTTATGAAAAATATATGAGTTATAGAATAATAAGTATTCTAGAACGAGCCTGCCTCAAGAGAGGTATGGATGGAGAGCAAGAAAGCTAATAGTTGCTTATAAAGGGAAAGCTCCCTTCAAAAGGTTGAGGACAGATGGAGGATTTTGGGAGTGTCTTGGTGTTTTAAAACATCATACAGGAAGTAATTGCTGCATTGATTCATTCACTTAATAAACATTTATTGAGAGCCCACTGTGTGCCAGAAACTGCTAGATGCTGGAGATTCAAGAACGCACAAGTCCTTCTAGTTTGATGGATGGGAGTTTCATAAGCAAATAGTTATAATTCGGGAATGTGGAAAGTACTGTGAAAACACAGGTGCAGCAATGACTAACTTTGTCTAACAGAATTTGATAAAACTTCACAGAGGAGGTGATATTTGATCCAGATCTTTACAGATAAGTAGGAAATGACTTGTTGAAAAATTACTAAAGCAGAGGAAAAAATTATGAATGTTGGGAATGTAGGGTTGAAAGAGGAAGGCCCATTAAAGATGTAATTTAATATTGGCCAGAACTGGTCCATAATAGGGAGCTTTGAATGTGCAATTCATTTGCACTTTTATTCTGGGTGAATCCAGAAGCTAAACATATTTCAGCAGTGGGTTTAGAACCAGGAAATGGAAAGCGACTAGTAATCTAGGCTCTCCCTCATAATATTCATCCTCATTCTCTGTCCCTGTTTCTGTCTCTCTTTCTCTTTCTTTCTTCCTCCTTCTCCTTAACCCGCTCAGGATCTCTCATCTTTAGGTCTGAATAATTTTTCTCTGAAGAATGGCACCATTTTGTACTAAGATATTACAATTTTCATCATATCTAGTAATAGTCTAAACTTACTGGGGTTGCTATATCTATATGCCAAAATTCCTAGAGAGAGAATCTTATTTGCCCAGCTGATCCAATGCACTGTGGTCAGGAGTGGAGTCACATGGTACGGATACAAGTCATGGAAACAAACCTCCATCGAAAGGGAAGGACATTCTCATATAGGTAAGCTGGGGGTTTAGCATTGCTCCAAAAGTTATCTACAACTTATAATGATTCTATATTGAATGCTCCTAAAAGGATTGTGGGAGTGTAACATGACACTGTTACCTTTTGCACAATGCAAACCTAAGTTTGCTGAGGTTGTTTTCTATAGCTTTTATTTATCTCTATATTTTGTGAGTGTTTCTTGAGATGTCCAAGAAGGTGTATTTCTCCACGAAAGGCAGAACGGTGGACTGGGACATCGAACTTGAGTCAATGTGAATATTTTTGATTTTTCTTTCTTCCTTCTTCCCCAGTGGTCACTAGCCCCAGTTAGGTAAAGCAGATTAATTATACTAGGGGTTAAGTGTGATGCAATGGTTATACTGTATTGAAAATCATTCCTTTGGTAGTCCGTTCCTCACTGTGGTCTGCACATAAATAAGTTTCAATGAGATCCTGATGTTCATATATAAGTAGAGCCTGTAAGTGCCTGAAATTTCTTCTAATATATTTTTATCATGGAAATATGATGTAGCTGGTAGTATAAAGAAGCCCCTGAGCTTTGTTTTATTTATTTGTTATTTTTATTCCTAAATTTTTCAAATTCCCTATATCAAAGCTGTTTAGCAGGTTATCAGAAAATGGAATTTTTAGTAACCCGAGTTACTTTGTAAAAATTCTTAAGAAATAACTTCATTCCAACATTTCCATAGATTTGTTAGCATGCAGACTTAAAAAATAATAATTCCAAATCACATCTAAATTAATTCAAATTTGTATTTATGAAGGTAACTCTAGCTGCTGTAATAAATTCTCAAACATCAGTGGTTTATTGCTTGCTCATCTAAAGTCCAAAATGGGTTTTCCTGATTGATAGATGGCTCTTCTCCATGATTAGGGAGCTGATACCTTTCCATCCTGTGGCTCTACCGCGTTCCACACACAGCTTCTACAATCACTGAAAAAATAACATGGAGAATTGCAAATGGGAAGTTTTTATGGGCCAGGCCTAGAAATGGCACAAATCACTTCCACTTATATATATTCATTCACATATATATATGGCAGAAGTCATTCCCATAACTGGGCATAATTACTAGCATGGCTGCACTTTGCTCAAGATGAAGAGGAAGTGAGAGTGATGAAAATCCAGCTAGTCTCCTTCACAAAACTCTTGGTAAAGTCTCTTACAGTGCTTATTCTTGATATGAGTAACAATAAAAAGGTATAAGTTTATTTAATGTAAGCTAATTTGAAAATCATTCAGCAACATTAAAATCCAGTGTATAAATTACAACAACAAAATGTATCCAATGCTATTTTGTTGTCTATAGTACAAATAAGCATTAAGTAGCCTAAAATCGACACACATACACACACACCCTACTTTGACATTTAGTTGAGAATTGGGTTTCAAACTATTAGGTTGTGTATGAGTATCCAAAAAGAAATATATATAATTTAGATATGAGGAAATACTCTGCTATTTTCCTATCAATGCCACCTTTTTAAACGAAATTATTTTCTATGTCCCTTTTTGTATAAATAGAATACTACTAGAATTTGACAATAAAATACTTCATTATTCTTAAATAAAGTGATAAAATATCCATGTTTATCAGTTTTAGTTACTACTTTACAGATTGGTATATTCCGCTCAAATCTATAATGCACATTTTCTTACATGCTTTATATAAATTTAGAAAAAATTAATATCATTCCAAATTGTTCTTGGCAATTAAACCTTTAGATTGTTCAGCTTCTAGTGGTTCTACTTGTTCCTCTATTTGTAGAAAATGATGGTAAAGAGTTAATTTTGTGGGTTAGGGAAGAGAGTGCAAAAGGATGTATTTTTTTTTTTTATCATGTACAGTCCCCTGGGTTTATAATTGTACCTCTCATTACAGTCTCTAGAGGAAATGTTTATGGTTTGAATCCTAGAAAAAGCTGTCATATGAAATCAGAACACCGAAGAAATAACACAATACCACAGAGTTAATATGATTGATGATATCATAGCTCATTTTTAACAGATGTCAAAAAAAGAAAAATCAAGCTGCCATTCCACATACTAAGCCCTTGTTCCCTTAACAGAAGACCTTTATAAGTAAATCATTATTAATGGTAAGTATTCAGTGGGTTAGGAGATGGGCATTTGGATTACTTTTAGACTTTCAAAAGAAAAACCATATGATAAAAATAAGAATTTCTAGAAAAGATACTTATATATACCATTAATTCCCTGGTGCTATATTTGACTAAATATTTAATTTGGCATTGGTGAATGGATTCTAGTTAGGAAAAGTTTCTTTTTAGAAATACAACCACATTTGTGGAACTCAAAAATCTCATATATATTCAGTCTTAAAACAAGTTCTTCAATAACTGCCAAAGGAAATCCCACTTCCAGCTGCGTACTGACTGGGAGAGAGAGAGTTGGTGGTACTTTTTAATGATATATGCATGTAAAAATAACTTGGAGAAAGTAAAGGAAAACAATGGTATCTTAATTTTGTCAAAAAGTATCAGTGTTTTCTTTGCTGAATCCAACCTTCTACTGAACCAGATTATTATTTTCTCTAAGCACATTGTAGTGTATCCATGAGATACATTGATTAGCACCCATGTAATGTCCTTCTCCTGAGTAGCCCTTCCCCACTTTTGGAGATATGGACAAGGATGGTATATAACATGATTCCTACTCTAAAGTGATCCTGGGGAGGCAAGACACTGTGGCTCACACCTGTAATCCCAGCACTTAGAGAGGCCAAGGCGAGCAGATCACTTGAGGCCCGGAGTTTGATCCCAGCCTGGGCAACATAGGGAGAACTCTGTCTCTATAAAAAAAAAAAAAAACAACAAGATTTTTTTTTTTTTTTTTTTTTTCCGAGACAGAGTCTTGCTGTGTCGCCCAGGCTGGAGTGCAGTGGAGAGATCTTGGCTCACTGCAACCTCTGCCTCCCAGGTTCAAGCAATTCTCGTGCCTCAGCCTCCTGAGAGGCTGGGATTACAGGCACCTGCCACCACGCCCTGCTAATTTTTGTATTTTTAGTAGAGACGAGGATTCATCATGTTGGTCAGGCTGGTCTCGAACCCCTGACCTCGTGATCCACCCACCTTGGCCCCCCAAAGTGCTGGGATTACAGGCGTGAGCCACCGTGCCTGGCCCAACAACAAGATTTTTTAAGAATTAGCCAGGTGTGGTGATGCGCCTGAAGTCCCAAGCTACTTGGGAGACTGAGGTGGGAGGATCACTTGAGCCCAGGGGTCCAGGACTGCAGTGAGCTCTGATGGCATCATGGTACTCCAGCTTAGGCAACAGAGTAAGACCCTGTCTTTAAAGAAAAAATTCTAGAAAAGTAAGAAATCTTATATCAGGTAAAGGGCACTAGTTCCTCCTTAACCAAGCATCTGAGGAATGTCTTAGGTCTGAAGCATCATCTCCTCCCAGGTTTGATGCTTATTAATGAATTTTCAGGCCCATGAAGGTTGAGTATGCTGAGAGCATGAATGTATATCTCCCATTTCAATTTAAAATAAAAAACTCAGAAATTGTGTTTTTGTTAAGCACACGTAATCAGACACATACACACACAACCACATGCACACACACTCAGAAAGAACTTTGGTTTTTTTTCTTTTTGAAGTACCAGTAGAATACACAGTACTACTAAGCCAGATAGTAATTAATTTAGATGAACAAAGGGGAATAAAAACACTTTTGGGCCCGGCGCGGTGGCTCACGCTTGTAATCCCAGCACTTTGGGAGGCCGAGGCGGGCGGATCACGAGGTCAGGAGATCGAGACCACGGTGAAACCCCGTCTCTACTAAAAATACAAAAAAAAATTAGCCAGGCGTGGTAGCAGGCGCCTGTAGACCCAGCTACTCGGAGAGGCTGAGGCAGGAGAATGGCGTGAACCTGGGAGGCGGAGCTTGCAGTGAGCCGAGATTGCGCCACTGCACTCCAGCCTGGGCGAGAGAGAGAGACACCGTCTCAAAAAAAAAAAAAAAAAAAAAAAAAACACTTTTGGCATTATGTCTCATTTTAAGTTGAAAATAGCATAACAAATATAATGTAATTCTGAAAATTTTTTCAACACTTGAATAGCTTATTCAAGTTCATTTATAATTTTAACTTTGTGGTTTTGACAGTCTTTAGCAGGGATGAGCAAGATTTTTTTTCTGAAGGACCGGTACATGTTATAGATTTTGCAGGCCATAGGTTTTTGTTTCAACTACTTAAGTGTGCTATTGTAGCAAGAAAGCTGTAGACGACACATAGATAAACAAACATGACTGTGCTCTAATAAAACCACATTTATTAAAACGACAGTGGGTCGGATATGGTCCTTGGGCCATAGTTTGTCAACCTTTTGTCTTTCTCAACCTTCATATCACATATTAACTATTATTCCTTTTCTCACAGAGTTACTTAGAGATTATTCTCAAATAACTCATAGTCTTAGCTTTCGAAATAATGGACATAAAATATGTTTTTCTCCATTTGTTATGAAGAATTTGACCCACGTGCTAGACTGAACAGACCACAAGCCCATAATCTTCCCCTGGGCCTTGTTGTGGACAGTGAGGGCCTGTAGGAATTGGGGTATGAGTTCATCTGTTAACTTAGAGCTAAAGAATTTAAAGCAAGAACAAGGAGTTTTGGTTCCACAAGATGCTCTATTTAAAAGGACATTGTTGAGAGGCTTACTGTTCAGCACTACTGGGACAGTCTTGAAAAAATGACCTACTTTCCCTCAGCAAAGCCAACTCTGAAAGAGGACGATGTCTACAAATGAGGTCTCATAAAAGAATATAATTAAACACTGATGCTCTTCAGAGTGAAAGAGCTTTGAGATAATGACTACAGTGGCACACACTGTACCAAAGAGAACAAGATGTCACAATTATATATTTGCAGGTTGATTTAATCTGACAGGATTCTTAGCAACAGTGAACTTGGTCTGTCTGTGCATAACAACACAGCTTATGTGTCCTACAAATGAAGCTCTGTTTATCTTTTCTAAACTTACACGTGTCAATTAGCAAACTTCTGAATCTAGCTGGACATTCTTATCAGTGGGGGTCCAGTTATGTCTTCATTTTCTTTGGCACAGTATGTGTAAATCACCCCTTTTATCTAAATAAGGTCTTTTAAAAATTCTCTGTATAGATTTTTTTCATTATTTGATTTTTGAATGATATTCTCTCACTGCAAAGTCTTAATTATCCTATTTTTTCAAGTATCCTTAACAGCTAAATTAGCAGCTAGTAGATTTAGGTTGTCCCTCACAGTTAACCCAGGACTGAGAGAAATAGATTACATCAGGTTTTGCAAACTACAACACTTGGATCAAATCCATCCCACCACTTATTTTTGTATGACCCACGAGCTAAGAATGAACTCATGCAACTTACATGAAGTTCAAATTTCAGTGTCCACAAATAAAGTTATATTGAAACACAAGCATGTTCTTTTTCTAATATATGGTCTATTGGTGCTGCTTTTGTGCCACAACAGCAGTGTTGAGTAGCTGCAACAGAGACTGTATGACCAGTAAAACCTAAAATATTTACTTTCTGGACTTTTATAGAAACAGCTTGTCAACCTATAGACTACATGATCCTTTACATTTCCCTTCCAACTTTATTTTTAAGGTGATTGTTATCTCCTTCCCTTTTCTCTTTCACTCTTTCTTTTTTTTTTTTTTTTTTTCATTTTTTTTGTCTCACTCTTGCTGCCCAGGCTGGAGTGCAATGGTGCGATCCAGGCTCACTGCAACCTCTGCCTCCCGGGTTTAAGCAGTTCTCCTGCCTCAGCCTCCTGAGTAGCTGGGATTACAGATGCCCACCACCTTGCCCGGCTAATTTTTGCATTTTTAGTAGACACGGGTTCCACCATGTTGGCCAGGCTGGTGTCAAACTCCTGACCTCAGGAGATCCATTCCCCTTGGCCTCTCAAAGTGCTGGGATTACAGGCGTGAGCCACCGTGCCTGGCCGTCCTTCCCTTTTCAATTCCCACTTTCACCTTCACCTTGGAGTTTTGGAAGTATTCCAGGATAGTGGTGGGAGCTCAGCCCTAGAGGCCCACTTTTGTGTATGACAATGACAGTGCACCTTAAAATATTTTTATCTCCACCTTATGAAATATAGAAGTCAGCCTAGATACTCATTAATCAAAATGCCGAACAGTTCTATAGTGCTTTAAAATTTATAAAGTGCTGTCACATGCACTGTCTCACTAGATCTTACATACTGGTACTATTTCCTTTACTTGAAAGATATGAAACCTAAGGTTCAGATACATTAACTGACATCCCCAAAATTATTTAACTATAAAGGCAGAGCAAGAGGGAAGCTTATACCATTCATTGCCCACCCCCACCCTCACTGCCACCGCTGGAAGACCAAATTTTAACAACTAACAGCATAGAGAAAAGCACCATCACGAGAACCAAAAATCAGGTGAGTAATCACAGCACCTGGATTTAATTTCATATCATGGAGAAAGGCATTGAGGAGGGCAGGAGAGACAGTCTTGAATTGCCAATGGTACTACTCCCCCATTCCCTGCCAGCAGCCATGCAGCATGGAGAGAGAATCTGTGCACTTTGGGGAGAAAGCTCCCAATGCCTGCGGTACTTTACATTTAACTCAGTGCCGTCCCGTGATGGCAAAGAATAAAGCCATGCTGGTCTCCTCCAGTGCCTGCACACAGAGGGAACATTTGAACCAGAGGTGACTCCTTCAGCCTAGTGGTTGGAACTTGAGTTTCTTGGCAAGCCTCACCACTGTGGGATGAAGTGCTCTGGGGTCATAGGTAAACGTGAAAGGCAGTCTTGGACACAAGGACTGCAATTCCTAGGCAATTCCTACTGCTAGGCTGGGTTCAAAGCCAGTGAACTAGGGTGGCATGTGACCTAGCAAGACGCAAGCTGGTGCAGCTAAGGGAGTGCTTGCACCATCCCTCCCCCAACCTGAGGCAACACAGCTGGCAGCAACAAAAGTGTCCCCTTCTTTCTGGTCAAGAAGAGGAGACCTAAGAGTCAAGAAGATGTTGTCTTGAACCTTAGATACCAGCCACAGTAGGATAGGGCACTGGGCAAAGTCATTAGGCCCCCAGTCCAGACCCCTAGCTCCTAGATGACATTTCTAGATACGCCTCGGGCTAAAAGGGAACCTGCTGTCTTAAAGGGAAGGCCCCAGTCCTAGCAGGATTCATCACCTGCTGACTAAAAAGCCCTTGGGCTCTGATTAAACAGCAGCAATACCCAGGTAGTACACCATGGGCCTTGGGCTCTGAGACATGCTGGCTTTGGGGTGACCCAGCACATTCCCAGCTGTGGTGGCTACAGTGAAAGATTCCTTCTGTTTGAGATAAGCAGAGGGAAAAGTAAATGGGACTTTGTCTTGCACCCTAGGTACCAGCTCAACCACAGTTGAGTAGAGCAAAAGTAGGCTCTTGGGGTCCCCAAGTCCAGGCCTACGCTCTTGCACAGCATTTTTGGACCTGCCCTGGGCCAGAGAGGAGTCCACTGCCCTGAAGAGTGAGTCCCAAGCTTGTCAGCATTCACCATAAGCTGATGGATGAGCCCTTGGGCTTTAAGTGAACATCAGAAGTGGCCTGGCAGAACACCCAATGGACCAGTGGTGGTGTCGACCACAGGGAGAGGATCTTTTGCCTATAGAAAGGGGAGGGAAGAGTGAGAAGAACTTTGTATTGTGGTTTGAGCTTAGCTGCAGTAGAATAGAACATCAGGTAAATTGCAAAGGTATTTCACTCTAATCCTTGGCTCTCAGATAGCATCTCTGGACTTATCTAGGGCCTGAAGAAACTCGCTGCCCTAGAGGGAAGGGCCTTGGGCAAGGCCCAGTGCTGTGCTGGCTTCAGGTCTCACCCATTGCGGTCACAATGGTGGTGGTTACAGGGGTGCTTGCATCACCATATCCCAGTTCCAGGTGGCTCAGAACAGAGAGAGAGACTCCATTTGTTTGGGTGAAAGTAAGGGAAAAGAACGAGAGCCTCTCCCTGATAACCCAGAGAATTCTTCCAGTCTTATCCAAGACCACCAAGGCAGTATCTCTATGAGTGTGCCAAAGCCATGGCATTATAGGGGTTGAGGCCCAAGTTCCTTTGAACACCTAGAAAGCCTTCCCAAGAAGGATGGGCACAGACAAACCCAGACTGCAAAGTCTGTAACAAATATCTAAGTCTTCAATACTCAGACACCAACCAATATCTACAATCATCAACACCATCCAGAAAAACATGATCTCACCAAATGAACTAAGTAGGGCACCAGGGACCAATCCTGGTGAGACAGAGATATATGACCTCTCAGACCAAAAATTAAAAATAGCTGACTTGAAGAAATTCAAGATAACACAAAGAAGGAATTCAGAATTCTATCAGATAACAAAGAGATTTAAAAAAATTAAAAAGAAGCAGAAATTCTAGTGTTAAAGAATGCAACTAACATGCTGAAGAATGTGTCAGAGTCTCTTGATAGCAGAATTCACCAAGCAGAAGAAAGAATTAGTGAACTTGAAGACTGGCAATTTGAAAATACATGGTCAGAGGAGACAAAATAAAAAAGAATAAAAAACAATGAAATATGCCTACAGGATCTAGAAAATAGTCTCAAAAGGGCAAATCTAAGAGTTACTGGTCTTAAAGAGGAGTTAGAGAAAGTGATAGGGGTAGAAAGTTTATTCAAAAGGGTAATATCAAAGAACTTCCCAAACCTAGAAAAAGAGATCAATATCCAAGAAGGTTAGAGAACATCAAGTAGATTTAACCCAAAGACTCTTAGGTCTCCTCTTCTTGAGCAGAAAGAAGGAGACACTTTTGTTGCTGCCAGCTGTGTTGCCTCAGGTTGGGGGAGGGATGGTGCAAGCACTCCCTTAGCTGCACCAGCTTGTGTCTCACTAGGTCACATGCCAGCCTAGTTCACTGGCTCTGAACCCAGCCTAGCACTAGGAATTGCCTAGGAATTGCAGTCCTTGTGTCCAAGACTGCCTTGCACGTTTACCTATGACCCCGGAGCACTTCATCCCACAGTGGTGAGGCTTGCCAAGAAACTCAAGCAGGAGGACAAGGTTAGTATAGAGCTTTTATTAGTTTCTTTTTGAAGAGAAGACTGTGAAAAATCCAGAAAACAAATAACAAAATGGCAGGAGTAACTCCCAACTTAGCAATAATAACATTTAATATAAATGGACTAAACTCTCAAATTAAAAGACATAGAGTGGCTGAATGGATGAAAAAATACGACCCCATGATCTGTTGCCTACAAGAAGCACACTTCACCTGTAAAGATACACATAGACTGATAACAGGGAGATAGCAAGAGATATTCCATGCCAATGGAAACCAAAAGAGAGTGGGAGTAGCTATACTTATTTCAGACAAAATGGATTTCAAAAATACATCTTTAAGAAGAGACAAAGAAGATTGGTATATAATGATAAAGGGGTCAATTCAAAAAAGGATCTAATGATTGTAAATAGATATGCACTGAACACTTGGAGCACCCAGATATATAAAAGAAATTATTAGAGCTAAAGAGAGAGATAGACCTCAATACCATACAATAGCTGGAGACTTCAACATTCCACTTTTAGCATTGGACAGATCTCCCTTACAGAAAATAAACAAAGAAGCATCATACTTAGTCTGCACTATGGAACAAAAAGCTTAATAGATATTTAGAGAACATTTCATCCAACAGCTGTATAATATACATTCTTATCAGCACATGGATCATTCTCAAGGATAGACCATATGTTATGTCACAAAACGAGTATTAAAACATTCAAAATTTGAAATAATATTAAGAATCTTCTCTGGCCACAGTGGAATAAAACTAGAAATCAATAACAACAGTAATTTTAGAAAATACAGAAACACATGGAAATTAAACAGTATGCTCCTGAATGACTAATGAGTCAATGAAAAAATTAAAAAGAAAATTGAAAATTTTCCTGAAACAGATGATAATGGAAACACAACATACCAAAACCTATGGGATCCAGTGAAGGCAATACTAAAAGGGAAATTTATAGCTGTAAGTCCTTACATCAAAAACAAAGAAAAGCTTCAAATAAATAACCTAATGATGCATCTTAAAGAACTAGAAAAACAATAGCAAACCTAATGAAAAATTAGTAGAGGAAAATAAATAATACAAATCAGAACAGAAATAAATGAATTTAAATAAAGAAGACAATACAAAAGATGAATGAAACAGAAAGTTGATGTTTTGAAAAGTTAGACAAAATAGACAAGCTTTAGCCAGACTAAGAAAATTAGAGAGTATACCCAAATAAATAAAATCAGAGATGAAAAAGGAGATATTACAACTCATATCACAGAAACTTAAAGGATTATTAGTGGCTACTATAAGCACCTGTATGCCAACAATTTGGAAAATCTAAAGAAATGGATACATTCTTAGACACACTTAACCTACCAAGATTGAACCATGAAGAGATCCAAAACCTGAACAGACCAATAACAAGTAATGAAATTGAAGCTGTAATAATAAGTCTCCCAGCAAAGAAAAACCCAGGGTCCAATGGCTTCACTGCCATTTAAAAAAGAACTAATACCAGTCCTACTCAAACTGCTCTGAAAAACAGAGGAGGAGGAAATACTTCCAAACTCATTCTACAAAGCCAGTATTACCTTGATACAAAAACCAGACAAAGACATATCAATAAAAAGAAAACTATAGGCCAATATCTCTGATTTACGTATTGTTGCAAAAATCCTCAACAAAATATTGGCAAACCGAATTCAACAATACATTAAAAAGATCATTCATCATGGCCAAATCAGATTTATCCCAGGGATGCAAGGATGGTTCAACACACATCAATGAATGTGATACACTGTATCAACAGAATGATGGACAAAAACCATATAATCATTTCAACTAATGCTGAAAAAACGTTGGATAAAGTTCAGCTTCTCTTCATGATAAACATTCTCAAAAAGCTGGGTATAGAATGAGCATACCTCAACGTAATAAAAGCCTTATATGACAAACCCACAGCTAGTATCATACTGAATGGGGAAAAACTAAAAACGTTTTATCTTAGATCTGGAGCATGACAAGGATGCCCACTGTCAAGACTGTTATTCAACATAGTAGTGGAAGTCCTAGCTAGAGCAATCAGACGAGAGAAAGATATAAAGGGCATCCAAATTGGAAATGAAGAAGTCAAATTATCTGTATTTGCAGATGATATAATCTTATATTTGGAAAAACCTAAAGATGCCACCAAAAACTATTAAAATTGATAAACAAATTCAGTAAAGTTGCAGGATACAAAATCAACATGCAAAAATCAATAATATTTCTATATACTAACAGCGAACAACCTGAAAAAGAAATAAAATATACTCTCATTTACCACAGCCACAGTAAAATCAAATACCTAGGAATTCACTTAACCAAGGAGGTGAGACATCTGTACAATGAAAGCTATGAAATGCTGATGAAAGAAATTGAACAGAACACACACACACACACATACACACAAAATGGAAAGATATTCCATGTTCATGAATTGGAAGAATCATTATTATTAAAATGTCCATACTATGCAAAGCCATCTACAGATTCAATGCAATTCCTATCCAAATACCAATGACATTCTTCCCAGAAATAGAAAAAACAATCCTAAAATTTATATGGAACCACAAAAGATCCAATGTAGCCAATATTATCCTGAGCAAAAAGAAAAGTGGAGGAATCACATTGCCTGACCTCAAATTATACTACAGAGCTCTGGAAAAACAAACAAACAAACAACCAGTATGGTACTGGCGTAAAAACAGACTCACAGACCAATGGAACAGAATAGAGAACCAAGAAATGAATCCACACACCTACAGTAAGCTCATTTTTGACAAAGGTGCAAAGAATATATTCGGGAAAAGACAGTCTCTTCAATAAATGGTCCTGAGAAAACTGGATATCCATATGCAGAAGAATGAAGCTAGACCCCTATCTCTTGCCTTACAAAAAAATCAAATCAGAATGTATTAAAAACTTAATCTAAGACCTCAAACTATAAAACTACCACAAGAAATCATTGGGGAAACTCTCTAGGACATTGATCTGGGCACACATTTCTTCAGTAATACCCACAAGCACAGACAACCAAAGCATAAATGAACAAATTTGATCACATCAAGTTAAAAAGCTTCTGCACAACAAAGGAATCAATAAAGAGAAGAGACCACCCAGAGAATGGGAGAAAATATTTGCAAACTACCCATCTGACAAGGGATGAATAACCAGAATATATAAGGAACTCAAGAACTCTATATAAAAATATCTAGTAATCTAATTTAAAATCTGGGCAAAAGATTTGAATAGCCATTTCTTAAAAGAAGACATACAAATGGCAAACAGGCATATGAAAAGGTGTTCACATCATTGATTGTAAGAGAAATGCAAATCAAAACTACAAAGACCTATCATCTCACCCAGTTAAAATGGCTTTTATCCACAAGTCAGGTAATAACAAACCCTGGCCAGGATATAGAGAAAAGGGAACCCCTGTATATTGTTGGTGGGAATGTAAATTAGTACAAACACTATGGAGAACAGTTTGGGGGTTCCTAAAAAAATCTAAAAATAGAGCTACCATATGATCCAACCATCCCACTACTAGATATATACCCTAAAGAAATTAAATCAGTGTATCAAAGAGATATCTGCATTCCCATATTTGTTGCAGCACTCTTCACAATAGCCAAGAAGTGGAAGTAACCTCAGTGTCCATCAATAGATAAATGGATAAAGAAAATGTGGTATTTACACACAATGGAGTACTATTCATCCATAAAAAGAATGAGATTCTATCATTTGCAATAACATAGACGGAATTGGACATCATCATGTTAAGTTAAAATAGCCAGGCACAGAAAAACAAACATTGCATGTACTCACCTATTTGTGGGATCTAAAAATCAAAACAATTGAACTCATGGAGATAGAGAACAGAAGGGTGGTTACCAGAGGCTGGGAAGGGTAGGATGCGGTTTAGGGGTTTGGGGGAGGATAGAAAGAATAAATAAAACCTAATATTTGATAGCACAACAGAGGGACTATAGCCAACAATAATTTAATTGTACATTCTAAAATAACTAAAAGAGTATAATTGGAATGCAAAACACAGGATAAATGCTTGAGGGAATGGATACCCAATTTTCCATGATGTAATTATTGCACATTGCATGCCTGTACCAAAATATCTTATATATCCAATAAATATATACACCTACCATATACCCACAAAAATCAAAAACTACAAAAAAATTATATAACCAATAAGTGGTTGAGAGTGGATTCTAAATCTGATTCCAAGCTTTATGTTATTTCTGCATTACCACTCTGACTCAGAAAGCGCTACCAACAAAAATTTTGTGACAGTTATTCTTGTTTTGAAATCATGCACAAAACTCCTGTGAAATGGACCTGAAGAAAACTTCTCCCATCCCTATCACCCCAACATAAAACAAGTAAGAACTATAGACTGGGATTCCTTTCTTCACATTGAGTAGAATAGAGCAATGATGAATGATGTACACTTTCAGAGCCACAGTCATTCATACATCAAAGAAGGAGAATTAGCAACACTGGAAACTTATAGTTTTGATCTTTATAAGATTTAGGGTGTAATATAACCAGCCTCCTTCATTTTATCCTTGGCCCCATAATACCACTCCTGAACAGAAGTCAGAGTGAGCTTTTAAAAATCCAAATCATATCGTTAAAATAAATCCAAATTCTTGCAAGGCTGTATTTTGTCTTTCCCTCTCACCCCACCCTGTTCTCTCCAACTCATTTACCACTTTCCTTATAATTCACCCTACTCTTCATACCATGGTCTTCTGTATTCCCTGATCATGACAGCTCATTTCTTTTTTTTTTTTTTTTTTTTTTTTTTGAGACGGAGACTCTTTCTGTCGCCCAGGCTGGGGTGCAGGGGCGCGATCTCGGCTCACTGCAAGCTCTGCCTCCCGGGTTCACGCCATTCTCCTGCCTCAGCCTCCCGAGTAGCTGGGATTACAGGCGCCCACCACCACGCCCAGCTAATTTTTTATATTTTTAGTAGAGACAGAGTTTCACCATGTTACCCAGGGTGGTCTCAATCTCCTGACCTCGTGATCTGCCCGCCTTGGCCTCCCAAAGTGCTGGGATTACAGGCGTGAGCCACCGCGCCCCGCCCATGACAGCTCATTTCTATGTTTGCGTTTTCATGGGCCTTGGTGTTATCCCTTGAGATCTCAGGACTGACTTCTTCCCATCATCACACCTCTACTCAGATGACAACTTGTCTTCAACGACACTTTTCTTGACCACCTGCACCCATGTCTCTCTAGCCTAGCACTCTGGCTTATTTCTTATTAGCACCATCTCTCTCTAAAATTATATCATTCATTTATTGGTACAGTTCTTTAATATCTATCTCCCTCCGCTTGTATGTAAAGTCTTTTGGCACAAAGACCTTGCCTATCTTTTTCACAAACATATAGAGTACTGCATGGCACGTGATACACAAATACATCAATGCTGCATGGAGAAATGTGTAAATGTGTGTGGCCTTTGAAATAAAATGTCCCCTTTTTCTGATATAGCCTAGTTGCTAAGGCAAGGAATGTGACTTTAACTACAAGGTGTAATATGAAAGCTCTGTCAATAGTGGTATAAGAAATACGTGGAATAATGTAAGAAGTGTAATCATGAGCTCAATCTGGAAAGAAATAATAATTTCTAATATCTGCAGGGATGCAAACTGCTTATGGGCACTATACACATGTTCACTTGTAAACATATTATTTCCACGCTGTCCACTTGAACCCTCAGCTTTTGAGTGTTGTGGCATCTCGTGATTTCAGAGCACCTGGGGATTATTAGGTGTCTGAGCTTCTAAGCTGTCACTTTTTGAAGCTAGAGCATGGAATTATCTGAGCAGAAACCTAAGAAGTCCCATTTAATCAGCTACTTCTGTGGTTAAACTCCTTCAAGGCAAACACATTTTGACTGGCCCAAAATATCAATAATAGCTAGCTCTGAGTATATTAACTCTTCAGAGTCATCAGTGGCAAGTGGAAGTATTTTAAATTCTGTTTTTCTTGTGTGTGTGTGTGTGTGTGTGTGTGTGTGTGTTTGTGTGTGTGTGCGCGTGCGTGCGCAGATTAAAAATTCATACTTTAAATTACAGCATTGTTAAATAAATTGAAGCCCTTGAAGCTGGTTATTAGAAGAGCCAGAACTGAATGGAGCAAGCTGATTTATAAAACTACCTTTTATTTTAAGAAAATACAGTGATCAAATTCTGTGATAGTAAAGAGGAGGGGTGTTATTTGGTAATATGTGGCTTAGTTCTAAGGTGTATATGAGGCTAGAATTGAATTATGCTGGAGACATGGTGATTTAATGAACCATGGAAAGCACATTTACTTCAAGGAGACAAAATGTGCTCAGCATATTTCATCAGGAAACTTAGAAGGGATACTTTTGAAAATAATCCAAATTGATTACCACAGTGGGATCAGGTTAGAGAGGAGAGGTGTGTGTTTGAAACAGTCAATTTGGAGTTGATTGCTAAGAAAAGCTTCAGTTTGCAAGATTTTCTATATCTTTCTGTTGGGATTAGTCTAAGGCTTAACTGTGAATTTAGTCTTGGAATATTTCCTACATTCTCTTCCTATGCCCCTGATTTTGTCTTTGGTAACACTCATGATCACCCCATCCATATCATCCATATATTTATTCTTTACCTACTAATCTTTGACAATATCTCATTTATGCCTTTGTTCTCCATTATTATTCTTCCTTCTTCTATCATCAAAATTTCCCATCCCATAGTACCTGGAAATTGAGCATTTCCATTGTTCAGTGAAATCAAGTACTTATGTTTATCAAAAATCATTTCTTAAGTGCATGTGCATAAGAGTGTACTACGTATCATGTATGGAATAGAGAATCATCAGACACACGACCTTCTTTCATGTTACTTAAAAGTCATTGCTAATTGTCCTGGAAGAGGTAATACAGTTCACATGAATAAGTAAATGGCTTATAACAAACAGCATCATATTAAAATATATGTATACATATAGGCATGGAGTTTTAAAAGAAATAAACGGTTCTTTAATGGAAAAAGTTTGAGCTTCTTTTTTTTTTTTTTTTTTTTTTTTTTTAAATGGTTTTTTTTTTTTTCCCCGGGTGGGGATTAATGGGTGGTTTTTATCTCTATAATTTCTTCCTCCCTGGAAAAAAAAATTTTCTCTGGCAATGGTGCGATCTCAGCTCACTACAACCTCTGCCTCCCGGGTTCAAGAAATTCTCCTGCCTCAGCCTCCTGAGTAGCTGGGATTACAGGTACACGCCACCATGCCCAGCTAATTTTTGTATTTTTAGTAGAGACGAGGTTTCACCATGTTGGTCAGGCTGGTCTCAAACTCCTGACCTCATGATCTGCCCGCCTCAGCCTCCCAAAGTGCTGGGATTACAGGCGTAAGCCACCGCACCTGGCCAAAAGTTGAGATTCTATTACGTGCAAGTGGACATACTATTCTGGGGAAAGAGAGAATTTTCACACTAGTTGCAAGTATTGTGTAGATATTTGCCTCATCCTGCTTATGTGTGGGCTGACTATAATACTAAATAACCAAATTAAAGTTACTGTAACTAGAGGTGGTAACTGGATAATGGCCTTCCCCTGACAACTAGATGCATGGGCTCAGGTATTTATGCACAAAGTAGAAGGCCTTTTTAAGTAGCAGGAATCCAATTTCATTGTCATTAGTACCATTGTGCCAAATGACTTGTAAAATAAAATAAATGAGATCTACAGCACCTAGCAAACTAAGACAACCCCCAATTCATCATTGCCCTGCAAAACTGCACTCTGATGGTCTCAAAATGAGGGTGAGAGAGAGGATTAGTTCTGACCTTCCACTGATCAGAACAAAGTGTTATTCTTGATCTCACTTCACTGGTTTCTGACTAGCATAGCATTTTTTGTATTGTCTTATTTTTCTCTCTTCATAAATCAAAGTTAGCACTCAAAGAGCCACAGGATCTTTGCTGTGTTGCTGGAGTTTTACACGGAAAACTCCTTTAGTGATTATTAGAGTGATGTGTACCTGAATAAACAGGCATATATTAGGCTCCAGGTGGAAACTGTTAATTTCATACCAACTCCAGAGAAACACATAGCAATGGGTCTTGGGCAGAGTGTGAGAAATGTATCATCCACTCATCACTGTACAACTTCATATTCCATATTCACCTTGTATGACTGGCACATTATGTCAGAAAAATAGCAAGTTTAAATAAACGAGGAGAGAAATGCACAGGATGGTTTTTTATATATACACTATATATATATAAAATACAACATATATATGTATTAATATACACAAAATGTTAAGAAACTCCAGTGATAGGTCTTGACTTGACTTCCGCAAAAGCACCTTTAAGATGTTTGAAATAGCCCCTTCACCTTTATTTCATGGTGTGAACCTGAAAAAAGTATGTAGTCTGGGCATAGGATCCAAAGCATGTATAATATTATATTCATAATAGCACCAAATGCTGCTGGGATTATTTAAAGTCACTCAAATATGTAAATCAAGTAAAACTTAAACATTACAGTACTATTTTATTGCCCACCTTGGCATAAAGCCACAGTAGTTCTTGTTTAGGGAAATTGACTTATCATTACAAAGTAGCCATGTGACTGATACTGCCAAGAATGAATTCATTCTTCCCCACAGCATCTGAATTTGGGCTGAATTACACCTACATCCTGTGTGATCTAGTTGAAAAGGTAGAGGCTTTGGATTTAGACAAATCTGACTGTGAATTTGGGCTGAATTATACCTACATCCAGTGTGATTTAGATGAAAAAGTAGAAGCTTTGGATTTAGACAAATCTGATTGTGGATCCTGGACCACCATTTACTATTTCAGTGACTTGGGCAAGTTACCTAAACTCACTGGTCCTCAGAATCCCCATCTGTAATAGTAATAATATTTAGATATTTAGGGGTTCTTATTCTAGCGGTTTGTTGTATGCCAGGCAACGTGCTAAGTACTTTACATACACTGTGTCAATTAGTATTCACAATAACACCAGGTATTGGCCACCATTTATATTTTAGGACACTGATATTCAAAAGGGTTAATTACCTTGAATAGTTTTACAACAGGTGTGACTCCAAAGCCTGTGCCCTATCCATTGCCATCAGGGAATTAGGGAGAAAGTGACTCACAGGCACTCCCTGAATGGCCTCCACAATGGGGTGGTGACTCTTCCACTGCCTCTACTGCTATTCTTGTGCTGAGCAATAGCCATATAAAGCGAGACTGAGACCTACTTCCTGTGTAACTTCATTCCGTTCCCTGCTCTTGTTGGTTGCCATGATTCTTTTGCAAACTACAAAACCTAGATGTTGAGTTTTTCTTGCCTGAATTTCTTGGCTTAGGCTAAAGCTGAGTTGTGTCTTCATTGTTTGTGAGTTCTGAACCACTGCACCTTGACCTTTAGCTCTACCCTACTGGAGTCAAGAATTCTTGTCTATCTACATCCCATAAAACTGTTAGTGCTCTATCTCCATCTGACGAAGTTGAGTACCCTCAACTTTAAAGTTTGTAAAGTTTTTTTTAATCTCCCCATACCTTCCTGCTTTAACTAACTTTTTCTGTTATGAACCTGGTTGGAACTATAACACCTACCTGAATTTCCCTGCCTTTCTAATATGTGTGTGTGTGTGTGTGTGTGTGTGAACTCTTATTCCCATCCTCCTCACTTCCACAGCTTCCAAAAAACTGACAGACATAGCAGCCTGCCATGCTGTGTTAATACCCAATCCCAGAGCATATGGTGCCCTACAAAATACCCTAAGGCTTATGAATGGATTATTTTCTTTTCAATCAACAAGTCCTGGTGGTGGCAAACACGATATATCTGTAACATCATTTATGAAGGTCTGTGGAAAGGTAAAATAAAAACAAAAAAACACTATTCTCCTTTTCAAAATTATGAACATCTTGAATGTATACAAGATTTTTTTTTTCTTTGACTTGCTGGTTAAATTGTATTTAAAAGACATTGTGCTATACAAAAAAAAATTGCTATCATCCAAATGAAGCATAAAAGCAGGAAAAAAAGGGCCTTTTATTCCTGTGAAGGTCAAATTGTTTTTTGAAACCACATACCTAAGTGTTATTCAAAACAGACTTCAGGGTCAGTTCAGTTTTGTTTTTTTTTTTCTCAGTACCAAATATTTCACTGAAAATGTGAAGACAGATCGATAATTCAATGTTTTATTAATTTTATCTAAGAACTCAAGTATAAAGTATCACATTTTTCACAAAAACTTGGAGAAGGATCTATGGTACACAGGTCCCCATAATACACACACACTTTTAAAAATCAACTGATTTAAAAAAATCTGTCAAGCACTATTCATGCACAGCCTCTTTTGTGCAAGTTGTCCTCCTGCCTGAATCTGTGGGGATGATGGGTGATGGCTGCAGCCTCAGCCTGTGGAAAACTCCCCTGGGTCACAGATGTCTCAGATGGGAGGGTGGGCAGCTTCTGTAGTTAAAATTACAGTTTGAGAAATACAGAAGAATTTTTACTTGGTAGTTTTTTTCATAATAAATAATCTGAAACTCATTAGTAATCCAAAGGACTATAAATCAAGAAAAGAAACCCTAATGCAATGCTAAGCAAATCAGGGACTGAAGGGAGCCAAAATAAGGAAGTCTGAAGCAGACTAAAGGAAAACAGTCCTAGAATTCCAGGAGCAAGAACTGAGGCATGTGTGACTGGTTTGTGTACAGTTCTGGTGGACTTTGGGATTTTTATGTTGAAGCTAATGAGAGGCCTATAGGAAATAAACATATATCCCAGTGCTAAGCACTGTTGGAGATAGATAAATGCACTATGGTCCTACCTTAAAGAACAGAAAGAGCAAAACCATTCACTTCTATTGCAAATGCCTATTGGATCAGGGTATTTTTCCCCCTGCTGAGCCAGAACAGCACCTTCAGATCCTTCTCAACAGGGTACCTCAGGTATTGACTGCTGGTCATTGGAGGTGGCATGTCAAGTGAAAGTGACATACCACCTTTACTTAAGAAGCTTATACCTAAAAAGAGGAGCAGTACAACATCAGTAAATCACTGCAACCCATAGCAGCATGTGGTAAGTTGTTTGAAAGTAACATAACAGTAAAATATGTTTAGAGAACACTGATTTCTGATCAGAATGACAGCAGAGGCTTCATAGATGGAGTGGGCTTTGAGCATCCAAACAGTGGCCAAGAAAGCATCTCTGAAGCCTAAGGGTAGATGGAAGAGGAGGTAAAAGTTGTTTTGCATGACCATATAATGCTGTATTATTTGGGTTTGGATTTTAGAAGGCTGCTAGAGGTGTTATGTTTTAAATCAAAAGGGAGAAAACTTCCCAATAAATGATGAGGATAATTGAAATATTTGTGTGTCCATGAGAATGATATATAGTCTGAAAATATGATACTGACAGATGAGCTCCAGAATTTGCTAATTCGCTATTTCTAAATGTGGGCACTATTATTTATGAGAATACTGATTCTTTTTTATGGTGGTTAGATAATCAAGTGTTTCTCTGATTTAAAAATAACAAAGTACTGGTATCATAAAAACAAAATAAATCATATAACTAATTAAATTTATAGTAGATGCTTTATTTGTGGGGCATTTGTGTGTGATTATAACTGAATCATCGGCCTTTCATTTCACATGTGCATGAGTGCACTAGTCACTTAAATGCATTTGTGTTTGAAGTTAAGGAAAAGGTAAGAGCCAATGAAGCCTAAATTCTGAGTTTGTAGGTGGATAAATACATGCATTTGTTCTTTCAAGCATATGATGACTTGTTTTTCAAATTAAGCTTCACATGAAATGGATGAAATTCTCTAATGACCGGAAAACAGTAAATTCCAGAAAATTCTGGTACTTCGTCATAGTGTCCACTCTTGCTGTTAAGAAAATTCAGTTAGAAAACTTTCTAGGAGCAGACTGAGGCTCAATCCCAGTATACCACTCACATTTTTAGAAAATATACTTTATTTCTTGTTTTTTGGTTTTCCTCTTTTGTCCATGGGAAAACTATTTGGTGAAAGACTGGAGTCATTCCACGTAGAACAGAGAGTTTTTTGAACTCTAATACACTTGTGGTTTAAACCACATATTGTCATCATAAATTATTTCTTAGGGCTGTTTGTTTGTAAATGTGTTAAGGTTGCCATAACAAATTACCACAAACTGGGTGGCTTGAAACGACAGAAATTTATTCTCGCACAGTTGAGGAGCCAGAAATCCAAAATCAAAGTGCTGGCAGGATTGGTTTCTTTTGGAGGCTCTGAGAGAGGGTCTCTTCCTTGTCTCCTCCAGCTTCTGGTGGCTCCAGGAATTCTTTAGTTTGTGGCAGCATCACTCCAATCTCTGCCCCCATCACAGGGCCTTCTCCTCTGAATCCCATCTTCTCCCCTCCCCTCCCTTCCCCTCCCCTCCTCTTCTCATCCCTCCCCTCCTCTTCTTGTACACTTGTTGTTGGATTTAGGGTTCACTCTAATCCAGGATAATCATCTCGATATCCTTAACTTTCGCAAAGACTCTTTATTCTAAATGAGGTCACATGCCCAAATAAGGATCATTCATAGCTCCTGGGTGGACACATCTTTTGGGGGACCATCAATCAACCCACTGCATTCATTTTCTATTATTTTTCCTGTTATCCACATTGTAGAAATAACTGATTCTGCCCTTTTTAAATACTTTTAATTTAAATAAAAAATAATCTGCGACTTAGCACAGTGAAATTTTATGCTCTTCTTATTTCATATTTTACTCTCCTCTTACTTTGTTTGGCTTTGGTAGTTTGTGTAAATTCTATGCATCTTCCACCTGACAATAGAATTGCTCTACATCAACCAAAAGCTTAATTTCATTTTATTATTAAAATTCCTCAAATATAACATTCTATTTGAAAGAAAATAGGAAATAGCCATCTATTTATTTACATTCAATTAATTAATTATTTTTATTATATGTTCTCCCAGAATACAATAATCTATCTATTGTACTGTTGGTAAGTTATGAAAATATTTTAATACTGGGAGATAATGTGGTATTGTTAAAGTAAAATGTCCAGGCTTTAGCCAGAGATTGTTCTGCCAAGGATTCATAGCTCATAGCTTTAATACTTTCAATCTATTTGATTTGAACAAGGCATTCAATCTTCCTTTGTCCATGTTTTCTCATCTGTAAAATGAAGACACTAATACCTCCTATGCCTGTTTATAATAAGGATTGGATATAATATAAGTAAACATCAGTGCAAAGCCTAGCACAGAGTATTTACTTTGAAAATACATTGATATTTATTACTTATTACAGCTTTATTTTCTATAAAGCAACATATACAAGGGAATTTTAATTGGCAGCTCACTCATTTAATTCACTTAAATGCTGAACTGATTGGTGTCTGCTGTAAAGTAGGTTTGGGAGTTATGGTGTAACTTGAGATTCCAAGGTTCAGAGTTGTGTCCTAACGATTGCCTTAGTGAATCTGCTGCCTCATCCCCTGCTTTTCCTCTGTTAGGCAGGTCTCCACACTCTCCCTGAAAACATGATTCTTTTTGCCTTCAGTCTTGCTCATGCTGTTTGACTACTTGGAAATAGTCTCCTTTCTTCTCCGCTATCCATACCTGTCCCTTGTTTATGGCCCAAGAGAGATCATTTATTTCATCTGAGGGCTGCTGTCATACTTATGATCAAATGTATGCTCTGCTTTGGAATTTTGAAGTGCTTATAGTTTGCACTCATTTTGACATTTGAAGTATACCGCCTTACATAGCTGAAAGATGTAGGCTCAGTGTTGAAAATCATCAAATATGTCATGAAGCCAAAAATTCTAATTAAATGCCTTAATGTTTATGGATTGCATTCTAAACTTCATTAAGTTGTTCTTGCAGGCTCAAGTCTTAACCTCAGAATCTTTGTTTTCTTTAAATAAATTAAACTCTAAGCTCCCATCATCCAGACTGGTGGAAAATTCAACTGTGGTAATTATTGAGGCTTCTTCTCTCATGTTCATCCAATCATTCAGAGGTTTTAGATGGAGATTTTAGATGGAAGACAAATACTTGTGTCTTCCAGTCCTTGACCCATCTGAGTTACACCTGGAAAACCATTATCCATGCCTGCACAGCTTTGAAATCTACAAGTCCCCATGTCGTGTAGAATAGGAGGCTTTTCTATGACTAGGAGCTCCAGTCACTAGAGTTCAATGTAGCTCTTTCCTAGATTCCAGTCACAATTTTGTTTTGTAAGAAAGTAGATCTTGAATCCCAAATCCTCACAGATCTCAGAAACCACCACCTTTTCCTTTAGTATGGAAAAACCTTTCTCAGTCTATTTCCACCCTTTCTCTCTTCAAAGGCATCTGCCCCTCCCTTCCCTACATATTCAGTAAAATTTCTTCATTGACTTAGATTCACAAATGGCAGAAAAATAAGCTATCTTCAATGACCTTCTGCTTTTGCCCTACATTCCTACCCTAGATAGGTCACACTACTTAACTCAATTGGAAAATAAAGTCCTGGGAGATCATGTAATTTAATGTTTCAGTAAATTTTTTCTTTCCAACTGTAAGCATTTTAGAATACAGATTGTCTGGATTTTTCTTAAAGACTTGTGGAGCATACTTATTCATGATCAGTGTGTGTGACAGCCTGAGGAACCTACTAAGAAGTAAATTATTTCAAGAAAAGAAATATTTTGGAAGAAGAGTTGAGTGTGGGGGATTTAACTCTAATCATATGAAAGAAGATGAATGGGAGTGAGTTACATTCATTGTATTTGTCACTCTCACTTGTTAAGATGTGTCCTCTAACTTGGTGCCCATGATCTGAGAACTAGAATGAGAAGCGCCTGATAGTGAAAACTGAAAGAGGACTACTTTACCCATAAGATACTGGAAGCACATGGGAATACTGCTTTAGGATTCATTTAGTGTAGTTGAGGAAGAACATGAGTTTAGAATATTGAAGGATTTGAATAACAAAGCATGGCTGTAGGCCACTGAGGTTTTGGCACAATGGTATGAAAACATGCCTTTGACATGGGAGCATCTTCACTAAGCACACCATGGTAACACCTCCTGCAGCCAAGACCTTGTGGACACATGGGAACCTGGTAACCCATATGGTGTTGGGTAACCTCCCAGGGCTCTGTTGCAATGGGAGTATGTGCCAATGACAGACAGGTAACTATGGTAACTTGAGTAATAATGAGCCCACATTCATCTGCATTGAATACTATTCATTACCAGAATCCATGGAAAATCACATTCATAGAGCCTGCAAAACATCAAGAGGTCTGAGAAGCAGAAATATTTAAACAGAATCAGAAAAGAGGAAGATGATATTTTATATACGGTAGTTTGAAAGATTGTTGGGTAAAACATATGGACTAATTCTCTGGACTCTCAAAATTGCGTGTGTATTTGGGGGTTGGTGGGTGGGTAACACTTGGAAAGGGGCTAGAATTTCAAACATATTTGCTTTCTTCAGGTTACAACAGGAGAAATATTCTAACAATGCTCTTTGCCTTAGAGTCCCTAGAGTCAATGCTATGAGAACATTGGTTACATTTATATTTCTCATTGTAAGAACATTTATTCAGAGGCCAATAAATATTTGAGTTAATAAACTGTACAACTTCCTCAATTATTTTGGTTAATTGTTAAATAAGTTAGTTGCTTAACGCTGGATGTTTTCTGGGACTACATCAAGATGTAAAAACAGTTACGCAAGACCAGGAAGTAGAACATTATTGACAGGCATACTATCACAGTATCTTTAGCTGCAAACTGTGAAATTGACCCCTTTAGTATTTCCTGAATATTTGGTGTCTCCTGAAACATATCCTATCAAATTACAGTCCCTCAATCAAGCTATTCACTGGAGATGGCCTACCCCTTTAAATAAGATTAGTATCATCATCTTAAATATCCATGGCACATATTACATATGAAAGATTGTGAATAGTCCTATAATTTGTTTTTAAATTGCTTTTACTTAGCATACATCAAATTAACTTCCCATAGTACCTATTTCTCAAGAGATATCTATCGGCAACTCCTAGCAAGTATTGTTCTATATACCTATATGTAGGTATATAGAGATATATATTACAAATGCATGTATTTCTAACTTGATAAATGGCATTGGCAGTTTTGATCATTAAATCCCTATTGAAGATAAGCCATGGGCAATATAGCTATAGCACACATAATTTGCACAAACATGATAAAAATAATTATATAGATATAATGCATAAAATATAAAAATATATGTATTTAAGATATAGATACTTAAAATATGCATATATTTAAGATATAAGACACAAGATTTGGACACATGAGATATGAATGTATCCAAATGGTTTTCAATAAAATAGAGACTATTCTTAAGACCAGTAAAAAGCAATAAGCATGATAGCAATTGTTTACAATGACCAGGAAACAGGTGCAATTTCATGGCCTGTGGGTGGCAGGAAAAAGTTCATGGAAGAGGCTCTTTCTGTGAGGTAGTTATCGGCATAAACAAGTGGCTAACATTTAAGTAAGCAAGTGTGTTCTAAGTGGGAGAAAACTAGAGCTAAGAGATGATATACATTAAACTGTCACTTGCTAAGGCAAACATTGTTTCAGATCATTCCATGTGAAGCTTTAGGCTCTGTGGGCATTTTGGTTTTAAAGAAAAGGAGGCTAGTCAGCATTCATGTATTTTAAAACTGTACAATATTATCTCTTCATACCATTTTATTTCTTCTAATTACATTGTTAAGGGAACAAGATAATAACAGCGTGATTGAGTCTTCAGTACACACTATCACATGCTCAGTCTACTAATTTGGTTACCTTTTGCATAATATGGTAACACTAGGGTACTAATGCTTAGGAAATTACAAATTGAACATTAAAAACAGCCCTGTTCATAAAGGAAACAAATATGAAATAGAAACACAGAGACAGCACTCTATAGATTTAACACATTTGGGGCGGGCCTCAAAGCTACATTTTCAGAAATGGTATCTCTCTCTTTGTTATAGTATAAGACATACAGATTCTAAGAAAGAGCCAACCTCTCCTTTGGTAATGAGTCTCTCTGCCATGGTAATGAGTCTGTCTGCCATTTAGTATGAGTCTCTCTGCCATGACCAGCCTAAGGTAGTTTCTGATACACAGTATTTTCTCATCAAAAATGTGTTGACTAAATACACACAGACACACACACACTACACCACACACACACACACACACACAGAGGTACCAGTTTGAGTTAAACAGACATGTTTATATAGAATGTAGCAAAATAAAAATCTAGTCATTTCCTTCACTACTTTGACAAATGGAGACAAAATTAGATGATTTAAGCTTGAATATCTAACTAGCAACCCAAAGTATGTAGTTCAAAGCCAGTGTGGACCTAGAAAAGACCTCTGTGGGACAGTTTCTGTTTCTTTGCCCTGGGTCCTCAAGTCTTACCCATAAGTAGGTCATAAATAATCCCAAACACTCTACAGTTTTCTAGGTTGCCAAAGGCAAACTTTCAGAACAAACTTGCACCTACTCTGCTATCCCTCATGTCACAACAAATGAGTTTCCCAAACTAGTCCCTGTAACTGATTTCATCACTACCTGAAAATGGGCCCAAATGCAAAGCATCCCCTGGGGGAAGACTTACCTCTACAGTGCACCTATGAATGCAGCAACATTGCCCAGCACAGAAATTCCAGTAATAGAACCACTGGAAGTTCAATCAGGAAAATATCTGGCATCTTAACTTCTTATTTTACAGATGAGAAATCTAAAGCCTAACCACATGAAGTGAGTGGACCAAGGTCAACCCAAATCATAGCACACCAATATTAGCCTAGACCTAAAAGTGTTTACAAAACTGTAGAGATGACTACAAGTGATCATCATTACTGATTATCTTATTTTAAAATTAACATATAAATGAGAAGATGGCAAAGCAGTAGGTCAGCCTAAAAAAAAACAAAGATAATATGGAACTCATTGGTTGAGCCATGTAACTTTTTTGTGTGGTATAAACCATGTACAAAGTCACCATAAAGCTAGAGTATAGACATATTATAAGTATCTAGACATTACAGATTAACTTCCAAGCATTTTTTTTTACAGCTGGCAAACAGACACAAATAATTGGATACGCTGAGCTAGCTAACTAATTTTCTAACAGAATATTTACTCAAAGGCTAGAACTACATAGGAAAACCCCACAATTAACCTTTGAAAACAAAAGGAATTGTTGCCTGGAAGATTTTCAGACCTTACTTATTGATACAAGCTTAAGGGTAAATCTAAACCATGACCTTAAACGTTCTTTATCTTTGTATTTCACATCTTATTTGAGAAGTAAGACAATTCTAGTTCCTAAGCTGTCTTCATATAAAATGAAAAAAAAAGTAATGTCTTATATAGCTCAGTTAGTTGATCAAACTTGCTAAAAATATATTAATTTTATTTTTCATGAATTCAAGAAATAGATTTTTTCAGTTTATATGCCATATGGAGAATACATTTTTAATAAAACTAATAAAATACTTTTCCTTCACTAAATTAAAGTGAACATTTTCTGTATTAAAATTATTAAATCCTATGTCTAATTAAGGAAAACTATATACAAGGCTGGAAGTGGTATGGTAGAGAAGAAATTATAACAATCTAATTGGCAAATATGTGCTGTCTTGCTGGGCATCATTGATCATGCCTATTTCTGAGTCTTTACAATGCCGTGCTGCTATTGCATGTTTTGTGTGTGTGCTTACCAATAAGGAAAGGAAAAACAAAGCATCTCTTATTAATCATATACTACATGTTTGGGATGTAGTAGGCACTTAATAAATATTCTTGAATGAAGAATGAAAGTCAGGCACTGTGACAATTAATATGTGCCTTGTCATTTAATTTTCTTTTTACATGAAGTATATTGGGATGCTCTGAAGTTAAGTAATTAGCTCAATAATGCCCTATAGGATAAATCCACAATTTAAGCCCGGGTCTACCTTTTTGTAATCCCTAAAAATGTTTTTACCCTAAAAATTCCATTTACATTAAATATGAATCCAAATACTCGTCTTAAATTGTCCAACATTTAGCCCATGGGCTCAAAATAAAGGGATGGACAAAGATCTGCCATGCAAACAGAAAACAAAACAAAAAAACTAGCAGGACTCACTATTCTCTTATCAGATAAAACAGTCTTTAAACTAACAACCATTAGGAAGTACAAATAAGGGCATTACATAATGATAAAGAATTCATTCAATAAGAAGACTTCACTATTGTAAATATAAATGCTCCCGACACTGAAGCACCCAAATTAATAAAACAAGTTCTTCTTGACCTACAAAAAGACAGCCACGCAATAATAGTGGGGGACTTCAACACCCCACTGACAGTGTTAGACAGATTATTGAGGAAGAAAACTAACAAAGAAATTCTGCACTTTAACTCAATGCCCGACCCACTGGACCTAATAGACATCTACAGAATACTCTACGCAAGAACCACAGATTATACATTCTTCTCATCCACACACGGAACATATTCTAAGATTAACCAGATGTTTGGTCATAAAGCAAGTCCCCATAAGCTTGAAAAAACTGAAATCATACCAAGCACACTCTCAGACCACAGTGCAATAAAAATAGAAATCAATACCAAGATCTCTCAAAACTACATAAAAATGGGGGAAAAATGGAAATTAAACAAATTGCTCCTGAATAACTCTTGGTTGAACAATGAAATTAAGGCAAGAATCAAAAATTTATGTGAAATTAATGAAAATGGAGACACAACTTACCAAAATCTTTAGGATGCAGCTAAAACAGTGTTAAGAAAGTTGATTGTGCTAAACACTTTCATCAAGAAGTTAGAAAGATTTCAAATTAATTATCTAACATTGCATCCAGAGAAACTAGATAAAGAACAAATCAACCCCAAAGCCAGCAGAAGCAAAGAAATAACTAAAATCTGAAAGTAAAACTCAACAAAATTGAGGCCAAAAAGTCCATACAAAAGAGTAAAGAAACTAAGAATTGGTTCTTTGAAAAAATAAACAAGATTGATAGATGCTAGCTAGATTTACAAAGAAAAAAAAAAGAGAAATTCCAAAGAAGGGCAATCAGAAATGACAAAGATGACCTTACAACTGATCTCACAAAAATATAAAAGATCCTCAGAGACTATTATGAACACGTTTATACACACAAACTAGAAAATCTAGAGGAAATTAAGAAAATATTGGAACTGCACAAACTTCCCAAGATTGAGCCAGAAAAAAAGTGAAAACCTGAACAGACCCATAATAAGCTCTGAAATTGAGTCAGTAAATCATTTATATATATATGTATATGTATATATATAATATATATAACATATATAAAACCTAATTCAGTAATTTAATATAATGTAATATATATTGACATATGTCAATGTCATATAACAAACCCATGGCCGACATCACACTTAATGGGCAAAAACTGAAACAATTCCCCTTGAGAACTGGAACAAGACAAGGATGCCCACTCTCACCACTCCTCTTCAACACAGTACTGAAATTGCTAGCCAGAGCAATCAAGCAAGAGAAAGAAAGAAAAGGCATCCAAACAGGAAAAGAAGTCAAATTATCTCTCGTCATGGATGATAGGATCCTGCAACTAGAAAACCCTAAAGACTTTGCCAAAAGGCTCCTGAAACTGATAAGCTACTTCAGTAAGCTTTCAGGCTATGAAATCAAGGTACAAAAATCAGCAACATTTCTATACACCAATAACACTCTAGGTGAGAGCTGAATCAAGAACACAATCCCATTTATAATTGCTGCAAAATAAAATATCTAGAAGTACATCTAACCAAGAAGGTGAAAGATTTCTATAAGGAAAACTACAAAACACTACTGAAAGAAATCACACATGACACACAAAAAAATGAAAAACATTCCACGCTCATGAATTGGAAGAATATATATTGTTAAAATGGTCCTACTGCCAAAAGCAATTTACAGATTCAGTGCTATCCTTATGAAAATATCAGTGTCATTTTAAACAGAAGTAGAAAAAAAACTATTCTAAAATTCATATGGAACCAAAAAGGCACCAAAATAGGCAAAGCAATCCTAAGCAAAAAGAATAAAGCTAGAGGAATTACGTTACTCTGCTTTAAACTATACTAAAGCTACACTAACCAAAACAGCATGGTACTGGACAAAACCAGATGCAAAGATCAATGGAACAGGATAGAGAACCCAGAAATAAAGCCACATAAAGCCACATAAAGCTAAAACCATCTGACTTTTTTTTTTTTTTTTTTTTTTTGAGACAGGGCCTTATTGTGTCACCCAGGCTGGAGTGCAGAGGTGCAAACTCGGCACCACTGCAGCCTTGACCTCCCAGGTTCAAGTGATCCTCCTGCTTCCCACCTCAATCCCCACAAGCAGCTGGGAATACAGGTGTATGCCACTATGGCTAATTATTTTTTGGGTTTTTTTTTAAATTGTTATTATTTGTTTGTTTGTAGAGATGAGGTTTCACCATGTTTCCCAGGCTGGTCTGGAACTTTTTACCTCAAGCGATCCAGCCACTACGGCCTCCCAAAGTACTGGAATTACAGGCGTGAGCCGCTGCACCCAGCCCAACCATCTGATTTTTGACAAAATCAACAAAAGAAGCAATGGGAAAGAACTATCTATTTATTAAGTAGTGCTGAAATAACTAGTTAGCCATATGCAGAAGAATGAAACTGGACCCCTACGTTTCACTGTATACAAATGTTAACTCAAGGTGGATAAAAATACTTAAATGTAAGACCTCAAACTATAAAAATTCTAGAAGAAAAGCTAGGAAATACCTTTCTCAACATCAGATTTGGCCAAGAATTTATGGGTAAGTCCCCAAAAGCAATTATAACAGAAAGAAAAATGGACAATTGGGACCTAACTGAACTAACAAGCTTCTGTAGAGCAAAAGAAATTATCAACAGAGTAATTGGCCTACAGAATAGAAAAAAATATTCACAAGCTATGCATCTAACAAAGACTTTATATCCACAGTCTAAAAGGAACTTAAAGAAATCGACAAGCAAAAAAAATAAATAATCCAATTAAAAAATAGGCAAAAGACCTGAACAGACACTTTTCAGATGACATACAAGCAGCCAACAAATACATGAAAAAAAATGCTCAACATCACTAATCATTAGAGAAATGCAAATCAAAACCACTAAAGGATACCACTCACACCAGTCAGAATGGCAGTTATTAAGAAGTCAAAAAATAACAGATGCTGGTGAAGCTCCAGGGAAAAGGGAATGCATACACACTTGGAGGGGATGCAAATTAGTTTAGCCACTGTGGAAAACAGTTTGAAGATTTCTCAAAGAACTTAAAATAGAACTATCATTTGACCCAGAAATTCTATTACTGAGTATATAACCAAAGGAAAATAAACTATTTTACCAAAAAGACACATGAACTTGTATGATCATCACAGCCCTATTCACAATAACAAAACTATGGAATCAATCTAAGTGCCCATCAATGGTAGATTGGTTAAAAAAAAAAGTGGTACATATACACAATGGAATAATAGGCAGCCATAAAAAATAATTAATTCGTGTCCTTCGCAGCAACATGGATGCAGTTGGACGCCATTATCCTAAGCAAATTAACACAGAAACAGAAAACCAAATACTTCATGTTCTCACTTATAAAACAGTGCTAAACATTTAATACACATGGTTACAAAGATGGCAACAACTGATACTGGGGACTACTAGAACAGAGAGGGAGAGAAGGGGGCATGGGCTGAAAAACTCCCCATTGGGTACTATGCTCAGTACCTGGGTAATAGGGCCATCTATACTCCAAACCTGAGCATCATGTAACATACCCATTAACAAATCTGCACATATACCCACTGAATCCCCCACTCGAAAAAAAAATTGCCCAACATCTTCATAATATTGTCTGTCTTTATGTGCTCACAAGTGATCAGAATGGGGAAACACAATTGCTTTGATGAAGATGTTAGAGTGGGCTTTCTTTTCTTTTCTTTTCTTTTTTTTTTTTTTTTTTTTTTTACAGAGTCTTACTCTGTTGCCCAGGCTGGAAGGCAGTGGTCTGATTTCAGCTCACTGCAACCTCCGCCTCCCAGGTTCAAGCGATTCTCTGTCTCAGCTTCCCAAGTAGCTGGGACTTCAGGCTCACACCACCATGCCCAGCTAATTTTTTTTTGTTTCATAGAGATGGGGTTTCACCATATTGGCCAGGCTGGTCTTGAACTCCTGGCCTCAAGTGATCCACCTGCCTCGGCCTTCCAAA
This sequence comes from Hylobates moloch, assembly GCF_009828535.3. Classification (NCBI taxonomy): domain Eukaryota; kingdom Metazoa; phylum Chordata; class Mammalia; order Primates; family Hylobatidae; genus Hylobates; species Hylobates moloch. Next base: position 22,084,762 of record NW_026652295.1, on the reverse strand, counting down.
GTGCTAGGATTATGGAAGTGAGCCACTGCACTTGGCTGTGTGGGCTATTTTCTAATGGTAGGGTATAGTGAATAATGTGAAAGATCATCTCCTTCAAAATCTCTACACCATGTGATTTTGGTTTCACATGCTGTCTACATTTCTATTAATAAGAGACTAATTTATGTTAATAATTTTCCTCTTTCAAAATGCAAATATCCTTGGGAAAAATAAGTTGCCATTAATTCATTAAAGTGAATTGATTTAATCAAATTGCTTCCACCCAGCTGATATAACCTTGTTGAAGAAATTGGCATTTCCATTCAGAAGCTTATGCCCTTACTGGGAAGGTGGAAAAGGGCATTTCATGTGAGGCAAGGCTTGGGTAGGCACCATGAGAAGCTTTGTACATCCAAAAAACAGCATGAGGGGGTGGATGTGTGCATTTGGAAGAAGAGATGGTAATAATTTAGAGAGAGAGTCCAGAAAGAGAATTTGAAGTGTAGAAACGTGCGGCTTAGACCGGGCTCAGTGGCTCACGCCTGTAATCCCAGCACTTTGGGAGGCCGAGGCAGGTGGATCACGAAGTTAGGCATTCGAGACCAGCCTGGCCAACATAGTGAAACCCCATCTCTACTAAAAACACAAAAAATTAGCTGGGCGTGGTGGCAGGCACCTGTAGTCCCAGCTACTCGGGAGGCTGAGGCAGGAGAGTCACTTGAACCAGAGAGGCAGGGGTTGCAGTGAGCCAAGATCGCACTGCTGCACTCCAGCCCAGGCAACAGTGCGAGACTCTGTTAAAAAAAAAAAAGAAAAAAGAAAAGAAAAGAAAGAAGAAAGAGAGAGAGAGAGAAAGGAAGGAAGGAAGGAAGGAAGGAAGGAAGGAAGGAAGGAAGGAAGGAAGAAAGAGGCTTTATCTAGCTAGTTTGCTTAGGTGTCCAACTACCTTAAAAATACACACAAAAAAATACTCCTGAACACACTGTCACTTGGACTATATTAGCCTAACCTATTTATTGATTTGTTATCATGCATAAGCAGGCACTATCCTTATACATGGTATATCCTTGACCACCAAAGAAATGACTTATTACACAAAGAATCAAAATATGTGTATGTGAGTAAACATGTACGTTTAAAGTGGGAAGGCCAAAGACAAAGAAAGCACTTTTGGCTGTCAAGCAGTTTGCAATTTGATTTGTGCAGGCCGTAGGTTTCTGTAATAACAAGTGTTGTCAAATAATGCAAAATGCTAAATATCAGAACTCAATGTATTAGTTTCTTATGGCTGCTGTAACAAAGAATGGTGGCTTAAAACAATGGAAATTTATTTTTTCACTGTTCTGGAGGCTAGATGTCCAAAATCAGGGCATCAGCAGGGCCATATCCATCTGACAGTCTGGGTAGAAACCTTCCTGCCCCTTCCTAGCTTCTGATGGCGGCCGTCTACCCTCAGGGTTCCTTGGCTTGTAGCTGTCTCACTCCAGTCCCTGACTCTCCTATCACATCTTATCCCTCAGCCTCTCCCTGTGTGTCTTTTTCTTCAGCCTCTCCTGTGTGTCTTTTTCTTCTCATGACATTTTCCTTCTCTTGTAAGGACATGTCATATTAGACTAGGGCTCACCCTAATTACCTTTCCTTAACTTGATTACATCAGCAAAGACGTTATTTCCAAATAACTTCAAATTCACAGGTACCTGGGGTGAAGACTTCAATATATCTTTGGGAGGACATAATTCGATCTATAAAACACTCGTTTTTAAATGAATAATGGCCGCTTAATTCTGTTTATAGATGCTGAGGAGTTGTGTGACTATTCCTAGTGAGGCCATATGAAACTCAGCCAGCAGCTGGTGTACGATCCGGAGGTGGTGTCCATGATTTTTTTTCATGTGTTTTGTGATCTAACAAACTCAGGTGCTTCATGTAACAGCTGGGGTATTCCTAAATAGGATTGAGATTATAACCAAATTATTAAAAGTAAAACTATGGGTCAGGCATGGTGGCTCATGCCTGTAATCCCAGCACTTTGGGAGGCCGAGGCAGGTAGATTGCCTGAGGTCAGGAGTTCGAGACCAGCCTGGCCAACATAGAGGAACCCTGTCTCTACCAAAATTACAAAATTTAGCTGGGCGTGGTGGCAAGTGCTTGTAGTCCCACCTACTCAGGAGGCCGAGGCAGGAGAATTGCTTTAATCCAGGAGCTGGAGGTTGCAGTGAGCTGAGATCGCACCATTGCACTCCAGCCTGGGAGACAGAGCAACACTCTGTCTCAAAGAAGAAAAAAAAAAAAAGAAAAGTAAAACTGTTTCTATAATTTTCAATAAAATAACTCTAACACTGACAGATGCAAATAGTAAAATTCCAACACTAAGAAAAAGGGCACCATATATAATATAATTTACTGAACATACTTATTTTATTTCTTACAATATTTTAAATGCTTCTTCAAATCCTGTCATTTTGGACTTTATTCAGGACTTGTTCTCTGTTCTTCATATTTCACTAGTTGTGTAGATCGGTACAATCTTCTCGCCTTTCAGGTAAAGAGGATATTCTTTATTATAATCAGTAAGCAAAAGGTCATCTCAGACTAAATCTGTTTTAGTCACTTCAATAATGTTTTAATTTTTTGTCTAATTTTTATCTGGGTTTTCTTTCATATAGCTTCACCCAAACTGCTGTCCACCTCTTACCAAATAACAATGCATTTTTTAAGTTCACATCTTCCAAAGGGCCATCCATCATTTTCTGCTTTCTAATACACATAGGACAAAGCTTCAAAATTCATTCCATACTCACTTATTATGTAAAGATCATGTGCAACCCTGTTTTGCATTCTGTATTTTCAACATTAGAAACCTGACATTAAAACATTGTATTTCTACTAAAATAGGATGGATTGGATTTAAAACTTGCAAGATATGTAGTCTTGTGAGTCCTGAGTGTGATGGATTAGAATTCATCAAATTCTATTCCCTCCATACTGAACTGAACTAGTGTTGAGGTAGGCATTCTATTCTAATTATTTTGTAACAAGATGTTATCGGTTGATACACTTTCATCTCTGGTAGTAGTATTAATATAAATTTTCAAAACAAGTTACCATATAATAGTAACATAGTTCTCATTTGGAAAAATCATAGTCTGGATAGATACAAATGGCCTTTTTGGCATTAAGCCATAGAAAGACACAGCTCTGACAGCCTGGGTCTTCCTGATTTACTGAAATTTGAGAAGTCTTCATCAGGTCTTCAGAGTAGCTTCTGAGCCTGCACGTCTCCACCGTTCCAGCTCCAAAACTCACGCCAGAACTTATATCACTGAGCCTAGTTTCATTCTATTCCTGAACTGTGGCCAGACTATGACTTGCATGGTTTATTGGCTTCAGGTAATACTTAGCATGACTACTGCTCAAGTGTGGTACACACCCATGCTTTGGGTAAATGTAGCCTTCAGTCCAGTCTACATGAACAGATTCACTTCTGTCTTAAGAATGAGAGTGGGACTAGAGAGGCTTCTTTCAGTGAAAACCGCCCCTCCAAAAGCCATTAACTAAATGTGGTTCACAAAAGCTGTATCCATACGCCCTGTTATGGGTTTACTTGTGTCCCCACAAAACTTAAGTGTGGAGGTTCTAACCTCCAGTATTTCAGAGTGTGGCCTCATTTGGACATAGGTTCATTGCAGATGAATTAGTTAAATTAGGATGAGGTCATGCTGGAGTAGAATGAGCCCCTAATGCAATATGACTGTTGTCCTTATAAAAAGAGAAATTCAGACACCGACATTTATGCAGGGAGAATACCACATGAACGTGAAGGCAGAGACCAGGCAGATGTGTCTGCAAGCCAAGGAATCTCAAAATATCTCAATCACCAGAAGCTAGGGGAGAGGACTGAAATAGAGTCTTCCTCATAAAGAAGGCACCAACTTAGCTAACACATTAATAATCAGACTTCTATTAACAGCTTCCAAAACCGTGAGACAATAAATATCTGTTGTTTAAGCTACTCAGTCTGTGGTGTTTTGTTATAGCAGCCCTGGAAAACTAATAGGGGCCCCATATTAAGTGCAGCTTTTATGGTCATCTCCTCCCCACTATAGACACACACATACATAGGTATAGTATATGATATAATATTATATATGGCATATACTTCGATATGTAATATATAAGAATAAATATAGTTTAATACACCCTTAAATGTTACTTAGCAAAAGATGCTCAATTTTATTTTGTCAATTAAGAAGGTGAGGTTAAATTTATCTATTCATATTAGAAAAAAAATCAAAACCAAATAAGCATTCATAAAATTGTATCTTGGAAAAATGCAGAGCAGTCACACACATAAACTCCAGTCCTTAGCTAGATTTCCTGCTGCCTTCACATGCATACGTACATTGTTACTCATTTTTCTTATGACTGTATATTATCAAAGGATTCAAATAGCAATTCCATGACTTATGGTCCTTCAAGTTTGGTAATTGTTGTCTATAAATTACTGTTACCTGGTTTATATGTTTACTAGCATACGATTTAGTCCAATGCAGGGTATGAGAATACAGCATGTGCTTCTTTGCATGTGCGTGCTCATACAAGTAGATGCACATGCTTATTCACGTGTTTTATACTTAGTTTCTTGTCAAGAAAAATGTTAACAGTGTGGATGCTGGAACAGGCCGTGTTCACACCTTTGCAAACGAGGCTGCAAGTCATAGGGCCATATGCTGTGTTTTTAAGAAATCTGATTTTTTGCCAGCCCACATCAACACATGTGGATCATGTGCCTATTATTTTATTTGCCTTTCCATTAGGTTGTCTCATTAAGATGTGCCTGTAATGGAGAAAGGTGTGTGTGTGTGGGAGAGCTGGTGAGAAAGCTCAGTAAAGGCTTGTTTAGAATAGTCCAGATCGGTGAGGTCCACTTTATCTTTATCTTTCATAGTTGTGGGCTTATAATTTTCCCTTTGCCAAATATGTCTACTAAAGAAGTCCATGTAAATAACTAGCACATAAATGTTAACAGAAGTTCAAGCTGGGAGAATATGGTAGATACGATACACAGAAAAATCTCTATTAATCCACAGTAATTCAGAGTTGTTATTTGTTCTAACATAGGTTGGATTATAATTTATTCAGCATAGTTTATGTGAGGAAAAGGGATGTTAAGCAAATTGCTAGTGTCAAAGGTATTACTTCACTCGGTTAGATGTCTGGCAACCACATTTTCTTCTATGCTTTGGCAGCAATAAAAACAGCACTTTCGCATGCATCAACATAATAACTATAACTGTTTCTGAATCATGTATTAAAATAGATCTAATAACCATTATTCTCATATTATTTAAAATTATGGGGACCAAATTTATTTAAAAATAATATTCTATAAAAATTTAAATTTTCATTAATCAAGACTGGGTTCTCTCTACCCCATTTGTAGTTGTGTGATTTTCCACACACATCTCTCTTTAGCTTTCATGTGCTCTTGTAAGCAGTAACTTTGAGAATGTCGATGCCAAGGTAGCCAGGAAAGGCAACACCTGCAGAGAAGTGCCGCCATTTTTAAGTCAGGAGTTTTCTGTTGCAAACTGGGAATTTTTCCGTGAGATGATTCATTTTCTGAGTAATAATTAGAAAAACTGGAACATGAAGATAAAAAAGAAAACATAATTATCCATAGCAATGCTACCGATAAAAGAGTGCATGGCTTTCTTTTTGTTTGGTTTTATTAAAGGACCAACATCCCTGGTGCTTCATATTATCTGTTAAAAAAAAAAGTGAAAAATGAACAAGTCATGGATTTTCAGTGCTCTAATGACTTATCCTAATGTATTCCTTCATCTAAATACAGATTTCTATTTAAAATTCAGTATGCAGGGGTATTATGAATTCCAGTTTAATGGATTCCAAATAATTGCCCTTTAGAAATGATGAATAGCTGTTTAAATCCACTGATAAGAATATACTATTTCTCTCCGAACAATAGGCCTTCCACATTAACTGTGTCATATATGCCTGAAATTAATTTATTAATTTTTTATTGATATGCAAAACCCAAACTGATGACAGATGGAAAATAACCCTTTGTGGAGAGGCCCCAACTTTCCACCTAAAATGTTATTGTAATTCTTGTGAGTGATAAAGGAGAGCCACAGCAATAACCTTTCCAAAGAAGGCCAGGCCCATGAAATGCAGATGCTGCCCTTCTCTTCTTTCTGTACTTTTTTTTTTCTTCTTTTTTTTTTTTTTTTAGTTTCTGTAGTTAAAAAAGATGTGCTTCTAATGTGGTCAAAATGACCAGCGATTTCCAAACTCCACAAAGACAAGGCTTTTTGAAGGTCCTGGTCGTTATACAGTGCTCTTAAAAAAGACCTCCAGGCCTTGTTCCTCGCTTTAAAAGGTAGCAAAAGCAAAAGAAGCAGATCTATTCACATTAAAAATACATTATTCATTTCCCTTATGTAGCATCAGCCTAGGGTTGTTTTTTAAAAAAATTTATCCCTGATCAGAATGAATGGTTTTTCTATGCTAGTTAAAAACACAAATAATACTCTGAAAGCCATGGCCAGAATAAATGCAATAACCACTGTCCTATGTTGAAGTAAAAAGCATATATTCATTACTGGAATCTTGATATTTTCTGTATTTTTAAACAATTGTATTACATTATGCAACCTGTATCATTACATTTTTTGATGTGTTCGGTTAATAAAGAATAGTCATTCATACAGATAAAAAGAGAATCTGAGCTGTTTCTAAACCAAGTTATAATAAATGGTGCAAGGGAAAAAATGGAATCAACTGTTATTCAATCTATTGACAAGAAGTGCTTTCAACACCTCTGATTTTATGCCTCTTACCTTTTCCATAGAAAATTCTATGAAAAAAAATCTAGGCTTCTCGCAAAATGTAAAACAGAAAAAAAAAATTTAAAGTAAACAAAATCTACTCAGAATTTATATGATTCTTTATTCCTTGCTAGTTGATTTATAAAATCATTATACTTAATGCAATGTTTATATTTTTAGAACACCCCCTGAATGATTTATATACTCTGTGTATGTGTATGGTGGGGGGTGGTGTACACACCCCTCTATCTAAACACATATAATTACAAGCAAACTGTAATAAAATGGAGATGTCCAGCTTTTCATGCCCAGCATCCTGTCCAGAAAATACAGGTTACCAATAAAAAAAAAAAAAAAAAGAACCTTCACACTTCGCATTGTACCTCTGCCATCAATATCTGTTCCTGTAAAAATGCTCATCAGGATACAAATGAGGAAAATGGAGACAAAAGCTCGTTTTATTTTTTGTGAGTAAATAACACTATTACTTCCTTTCCCTAAATCTCATCTAAGAGGAGTGAAAGATGAAGAGAGACAAATACATTTTCATATATCAGAACCACTGAAAATACAGGAGCAAGGGTAAAATCTGTTTTTATCTTTTCAGCACACTTGTGTGTAAAATCCTGGGCTTCCATAACTGGAGACTTTTCTTTCTCTCTAGCGGAGGGTGACGGCTCCTTTTCTCCAGGCCTTTTCTGTCTTCCTCCAGGGTCTGCTGACTTCCCTCCATACCGTTGGTACCCAGAGAAGAATAGCTCCTCTGTTTTCCTGCCTGCCTGCAGATTCATCCTGTGCTCCATTCAGCTGGCGTTAAGGTCTGCTAACTGCTGCTGTACAACTTAGCTTTTATGCTCTACTGACGGGTTTTCTGAAGCCAGACGGTTTCTGAAAAGAGGGCCTATTTGCATAAACAATGCCATGTGAAGAGGTCTACTGGAAACAAAATCAAAATTCACTGAAGCAGATCTTCCTGATCAACTCATTTTTTTTTTTTGCAACTAACACCTCCTATAGTTACCATCTGTATGTTAAAATGTGACTGAGAGTTTGAACAATTTTTTCCCTCCATTTCCTGTGTGTCCAGTTTTATGAAACAAGCCAAAAACATATTTTATTTTCTGACTTAGTCCGAGCAGAATCCATAAATAGACTGTGGTATGTGGAATGAGGAATGCGTTGTGTGTTAAAGGAGGGCAGGGGGCCAGCTATGCATCAGCTAGCCAGAGCCTTCCATTAGATTTGCCATAGGAGCTGCATCAAAATGCACATCACAGCCAGGAGCCACCCATCCACAGGCTCTGTGATTTCAGGTCACCAAATGCAGAGCTGCGTCAGCGCCGGGGAACACAGTGGGGAACGCACATCTCTGCTCCTTCCAACCCTTTCCTTAGTTTCCGATCCACAGAAATAGACCAAATTATGGTAGCAAGCTTAAAACAGGCTAGAGCAGGCATTTTGAACGAGGCTGCATAAACAAACTAAAGAGGAACATTATTAAACCAGTCACATCCATAGAAAACCATGACTGATTTCTTAAACATCTTAAAGCACATTCAGTTTTAAAGGGGGTGCTTAATGGCAATACTAAGAATTTTTCACTTAATAAAAATCCTCAGGTTAAAAACATGTGCTTAATCAAGCAGGAACTGCTAGGCTCTCCTATCTGAAACAATGTATGTAATTTGACTGAAGTCTTTCTTTTGCCTTTTGGAGAGGGTTAATATTATGACTTGGTGGATACAGAGAAAAAGCAGAAATTCTTCCAACATCTTTTTTCCTTTTGTTTTCCCTTGGCTAGTATCAAACATAATCCATTTGGCTTCCTGGATTGCCCAATCTAGAGTGCTTCATTTTTCTCCTTAAAAATGTCATGATTGTGGCCTATTAATACTACTTCCCATAAAAAATATATGACTTCTTCGAAAAATGGCTGACTCCAGGTCTAGGGCAGGAAGCATACAAAATGAACATGGATATCTTGTCACACGAAAAGATTTAGCAGCCAAACTGGGTAAACTCTCTCAAGCCAAAGATGGAATAAATTTCACCATCAGTAAAGCCAAAATCGACCTTGGCATAAAGATCAAATATGCTTAAATTTGTGCATTTATAATGATACTTAAAAAAGCTAACTGATCACCTTTGGAGGATGCTAAGAAACCATTTCGTCTTTATGAGAACTAACTAGTAAGTAAAAAGAAAGATGAAAACAATTTTCTCACCTTTTCTATATAATCAGTACCCCAGGGGAACCAAACAGTTGAAGACAGGAAGTTCTCGTTATAGAAATACTGAATTTAAAATGTGTTGCCCTTATGAAACAAGAAGTCTGGCACAGATCTGGAGTTGTTGATTTATTACCTCCTAATGCCACTCTTGAGTGAAAGCACCTTTGAGGGTCATCTAGTCAAAACAAACCAACGAATAAAAAGCAAACCTGAATGTGAATCTTCCCAGGTCTTTAGATATAAGAGATGCAAGGGACCAAGGAATATAACAAAGTACACCACAGGGATAAAATGAAGAAAATCTGGGCTATGCAAAACTCCATAGGGCAAATGATACAAGTTTTCAACCAAAAAAGTTGCAATTATGGCCAAATGTATCCAAAAGAGGCTTAAGAGACATAGGTTCCTATCTCCACACAGGGACCTTACTTGGATCTCAACTGACATGTGTCTGTTAATTAATTAATTAGTTGAATGAAACTAAATGAAAATAAAAATTAAAGTGAATTAATGATAAGGCAATCAGGGAAATGTGAACTTGACTCGATATTTGATGATATTAAGAAATTACAAGTGTGATTAAGATATTGTGGCTATGAATTTAAACACTGATCCTTAAGTTTCGGGGAAACATTTACTGAAATATATACTGATGAAATAATATTCTGTCTGGGCTTGGCTGCAAAATAATCAGGGAGGCAGCAGGATGTTTGCATGAACAGAGATGAAACAAAGTGAGCCATGAACTGATAATTATTGAAGTTGAATGATGAGAAAACCAACTTCATCATACTATTTGCTCTACTTGTGTGTATGTTTAAATTTTTACATAATGAAAACTATTTTTAAAAATGGATACTAAGGTTCACTTACAAAGTGGTCCTACAAAAACAGGTACTGTTTTCCCCACCAAAAATTTAAAAAACATTAAGTCCCCATGACTAAGATATGGAATTGGATCAGAAATGGGGGAAGCAGATGGTCTAGACAAATAATTGCCATACTTGGAAAAACCACATATTTATAACATATACAAAAGACTAATACATACAAGGCCATAAAAAACACCACTTAGGCTCTGGAAACAAAAAGCATATTTATCTGCTCTCTTAAGCAAAACATTTGTTAATTATTATATTAATTATCTATTTATTAACTTAAAGCATTCAATTAGAACTGTTATGACTGTGGCAAAACTTAACCGTATTAAAATGCATAAACCCATTTAGTATAAGATTTCAGGAACTGCTTTTTATTTATTTAGACCATGTTTAGAATTTTCTGTGTACTAGGACATGAATCTTGTTTTTGTATTTTTAGGCATATATAGTTCTTTTGGCTTTCAAAACATTGCATGTGTGCATAGTCATATTTCTTTTACAAAAGACTATAGAACAGTAAATTAATATATCTTCAAATTAAATCAACTCCATTTTTTAAAATAAATCTTCCTCTATAAAAATAACATCAGTAAGAATGATAACTAATATTAATTAATTAAATGTTTCATAATCATCTTATCTCATTTAATCATCCCAATAGCACTATGAATTAGATATAAGGGAGACAATTCTCCATGGATCACTTATATATCTGCACATCTTGAGGGCAGAGTAACTGTATTCGTCCATTTTCATGCCACTGATAAACGCATACCTGAGACTGGGCAATTTACAAAGGAAAGAGGTTTAATGAAAAACTCCCAGTTTCATGTGGCTGGGGAAGCCTCACAATCAAGACGGAAGGCAAGGAGGAGCAAGTCACATCTTAGGTGGATGGTGTCAGGCAAAGAGAGAGCTTGTGCATGGAAACTCCCATTTTTACAAACTATCAGATCTCATGAGCCCCATTCACTATCTCAAGAATGGCATGGGAAAGACTTGCCCATATGATTCAATCATCTCCCACCAGGTCCCTCCCACAACAGATGGGAATTATGGGAGCTACAAGGTGAGATTTGGGGGAGACACAGAGCCAAACAATATTAGTAACCAGTAGTGCTTTTATAATTATCTATTTTAACAAAGCTATTTGTATAATGAACAACTTTGGAAGACAGAGGTTGTGTTTCCCTTTGCAACAGAGAGTAAGTTTGCACTCCAGCATAATAAAGATAATATCTCTTTCTTGAGCAATGATTGCACAGTTTCACTTGCACCTCCTTATAAGAGATTGGAGTTTCCTAAATCCTGGGTCCCTCAGCTGTGACACAAACCCACTGTATGCACAGCAATCACCTGGGCCCCTCTGTGTCACTCCTATGGGACACCAGGGGCATAAGGCACCAATGTGAACATGAAGCTCATGCTACCTGCTGTGCCATGAGTAATAAAGTTGTTTTCTCTGATCTAGGAGTCTCATGTCTCCTGCCAAGATTGATAAAACTATACTAGGCTAAATTGTTTAAAATGATAAAATTTCAGACCCTTCAGAGTGTGTGAATGTTTCTGGCAACAAGGACAGGATGAGACAAATGCATAACCTTTGGTAAAGGGGAAAGTGCCTTGTAGGCAAGGTTGGGAGATAAGAGACAACTCTGTGGAATCCAGAAGCAAATGCTCTTGTCCAAGTAGTGAGCCAAGGGGTTGAAGGAGTAAGGATCCCCTGCTGCCCTATTGTTGATAAATGGTTAAAATTTGAGCAATAAGAATTGGATTAAAAATTAGAAAAACAAAAACTGAATGATGCTGTAGTTGTTGCCCCTCTCTCCCAAGCAGAAGGAGGAAGGGTCAAGAAATCCTCACAGCCCAAATCAGGCTTTGGGAGGACGAAACACATGGCAGCTCCTTGGGTTGAGCTATGAGCAGCCACTGTGCCTTGCTTCCTGGCCTGGATCTGGTCTCCCCCTCAGTACCTCTGATCACCTTCTTCCCTCTCCCCTGACTTTAGCTTTTTAAGGAAAAAGATGGTTAGGGATTTGTATTAGTCTGTTTTCATGCTGCCGATAAAGACATACCCCAAACTGGGTAATTTATAAAGAAAAATAGGTTTAATGAACTCACAGTTCTATGTGGCTGGGGAGGCCTCACAATCATGGCGGAAGGTGAAAAGCACATCTTATGTGGCAGCAGGTTAGAGAGCCAAGCAAAAAGGAAAACCCCTTATTAAAACATCAGGTCTTGTGAGACTTATTCACTACCATGGGAACAGTATGAGGGAAATCACCCCCATGGTTCAGTTCTCTCCCACCACATCCCTCCACAACATGTGGGAATTATGGGAGATACAATTTGAGATGAAAGATGAGATTTGGGTGGGGACACAGCCAAACCATATCATTCTGCCCCTGGTGCCTCCCAAATCTCATTTCAAATCATATTTCATTTGAAATTAGATTTCAAAACCAATAATGCCTTCCCAACAGTACCCTAAAGTCTTAACTCATTTCAGCATTAACTCAAAAGTCCACAGTCCAAAGTCTCATCTGAGACAAGGCAAGTCCATTCTGCCTATGAGCCTGTAAAATCAAAAGCAAGTCAGTTACTTCCCAGATACAATGGGGATACAGGCATTGGGGAAATACTCCTGTTACAAATGGCAGAAATTGTCTAAAACAAAAGGACTACAGGCCCCATGGAAGTCCAAAATCCAACAGGGCAGTCATTAAAACTTAAAGTTCCAAAATAATCTCCTTGGACTTCATGTCTCACATCCAGTTTATGCTGATGCAAGAGGTGGGCTCCCACAGCCTTGGGCAACTCTGCCTCTGGGGCTTTCTAGGGTACAGCCCCCCTCTCAGCTGCTTTCACAGGCTGGCATTGAGTGTCTGTGGCTTTTCTAGGTGCACAGTGCAAGCTGTCAGTGAATCCACCATTCTTGGGTCTGGAGAATGGTAGCCCTCCTTTCACAGTTTCACTAGGCAGTGCCCCAGTGGGGAGTCTGTGAGGAGGCTCCAACTCCACATTTCCCTTTTGCACTGCCCTAGCAGAGGCACCCTGCAGCAAATTTCTGCCTGGACATCCAAGTGTTTCCATACATCCTCTGAAGTCTAGGTGGAGGTTCCCAAACCTAATTCTTGACTTCGGTGTAACCACAAGCTCAATACCACATGAAAACTGCCAAGGTGTGGGGCTTACACCCTCTGGAGCCACAGCCTGAGCTGTTCCTTGACCCTTTTAGCCACAGCTGGAGGAACTGGGATGCAGGGCACCAAGTCCCTAGAATGCACACAGTAGGGGGGCCCTGGGCCTGGCCCACAAAACCATTTTTCCTCCTAGACCCCCAGGCCTGTGGTGAGAGGGGCTGCTGCAAAAGTCTCTGACATGCCCTGGAGACATTTTCCCCACTGTCTTGGTGATTAACACTGGGCTCCTCATTACTTATGCAAATTTCTGCAGCAAGCTTGAATTTCTTCCCAGAAAATGGGTTTTTCTTTTATATTGCATCGGTAGGCTGCAAATTTTCCAAACTTTTATGCTCTTCTTCCTCTTGAAAACTTTGCCAATAAGAAATTTCTTCCACAAGATAAACTAAATTATCTCACAGATATCTAGGACAGGGGCAAAATGCCACCAGTCTCGTTATATAGCAAGTGTGACCTTTACTCCAGTTCTCAACAAGTTCCTCATCTCTGTCTGAGACCACCTCAGCCTGGATCTTATCGTCCATATCACCGTCAACATTTTGGTCAAAGCCATTCAACAAGTCATTAGGAAGTTCCAAACTTTCCCACATCTTCCTATCTTCTGAGCCCTCCAAGTCTCTAGGAAGTTCTAAACTTTCCCACATTTTCCTACCTTCTTCTGAGCCTTCCAAACTGTTCCAAACTCTACCTGTAATCCAGTTGCAAAGTCACTTTCACGTTTTTGGCTATCTTTACAGCAGCACCCCATTTCTGGTACCAATTTACTGTATTAGTCTGTTTTCACACTGCTGATAAAGACATACCGGAGACTGGGTAATTTATAAAGCAACAGAGGTGTAATACACTCATAGTTCCACGTGTCTGGGGTGGCCTCATGATCATGGCAGAAGGTGGAAAGGCATGTCTTACATGGCAGCAGGCAAGAGAGAACGAGAGCTAAGTGATAACAGAAACCTCTTATAAAAACATGAGTTCTCATGAGACTTATTCACTACCACGAGAACAGTGTGGGGGAAACTGCCCCTCATGATTCAATTATCTCCCTCCAGTTCCCTCCCACAACACACGGGAATTATGGGAGCTGCAATTCAAGATGAGATTTGAGTGGGGACACAGCCAAACCATATCAGGATTGGACCAAGGTTTCCTTGTCTCCAATGGGGACTGAAAAAGACATCTGTCTGAGTATGCAGGGAAACTCTAAGAAGTAGAGAGAATCAAAGTTGTATGGATCCATTAGATATAGGCACTGAAATCAAAATCAGCCATGTGCCCTAATCCCTGAGGGAAGAACTATTCTGATTACCTTGTGGGGGTTTAGGTGTTGAGTGTTGAGAGGCTAATGTGACCTTATGAGTGGGTCCTTTGTGTCCATTCAATATGCCTTTAAAATTGCTTCTCTGTGTAAATGTATAGATGAATTGATGAGTTAAAAGTTTGTGCTTCCTTGCCCTGTAAGGGTCAGAGGAGGCACTTCTAATGGGGAAGAGAAGCATGTAGAAGAAGGAGTATAAGGTCAATGTCCCTGCCATGTGCCACCAGTAGCTTGTTCAGAATTTAGCACAATTGCCTCTACTCTGTAATGTCCAGAGCTTTCACTGTGTACATATAATGTCCGGTTGAGTGGCAATCCAGAAGCCTCAGCCTCAATGGCTTAACTACGGTGTTGTCACAAATGTAGGGAGCTGCTCACGCAGTAAAGATTCTTGGAACTATGGGATTGGCTTCACAGTCCTCGTTCTCTTCAGCAAGCAAAGCATCCTTCACTAGCCCGAGCACCATGAAGCAGGCCCAGCTTATTGGAATCATAGAGCAGTTTATTCCTCACCTGTGCATGCTACTTGGTCCCTCATACTGGCTAACCCACAAATTAGCATCCTTTGTGTGGGAACCAAACCAATAGGCTGCATTGGAAACTGTCCAACAAGCTGGGATATGCTCTCTACCTTTGAGGTCCCACAACCCTAATGACTTCTTTGAGATTCAAGTTTCTGTGACTAATGAATTTTTCTAGCAGAGCCCCTGGAAAAGGAAGGCAACCTCCATCTGGAGGGCCACTTGGGTTTTGGACTTGTCACCCTCCCAACATGGCTACCAGGTACACTGCTTAAAAAGTAGGTCTTGTTTTGCTGCTGGGCTCTTGTTGAAATGAAATGTCTGACCCAGGGAGGTCTTGTGGCTCCCCAGTCTGTTATTCCCATTTGGGGTTTGGTTAACTCAGACTCCATGACTAATGAGATGGAAAAGGTGAAAGAAAACTTCATTTGTCCAATAAAAATGGTGTATTCAAGGATATATATGGTCTATCACAGATGCATTTTTGCTTTATGTGACAGTGTGACAGAATTCCAATGGGGGGAATTTTCTCTTCTACTTTGCAGCTGAGGAAAAGCTGGAAGCTCCACAGGGCCCTTTCCTTGAAGAAACCAACTGGAATCAAGATGCTGATTAAGCCTGTTGCCTCTGTGGTTGTCTTCATCCATTGTTGTGCCAGATATGGTACATAGCCACCATCACAGACTGGCTATGGAGTAAAGGACTCTACATTTCTGATGCGGAGGCACCCACTGAATGACAAACTTGTCATTCCTGCCAAAAGTTGACCCATCTCTTTTATAGTGAGAAAGGCTAAATCACATTGGCCATTGTTCATGCCTACATCTGACTTCCAGCCCCTTCTGAAAGCTATGGGTGGTGCCTGACCACTGTTGAACTTTTTCAGGTTACAGTTTTGCCATTCCAGTCCAATAAGCTAGCTCCCACTACAACACCGTGGCTGTCAAAATGAATCTGTGTTTTCTTTTTGGCTTTGTGGGCCATTTGCAGTTTGACGGTGAAGTACCCTTTAGTACAAGATCAGCTCAACAGTCGGCTGAGAGTTAAGTTATGTAATGGACTTCCAATGCTCCCTACCATTTAGGGGCATCTTGTATTGTTCAGTAGTAAATCAGCCTCCTTGAAAATTGGCTTGAAAAGATTTCTCTCTGCCTCCTTCATCACACTCTGGCCCATACAAAACAGGAAGACAATTTGGTCACTGACCACATGAAGGATCACACTTTCTCAGCTGCTTCTTAGGTAATGATCAAGATGAAAGGAGTTAGAAATTACATAGACATATTTTGAAAATTCAGGATTCTGCCTTGACCATGCTCAGCATTATGTGTCTTTCTTTCCCCAAAGAGCAACCCTAGCTCAGGCTGGTTGATACATTCTCCAAGTGGAAGCCTGGCCAAAAGAGGGCCAGCCTAGAGGATTCAAAATGAATCCTGGTTAAGTTTTATAAAAATACGTTTGTTATTCTTGTAACTAACACTTCCAGACAAAAAGTTTGTGTGTGGGTTGCGGATAATCAGAAACAAAGGCGATGTGATAGATGCTGGAATAGAACACTCCCATTCTGTGGCAATGGAGAGAGAGCAACAAGGAGCATTTTAGATTTGGGATGTGTAGAAGATAGAGGATCATTAATAATATGTTGTCTTTCAAAATTATCCCTGGGCCCTTTCTCCTGCAGGAAGATGCCCTCATGTGGAGCTCCCAAACTGCTACAAGTGCCTCAAGTTTAACCCACGTACAGTCTATCATCCCCTACCAGAGGATTCTGATCAGGATTTGATTGCCTTTTTTCTTAACCTTGCTGAGAGCCTATTGGAAAAAGCAGATGGCCTCAGTTCCTGCTTCTCCCATGCAAGAAACCTCCACGTGTCCCCAACCCCCCACCTAGCCGTTCTCAGTCATTCCAAGGGACAGATGAATGCCACCTGGGTGGTGGTGTGGATAAACAGGACAGATGGGACCAAGTGCCTTCAAAATGCAAGGACTAGACTCAATTATTTGAACAGAACTAGGAATCCCAAGGCCTACCAACCAGCCAGGAAGCTACCTCAGAGGCTCTGCCAACCTCTGCCCTTTGAATAATGTAGGTCCCACTTGGGAGACCCCAACATTTGTAAACAATACTTTCTTTTCAGAGTCACCGTGTGTGTCCTTGGAATGTACCTCTTGTGTAGGAGTGAGGCATTAATTTACTACCCTCCCCCAAACTGCGATGCTATCCTTCTGGTTACAAAAGGTGATAAAAAATCTGTCCTTCCTTGACTTTAGTTAAATTGATCAATTATACTACATCGGCCCTGGAAGGAATCCAGGTCAGCCTCAATTTACTGGCCAAGCTGTTTATAAGTAATGCATAGACTTCTACTTTGCAGGCAAAGGCAGTCTATGTGATAACTAATACATCACGCTGTACTTAGATTATTGCCTTGGATCTAAAGGAAAAGTTAATATAGGAACTTGTAAAGAAAGTTACCTGGTTTTCTAAGGTAGACCTTAATGGTTCCTGGGATTTGTTCAGATGGTTGAGTCCAGGACCAGAACTAAGGGCCATCGTTCAGGTCAATGTTGAACAGGCTTCATTCTGCTGCTTGGAGTCCTGTTGACAGTATCCTCATTCAATGTTGTATAGACAAATTGAACAGATTTGATCCCAAATGTTGTCAATCAGACTAATCAGAATGACTGATAAAGTCGAATACTCATGGGAAAACATGCTAGAAATCAAAACTGTGTAAAAATGAGAGGTGGATATTGGGGGGTAGGAGCAGGGGTGCACTGGGAGAAAGCATTGAAGAATACCTGCTGAAACATAGGTTTATGTGGAGGGATCACCCTGCTTTCAGAAAGTTTGTGTTTTAAACATTTATTGGTAAGTTGATGATTTGAACAACAAAATGCCTTTGCTTATATAAAATGTGACAAATAAAGGGTTAGATTCCTAGGCTAGAACACTAATGCTTATTTAACCGTGGCTATGATTTCAATAGGACATTGCCTATTTGATTTTAAATAGTTTTCTGACTTTTTTTTCATGTGTTTCTACATATAAACACATGCTTTTTTATTTCAGTGACATTATATGCTAAATAGACTGAAAAATGACTGTTGGGAGCTGACCACAATTTACCTCATTTTTTTTTTTCTCGGAAATTGTATGCACCAAGGCATGCGCTTTATAGCTTTATCACAGCTACAGAACTCGAACCACAGATGAGACAGTGCATAGGCTTAAGAAACACTCATGGCCCCCACCGTGGTTCTGGGCATCAGGGAAGTGTCAAAGAGAAAAAGAAAACTCAACTCAGAGGAACACTTCTCCCTTTAGCATTTTGGAAAGCTCTCTTCCAGCATGTACCAGCCATTGACACGCTCAAATGCACAAGTCTGGTTATTATTGGTGGGAAGTGCTGTGTATTTTAGAGTTCACAGAAGGTTACCAGAGTTGGAATTCAGTAGAAAATTCTATTAAACCCTAAACAGACAGAACCTTTTTAAAAAGCCATAATTGCTTTAACTGAAGATTATTTCAAAAATTCTATTTAAACTAACTATAATTTTTTCCTCCTTCATGATAGATAATTCTATGTTGGAAGTAGATTTCAAGGTTAAGTCATTTTTTACTATTTTTACTGGAACAAAATCTTTAATATGACACTGAAAAAATTAATAATAAAAGAAAGTAAGAAGTTAACAGTAGTGATTCCAAAACAAGGTCAGAATTATGAATATATCATCAGAGAGGAAATAACATGCAGATTGATATGTTAATTACCTCGACATGTTAGTCTATTGCCACTTTAAAAGATAATCCTTCCTGTGGTACTCAGTCTTTTTTTTTTTTTTTTTTTTTTTTTTTTTTTTTTTTTACTTTCTTTATTGGAATGAAGGGTAAGGGGGTTTTGCATGGACTTTCTTCCCAGAAACATTCACATAATGACAAGTAATACTTACATAGTATGCTTTTTATGTTCCAGAAACTGTACTATATCCTTTTCTATGCATTGAATCATTTAAGCATCAAAACAATTCTATCAGGTAGGTAATATTATTATATCCATTTTTCAAAAGAAGTGATACTGGCACAGAAAAGAAACTTGTCAAAGGACACATGCTAAGGAGAAGAAAAGCAGGGATTTGGACCCAGGCAGTGTGGCTGCAGCATCTACCTGAATCTACAGCCCACTACACTCTAGTGTTTCACACTCACAGATGCACAGGGATATGCAGAATCGTATACGCAATCTCAAAAGCTTTCACTAACTCAAAGCCTGGATTTAAAAATCCTTGTTCTAAAAGCTTTTTGGCAACATTCACTCTTTTAGAATATTTTAAAAATATGATGTCATAATCATATGTCCCTTCTACCTAAAGAGAAAGAGGTGGGAGAAATAAGATGAATAGACTTACGGTTGACATTCTGTTTCTGTTTCAGAAAATTCTAAAACCGCATTTTCCCTCTGCTCTTAACACCATAACAATCAACTTGGAAGACTTCTATAACCAAATGTAGGTTGGTTTGTTTGTTTTTCCCACTGAGAAGCACTGGATTCTGACTAGGTGTCCTTGGATTCAATTCCAACACTGTCCACTGGGAGATAGCTTTAGATCCCACAGCTTGACAGCTCAGACCCCAAGATTGGCCCCCTCCCTTCAAATACCAGTCACAAGTCCAGGCCTCTGGAACTTCTGACCAAATGACTTCAAGTTGGAGTTTCCATAATTCCCTCTTTATATTTGATTAATTTGCTGGAGCAGTTCACAGAACTCAGGGAAACACTTACTGTGTTTACAGGTTTCTTATAAAGGACATTGCAAAGGATACAGATGAAGAAATGCATAGGGTGAGTTATGGGGAAAGGGGCCTGGAGTTTCCATGCCCTCCCTGGGTGTGCCATCCTCCAGTAACTTCCATGTGGTGAGCTATGAGGAAACGCTCTGAACCTAGTCCTCTTGGGTATTTTGGAGACCTCGTTATGTAGGCATGATTGACAACTGTGTAGAACAGAGATTGGACAAAAAGGGTATGATCTCATACTAATAGATGGAATGGGGAAACCCAGCAAGGAGTGTCCGTTCAGATTCTTCTTGGCACCTCTGAGCAGCGTTTCTTCCTCCAGAATACAAGGCAGGACCCCATCTGGAATGAGGTTCTTTTGATCCACAATCAGATTAGATTCCTGCCTTGGGCGGGTAAGAGGAGGAGGAGAAAGTCAGAGAGAGAGAGATTATGTCTCCTGAGTCCTGCTCTTGAGGCCTAAAGTGCCCCAGCATCACGGCAGAGGACTATAACAAGGGTTGTGGGCATTGTGAGCTGTTAGCCATGGATGAAAACCCATATATGTATTAATAATACCACAGTCTCTGATACAGACAATTTTTTAGATGAATGAAGTGGTTTCTCCCTCAGACCTAAATCTAGATACCTAGTTTCTCCCTAAGAACAAAATCTAGATACCATTTATTTCTCCTGTGTTAGAGGACATAAAATTTTTAATTTCCCTTTATGTTAGAATGTTTGCAATATTTTTGGCCTGCAGATCAGGTCACCCTTCTTTCCTTAAGTTTCATCAATCATCCTATCAGGCAGGGCCATGCTACTCCTTTGTTCATTTTCATCTTCGGGTAATATCAGGCTAGCTACTCAAAGCACGCTGATAATATACTTGTGACATCATGAGCTGTTCATTGTTTTACAATTTTACTATTTTTTTCACATGTATTTCTAAAGTGCTAAAACAACTAGACTGATGCTCAGTTTTCTCTGACCTCATCTTATGCCACTCTCCCCCTTATTCTCATACTTTGGCTGTGGCCAGGTGGCCTTCGTTCAGTATCTCAAATCTGCCAACCTCATTTCTTCCTCTCGGACTTTGTACTTGTTGATCTCTCTGCCCAACAACTCTTCCTTCTTATTGTCCAGGATTCAGTTCCCATGTCGCCTTCCCAGAGAAAGTTTTCTTTACTGTCTGCATAGTAAATATAAGTCCCATTACAACAGGCACTTTGGTAACTGTGCTTGTCTCCCAAACTCCACATCACCTGTGTGTAGAACAGAGCCTGATACACAGTATTTGCTGAATAAATATCTTTTTTTTTTTTTTTTTTTTTTTGTGAGACAGAGTCTCACTTTGTCACCTAGGTTAGGGTACAGTGGTGCAATCTCAGCTCACCCCAACCTCTGCCCCCCAGGTTCAAGCGATTCTCCTGCCTTAGCCTCCTGAGTAACTGGGATCACAGGTACCTGCCACTTTGCCTGGCTAATTTTTATTTATTTATTTATTTTGTATTTTTAGTAGAGATTGGGGTTTCACCATGTTGGCCAGGCTGGTCTTGAACTCCTGGCCCCAGGTGATCCACCTGCCCTCGCCTCCCAAAATGTTGGGATTACAGGCATGAGCCAAGGTGCCTGGCCAAAAAATCTGTTGAACAAATAAAGAATCTTCATGCTTTGCCAGATCTCTAGTTCCAAACCTAAGTGGTCCAAATAGGCAGCTTGAATTTCAGAGGAGGATAAACAAATACGTAAATAAATAATCAACAACATTCTTCACTTCTTTGTGGCACCTTCAAGCAAAAAGTTTGGGAATTAGACTATAGGATAGTATCACATACCTTTCTCCATCCTTTCTCTTTCTAAAAAAAATTAATAATGCACACACTAGCACCTAATGATCTAATTTTATTGGCCAAAACTATAAAATGTTTATCTCTGTGGACAGCTTGAACTCTTGAAAATTAAATGCACAGCAGTTAGGTAACTTTTTATTCCTCGAGAGCAGCTTTTCCTCAGGCACCATTTTTCAAAAACAGCCTCAGAAATTTCTCTATTGATATAAAACAGCAGCAAATTATAAAAATTAGATTTGTGTTGATTACAACCAGTTGTGGGGAAAAGAAGATTGTTTGCAACCTGATTATTAGGACCTATGCAGGAGCAAAAATGAACTTTGCATCACTGCCACCTAATCTTCATAACTTGGAAATCAATAAAAGACATGAAGGAGAACTGAAAAGTCAATGGGCACAGCCATTAAGCTTAAATCATATGTCCCTGGATGCAAAAATACACTTTTAAAAATTATAACATGCAGACTTTTCTCAGTTTGCAACTGGTCAATTGCCATAATTATTTTATTCTGCTTTATTTTAAATAGTAGTCTCGTCACCAAATGCATCTGGCATCCAACAGCAAGTTGACAAAGTATACATAATGACTCTTAAAACGGCTCTCAAGAAAAATTCTGTCATCCTATAATCATCTTATTCATGCTGAAGGCATACTACTGTCTTTTGGGAATATTCAAATTTGTGAAACATGCAAAAAAGGGAATGAAATGACACCTTTGAGAAGCTGCTACTCAGAGAACAATTACTTATTACAGCATTTATCCTGATGGCAAATGACAAAGGAATTTAATTTTTCTTTTAATTAACCAAGCAGAGTGTTTTCCCAGCAATAATATTCCCAGCCTTGTTACTCTATCAAAATAGGAATTTGACAAGGGTCGACTTGCTTGGATAATTTATATTTTTCCAAATTGCAACAAGAGTTTGTGAGTTCTGGATTTCAATATTCTAAAAATTCACTTATAGCTTTCATTTATGTTTTTACTAAAAATTCCATAACCATGCCTTAAGATTAGAAACATCTCAAGAATCATTAAAATAGATATGCAATCTTGTAACACCTGAGAGGTTATTAAAAAATAGATCTGCAATCTATAAAAGTGCTCACTTTCCTAACTCATTTCTTGCTAATTATCACAATTCAATCTAGATGTCTATTAACAGGATTATACTTCCCTCTCCTGCTTGTTTTACTTCCTGAAGTCTTAGGTCTTAAATCTCTAAGCACATCATGAATCTTCAGAAAAACATGACCACAAATTAGAAATGTTGCAACCAACCAGACTGGACTCTAAATAGGGTTTTTCTTTGTTTACCCTTATCACTAAAAGAGTTGGAGAGAAGATGAAAATGATGATCTATTTTAAATCCATCATTTGTTCGAGTGGCAATGAGATCTAGCAAAACTGGAAGAAAAACTGATAGTGATGCCTTTCATTTATGCACCAGCACATTAGAATGTACAAAGTCCTTGGCATACCTTTGTGTATTTAAATATTATGACATTCCCATAAGATAGGCAGGGCACACATTATTATCACCATTTCAAGGACAGAGAAATTGAAGTATGAAATGTTTAAATACTCTGCAAATGGCCACACATCTTAAAACATTGTGAAGCCTGCGCTAGGACCCAAGAGTTCTCTTTCAAATTCTAGTGTGGTTTCCACTCAGTAACTCTGGTACCACATGTGTAAGGCATTTTTTTCTATTTATAACTTTAATAAGTTAAATACCAATCGGTACCTTATTTTCTACATAATTTAATAAAAATCTATACAATCAAATCTATGCAATCAAATAATACTAGAGGTCCAGTTTTAGAGTTTTAGTGTTTTGCAATTTTGTTGCTTATAAATTTGATGATCTTTCTAAGGCAAAGAATTGAAAATGACCTTTAAAAATGTTAAACCTTTTGGAATATATGGTTAGTCATTTACAAATGTATTGATTTAAAGTTATAAGATTCATTAGCATTGCTTAATTTATCTATATTGCAATATGGATAGCATTCAAACTGCAAAATATTATGTACTGGATAAGATATCTTTTTAAAACCTCTTACTGAGATTCTATTGGGACTGGCAAATAATTGAAAACACTTAGTAGAATATTTCAGGGAATGTTGCCAAGGAGTGAATAAGAGAATTGCATTTCATTTTTAAATGCCAGACAAAAGTCACCTAAAATGATGGTAACAGTGGTTAGAAGAAGGAAGGAAACTGGGCTGGGGGGAAGGCCTAATTTACATAAGGTGCTTTATCTAAAATTTTCTTTCTTTGTTGAATTTGACAATTTACCAGAGCCTTTTCAGAAGTGTCTGACATCCCTTTTAATTAAGCAGCAAGCAGTAAGAAGTGACAGGCAATGTGTCTCTAGAGTATTAATGCATACCTTGAGTGAATTCACCCCCTCAAGAAGAGCTCTAATTCTGAAGAAATCATTTAATCTGTCTCATATAGAATGTTAACATTGAATAAAACCACAAAGGTGTATTTATTCATTTAGGTTAAATCTCTCTCATTTCCTGCTTATATAAGCAATTTATTTTTTTATTTGTATTTTTTAATTGAAACAGAGTCTTACTGTGTCACCCATGCTGGAGTACAGTGGCACAGTCTTGGCTCACTGCAGTCTCCACCTCCTAGGTTCAAGTGATCCTCTGTCCTCAGCCTCCCGAGTAGCTGGGACTACAGGCGTGCACCACCATGCCCGGCTAATTTTTGTATTTTTAGTAGAGATGGAGTTTCACCATGTTAGGCAGGCCGGTCTCAAACTCCTGACCTCAAGTGATCCACCTGCCTCAGCCTCCCAAGTGCTGGGATTACAGGCATGAGCCACTGTGCCCAGTCATATAAGCAATTTATTTTTATGCTGCAGGAGAGTCTGATATTTTTAAAAAAGTTAGGGGGAATGTCATGTGTTTCTACTACAATTACTTGGAAGGAGCACTCAGTCATTTTATGAAGACCAGCAAATTCTTATGCCTAAATAGGAATGTCAACTCTGAAAAGTGAGACTGCATTCCTAAGGTTATATATAGGACTGTAAGAGTTTTTTCTGGGTTCAGTAAAGTATACTAGGTTATATGTGGAAGGAAAACCCCACAGATTTTCTATGCTTGTGTAATTTGTTATAGAACTGCCGCTGTTGTAGCTCATTCTATCTCTTAACCAGGCCATTGACAGTTCTCATTTGTTCATAGGGTTCTTCTCAGTGTACACTGCTCCCAGATTATCACTTCAATTGCCTTCCCCTGGGTCTTGCCTTTGAGCTTTGTTTTCTACACACAGATCAATATCTCTTTCCACTGGTATATTGAGAGAAGGACAAAAGAAGCGTAGTAGAGAGAAAGCATCAGAACCCCAATGAACAGAGAGGCAGCAAAACATTTAGTCCTGAAATATGGAAGAAAAGTAGTTGTTTCAGTGTCTTCTCATATTAAGTTCCCATGTTGACTCCCCATATATAATTATTTTCCATGTCTTTTGTATTATTATAATATCCTCCCCTAGTGGTGGTATTTTGAGTGGATTTCTTGTCACCAGAAAATATTGACTAAGAGAGGATACTGGCTATATCAAACATAGGTTTGTTAAGTGATCGACCTAGATATTGGGAACTATCTCAACACGGCCTAGCTAGAATAACCACTGCCTTTGAAGTTACTCTTTGACCTATCACTATTTTGGTTGTTCTTCAAGCTTCAAAGGACAGAGGTTTTCTGATGGGTGAGACCATGAATCATTATTGACATTGGGTAATTCCATTGAGTAGTAGTTCATCCAGAAGTTTGAAATATACTCTAATTTAAATGAACACCACTAGTTTAGACTTTGTTGAAAAAGGCCGCCATTTATAGAGCCCTGTCCCAATTTGTCAAATTGTTGTTGTCCTCGACCACAATGAATCCCAGTCTAGTATGAAGCCAGTGACACAAAAGTGGCAAGAATTTCTGAGCAGAAGCCTTCACCTCTGCCTATTCCTATGGACATTTGCCAGGGATATTTTGGCTGCTACACAGCTTCATGTATTGATTTCACAATGGCTCACAAAATTTGTAGCTTTCCTGTATATATGCAGAAACAAGAGTTAAATAAGTTGCACTGCTTCCCATCCTTCAGTGAGTCATTCCTCTCATAATAAGGATAACAGGTACATGCCTGATCAAAGCCATATATCCAGCCATTCTAGGTACATGTAGGAAGAACCTAGGGGTTCACTCATTTATCAGAGTCTGCAGCAGAGATCCTTCCTGCTATTTGTAGAGAAAAGTCAAAAAGATAATGTCTTTCATTTAGTCATTTTAGTTCTTTATGTCACGTATTCCTTAAGTGGAAAACCGTCAAGCCCTACTTTTAATATCTGTTGCAGAATTCATCCACCAACTTATTGTCATTAATGAAAATTTAGGTTGCATGTGGCAAATAAAGGGATAAACTTTTCAAGAAAAAGAGACTTACAAAATGAGATATAACTGGTGATGGGTAAACAAAATGTGGTATATGCGTATGCTGGAATGCCATTCAGCAGTGGAAGGAATGAATTGCTGCTCATCACACAGTACAATATGAGGGAGGCCAAATCTGGGAGACCACATGCATATGAAATGTACAAACAAAGCAAATTTAAAGAACAGTAAGTAGATTAGTGGTTGTCTATGGCTGGGATGGGAAGAAGAATTAACTGTGAAAGGGCATGGAGGATCTTGTGGGGAGATGATAATGTCCTAAAGCTTGCTGTGGTGACTGCTGCACCACTTAGTAGAGATACTAAATATCACTGAATTGTAGATCTAAAATGGGTGAATTTTGTGATATGGAAAACATACTTCAATAAAGTTATTTTAAAAAAGTGAAAAAATCAAAAGCGGCTTCTCTAACCATGACACAGAATGAAGCACTAATAATCTAAGCACTGAGAATAGAAATGATTTTTTTACAACACCTACTATGTACCAACAAAAATTAAAAATAAAAAAAAAATTTTAAAGAATCTAAGCACTCAGAATCTAAGTACTGAAAATGACCTGCTAAGTGCTAACATCATGGTTGCTGCTGTTTTTCTGATTGTCATTGCCAGGACATATGAGGAAGCTAATGGCCAAAGTGCAACATATCTTGCCAAAAGTTTGTCTAATTTTTCTGCCCACATGAGAGAGGGCCTAACTACAGACCAACTCCTGAGAACTACTAAGGCAAAGGGAAAATTCTACCTTCTCCTGGATGTGGCAGTAATGCCACAGGGTCACCCTTGGATAGTGAGGAAAGGCCAGGTTGGTCCCTGACTTTGTCCCAACTCTGCTTTGGGCATGTGACATGTTGAGATTGTGGAGGGTCTATGTTTCTGGTGAGGGATGGAGAATTCCCTAACCTGGTTGAGTTACCTGTAACCTGCTTATCTCGAACTGATGGGTTTTTTGAAAAGATTATTTTACAATTGGAGAATAGACTGAGGAGAATCAAAAATGGAAATACAAAATATTTCTAGGACTCTTGCAATATTCTAGATTGGAAACTAGGACCTTGACCAAGATGGTTACCATTATGACATACATTTCAGAGGCAGAATCAAGAGAACTTGACTATAGAGTGAAAGAAGAAAGGCTAAGGGAAATAGAATCAAATCTGACATGTTCTGAAACAGGGAAGCATTGTTTAGGCAGATATTTTACTGATGAATCACAGCTGCCACAGTAGATATTCTTAAGTATTATTATTCAGTTTACCAGAATATACTTTACTTGAAAAAGAGAAGGGTGTGTGTACATAGATACACATAAAATATGTACTTTAAAATCTATATTAATATATAATGATGTATATAATATGTCACACACATAAACTTATGTAGACTAAAATATATAATACTAATACATATAGTACATATATATTAATACATATACTAAATACATATATTTACAACTGAACTAGTGAAGTGTCACATCATTCTTTGTCATTAATTCCTTTACCAGCCTAGATAATGTTTTGACTCAACCAAACTCTTTCAGACACCACTAAAATGGCCTCACCCTAAGAGTCAGTTCTTTTTAGGGAATTGCAGCTGGAAGGTGGTTTGGTATTTGATCTTTCTGTAGGTGTGTCAAGCTACAAAGAAATGGTAGTCTGACTCAGTTGGCTGTGCATTTAATGGGGAGGAAGTGCTTGGTATGTTCTTGTTTATTTAGATAATTCTGCATAATCCAGTAAAGAGCAAGTACACAGTGTAGCAGATGTACAAACTTCCTGCCTTTGAAGAGAAATACCACAATTCTCCAATGATCAAAGACAAGGAAAGAAAGGTAAAAGGAAAGAGCTGATGGTGGGCTGGCTCCTGGCCTTGGACCTCCTGAATTTGTCCTAGTAAAGGACAGGTGTTCCACTCAGAGTGGGCAAGTTATTTACATCAGATCCCAACTGTTTTAAAAGAGTAATGCTTCTACTTGCCATTTATAACTGAAAGAGAAAGAGAAATTAATAGTTATTGCATTTCTATGCACTAATTTATATAGTAGAATTATTAGACATGTGTTATCTATTTCTTGTAATATCCTTGCTAATAAATTATTTTCATACCAAATTTACAATTATGAATGCCAAGCTTCTGATTAAGAAGTTTACCTAAGTTTATATAGCTAGTAAGTGGAAGAAATGGAAATTAAGATCTGTCAGTTCTACAGATTACTTTTCCCTCCCAATTTTACTACGTGGCAAGGAAACGATTAGCCACGCTGTCAGAGAGGGGGTAGGAGGAGAGACAGTGATTTGGAAACATTAGAAATTTCTATTGTTTCAAAGCTATATCTTTAATGATCTGAAAGGTTTATATTCAGATGCTTTTGCTTAAATCCTTGAGAGCTACAAAGACGTAGTAATATAGAAGGCACAACTCTTCTGGGGCATCTTACCTATTTTTAAAGACGTGAATTTCTCTGAATTGTAGGTGACTACCTTTGTTATATTTATGCTTTCTAAATATCTTATTGTACAAATAAGGAAACATGGAAGACAAGCACTAGTCTGACCCCAGGAAACAGCTTAAATATTATCACTCAGCATGTTACTACACTTATGGGCCAGAAAACATATCCGGAAGCAAGACATGCATTATAGATCAATGATGAATTTGATGAATATACGTTTGGTTCTTTTACTCAACCTTTGAAGAAATCTACTTCAATAGAGACTTGAACACACAGATTTCCACTGATACTCTTTGCCTACTGAAATTCTGTCAAGGCAAGCATCTTCCTTTTCCAAGTACTTATATTTTAGCTTGAGAAAGAATTTTGGCTTTGCAATAGGAGCTAGGAGTTGTGTTGCACAAAGCTTGCTATTTTGCCACATATTTTAGTGGCTTTGCATATGTGCTGTATTTAATAGGTTGCTAATCTAAGAGTTCAAGTATCTACAGGAGCAAAGACTAAGAATGACACCAACCCTCAAAGTGGCTGAGTACAAAGCTAAGTGACTTTATAGTCTAGAATGGCTCAAAAGTGACTCACTGGAAACCCATCTGAGACAAAGGAGCCAATCTCCCTTTAAGATCAAAGAAGGTCCTGGAGTATAGTCAACCATGAGTCAAATTAGTGAGTTTGGTTTCATAAAACTCATGTATGAAGCATCAGAAAAGATGCAGGACACGAAGAAGTGTCTATGTTGCTGACAAAGACAACTTCTTTTGTAATAATATTTTGATCTTGATGAGAGTAAAATCATTTGGGTAGTGACTGAGAGAATGCTGGTGAAATCACATAGATTTCTCCCTCACATGAAGAAAATGCCCGATCAATTCCAATTGGCTTTGAAATAAGTTACACTTGCTCTATGTAACTGAAAATTTTGCAGTCCTGGAAATAGTTAGGATACTCACATAACACTTTAATCATATACAGACACAGATAAAAGATAAACATCATCTCTCATTTCTCAGGATCTTTAATTAGATTAGGGTTTAAGATAGCTTCTCAAAAAAAAGTTTAAGAAACATTTCTTTGTGATACAAGAAATCACCATGGCACATTTTACCTATGTAATAAAACTGCACATCCTGCACATGTGCCCCGGATTTTAAAATTAAAAAAAGAAAGAAAGAAAGAAAGCTTCAGGCCAATACCCCTGATGAACATCGATGCAAAATTCTCAATAAAATACTGGCAAACCAGATCCCACGGCAAATCAAAAAGCTTATCCGATCAAGTCGGCTTCATCACCAGGATGCACGACTGGTTCAACATATGAAAATCAATAAATGTAACTCATCACATAAACAGAACTAAAGACAAAAACCACATAATTATCTCAATAGATGCAGAAAAAGCCTTCGATAAAATTCTACATCCCTTCATGCTAAAAACTCTCAATAAACTACGTAATGAAAGAACATACCTCAAAATAATAAGAGCCATTTATGACAAACCCACAGGCAATATCATACTGAATGGGCAAAAGCTGGAAGCATTCCCCTTGAAAACTGGCACAAGACAACGATGCCCTCTTTCACCACTCCTATTTAACATAGTACTAGAATTTCTGGCTAGGGCAATCAGGCAAGATAAAGAAATAAAGGGCATTAAAATAGGAAGAGATGGAATCAAATTGTCTCTGCAGATGACATGATCCTATATTTAGAAAATCCCATTGTCTCAGCCCAAAAGTTTCTTAAGATGACAAACAACTTCAGCAAAGTCTCAGGATACAAAATTAATGTGCACAAATCTCAAGCATTCCTATACACCAACAACAGACAAGCAGAGAGCCAAATCACGAATGAACTCCCATTCACAATTGCTACAAAAAGAATAGAATGCCTAGGAATTAAAGCTAACAAGGGAAGTGAAGTCGCTCTTCAAAAAGAACCACAAACCACTGCTCAAGGAAATCCAACAGGACACAAACAAATGGAAAAACATTTCATTCTCATGGATAGGAAAAATCAATATCGTGAAAATGGCCATACTGCCCAAGGTAATTTATAGATTCAATGCTGCTCCCATTAAACTACCATTAACATTCTTCACAGAATTAGAAAAAACTGGCCAGGTGTGGTGGCTCGAGCCTATAATCCCAGCAGTTTGGGAGGCCGAGGCAGGTAGATCCCTTGAGGTCAGGAGTTCAAGACCAGCTTGGCCAACATGGTAAAACCATGTCTCTAAATTGGCCAGGCGTGGGGGTGCATGCCTGTAACCCCAGCTACTCAGGGGGCTAGCACGTGAGAATTGCTTGAACCTGAGAGTTGGATATTGCAGTGGGCCAAGATAGCACCACTGCACTCCAGCGTGGGTGATAAGTCGAGACTCTGTCTCAAAAAGAAAAAAAAAAAGAATTAGAAAAAAGCTATTTTAAACTTCATATGGAACCAAAAAAAGAGCCTGTATAGCCAAGAAAACTCTAAACAAAGAAAACAAAGCTGGAAGCATCATGGTCCCGGACTTCAAACTATGCTGTAAGCCTACAGTAACCAAAACAGCATGGTACTGGTATAAAAACAGACACACAGACCGATGGAACAGAAGAGAGAACTCAGAAATAAGACCACACATCTATAACCATTTGATCTTCAACAAACCTGACAAAAACAAGCAACGGGAGAAGGATTCCCTAGTTAATAAATGGTGCTGGGAAACCTAGCTAGCTATATGCAGAAAGTTGAAACTGGATGCCTTCCTTACACCTTATACAAAAATTAACTCAAGATGTATTAAAGACTTAAATGTACAACCTAAAACTATAAAAACTCCAGAAGAAAATCTAGGCAATACCATTCAGGACATAGGCACAGGCAAAAATTTCATGATGAAAATGTCAAAAGCAACTGCAACAAAAGCAAAAAGTGACAAATAAGATCTAATTTAACTAAGGAGCTTCTGCACAGCAAAAGAAACTATCATCAAGTGAACAGACAACCTACAGAATGAGAGAAAAGTTTTGCAATCTATCCATCTGACAAAGGTCTAATATCCAACGTCTACAAGAAACTTCATAAGAACAAAACAAACAACCCCATTAAAAAGTGGTCAAAGGACATGGATATACACTTCTCAAAAGAAGACATTTTCATGCGTCCAACAAATGTATTTTTAAAAAGCACAACCTGACTGATCATTAAAGCAATGCAAGTCAAAACAACAAAGAGATACCATCTCACGCCGGCTAGAATGGCAATGATTAAAAATTCAAGAAAAAACAGATGCTGGCAAGGATACAGAGAAAGGGGAGCACTTTTACACTGTTTTGGGGAATGTAAATTAGTTCAACCATTGTGGAAGACAATGTAGTGATTCCTTAAAGATCTAGAAGCAGAAATACCATTTGACCCAGCAATCCCATTACTGGGTATATACCCAAAGGAATATAAATCATTCTATTATAAAGATACATGCATGCATACATTCATTGCAGCCCTATTCACAATAACAAAGATATGGAACTAACCTGAATGCCCATCACTGATAGACTGGCTAAAGAAAATGTGGTAAATATAAACCATGGAATACAATGCAGCCATAAAAAGGAATGTGATCATATCCTTTGCAGAAACATGGAAGGAGCTGGAAGTCATTATCTTCAGCAAACTAACACAGGAACAGAAAACCAAACACCTCATGTTCTCACTTGTAAGTGAGAGTGGAACAATGTGAACACATAGGCACAGAGAGGGGAGCATCACACACTGGGGCCCGTCAGGGGGCGTGGAGGGAGGGAGAGCATCAGGAAAAATAGCTAATGCATGCTGGGCTTAATACCTGGGTGATGGTTTGATACATGCAGCAAATCACCGTGGCACACATTTACCTATGTAACAAACCTGCACATCCTGCACATGTACCCAGGAACTTAAGATAAAATTAAAAAAGAAAATTGGTGAAAAACCACTAGCTTTTTCATCTCTATTAGTAGAGCCACTGAATTAATAAGTAGTATCTCCATCAAAAAGTAACCCACCAAATTGTCTGGATCACTTTCCTAGTGCTTCTCTTATCCTTTTTTTTATTTTATTTTTTTTTATTTTCCTCACCCTGGAGAAGAATCAAAGGTGAATGGCATGGCAGGTAAGTAAGGCAGGAATGCTACAGAAGATATTCTAGTGCTATAAAAAATTAATCAAGTGCTTCTTTAATTAATATCAACACTGTGAACAATTTATGCTGTGTATTCCCAGGATATCTCACTACTTTCACTCTGGATAAGTCCATTATCCATGGGGTTAAGAGCAGGGCATGAGGAGGCAGAGGTTTGAATCCAGCCTTACAGCTTACTAGCTGTGTGCCTCTATACAAATTACTTAACCTCTTTGGGCTGCAGTGAAAGGGGGGATAACCATAGTCCTACCACACAGGGTAGTTAGGACAATTAAATGAGTTTATATTCATAGAGTTGTTAGAACAATGTCAGAAATACAGTAAGCACTAAGCAAACATTTCTCTTTTTTTGGTATAAATTTAAAGGGTACAAGAGCAGTCTTGTCACATGAATATTTTGTGTAGTGGTGAAGTCTGGACTCTCAGTGTAACCTACATAAAATAAATAAGGTTTACTTATTTGTATATTTTCCAACTATTGGATTTTGGCAATTACTCCTATAATTTGACTTTCTTTACCCTAGTCTTCTCCATCCAACTTTCAATACATACACACATATAAGTGATACATATTATTCCAGTGAAAATCATGCCACTGTATCTCACATTCATTGTCCATGTCTATGAAAACATATAAATAATAATCCCTGTTATAGTTTCCTTTAGCCCTTATTTTATCACTCCAGTTTTATGGAACACAGCTCTTTCCATAGAATTAGAGGGGAAAAAAAGAGCCCTGGAAAGGTCATTAATTTTTTTTCTTTACCTCTGCCACCCACTTTCAAGCCAAACCACACACATAAATCACCTCAGACTCTTTCTTCATCACAGTGTAGTTTCCATTCACGTCTACTCTGCCCTAAGGAAACGATTTTTGTTACAGGTGGGCAAATTCAGCACTAATGGCATTACCCTATGTTTTCAGGAAAACTTTTGAGGGCAAAATAGCCCCATTAAAGTTGCCAGTTTCACTGGTTTCTTGTCACTGATCAAGTTTAATTATTTCCATTGTTGCAAACCCAAAAACCAATTTCTCACTCACAATTCATGATCAGACTCAATAAACTCATGGCAAAATTCTTAAACTGCTCCCATAATGGACTCCCTCAATTTCTTTTTTTAGACAGTAACTACAAGGTGAAAATCTGCTATTTCATTGTTACTAGGTCATAAGTTCTCATTAAACCCTATGATTTCATGAGAATAATATAGCTGGTCGATCCAGTTTGAAAAAAAATAAAGATGTGTGGAAGCTGGTTGTGTGGAATTTTCACTATTAATTGATTGATTTAACCACTACACATAGAGACAAAACCTCTTGTTAAATATTAAAAATCCTATAGGTTCAAAATACTGGCTTGAGACTGGCTATATGCTTTTTAAACACTATGTTTTCAGCACCTCGTGGGTGCAGGATTAAAAAGAATGAGGCATTGTGCTTTATTTTAGACAGCCTCCCAAACTATTCTTGAAAAACCTTTCTGCTTATATCTGACATCTGCTGTTTCTTCAGAGTTCATATAAATGAGGCTGTGTAACCTTATAGATTCTCCAGTAATCTTCCTCAATTTGTCACTCTATCCATAAAGAATAGGGAACAGAGACTTCTCAGTTGCCGTAGGACATAGTTGAATACAAATAATACTAGAAAAGCTGCTACCCCAAAACACTTCTCCTACTGAAGGATCAAATGACATCATTTGGGAATTTATTTATTTAAAGTAAGATTCTTCATCTCTCAATGTTTTGAAAGACATAGAATTCGACTCGTGATTCTTGGCTGTGAGTGAAGCTTCTTCCCTGTGTTACTGTTTGGGAGGAGAAGATATAGCAGAGTTAAACATCGATGTTTTCTCTGACTTGTTGAAATAGCAAAAAGAGATTCAGTCATTCAGCAAGTAATTATTTGGCACCCACTAGATGACAGGTGGAGTCCCAGGCACTATAAATGTAAAGAAGAAGGAAAAAAGAAACAGTTGAGGTCCTCTAGGTGCAAGACAATATGGTAATCAAATATTGTGCACACGGGTTATAAGGGAAGGGTCTGGGGGTCTACAGGGTATTTGGCGAGAACAGGGAAGGATGTGTATAACTCTGTCTGGAGATATCAGAAAAGGCTTCCCTTGAATAGGAGTTATCCAAGCCCAATCTTGAAGGATAAATAGGAAACCATCAAGCTGAGGAAGAGCATCGCAGGCAGAGGAAGCAGCAGGCCAAGTAGAGAGTGGTAAAGTCTAAGAGACGGCAAGGAACCACCATAAATCATCACAGGCAGAAGGACTCTGCGATGAATTGATGGGAGATTCCATGGAGAAGGTTGTCATGGGTGTCAGATCATTACAGTCTCAGACTCTATGCCTTCTTCTGCAGATCACCAATTCTCATAAAAACATTATGTTTCCACATGTTCCACTCTTCTGTGGATGTATCCAGATTCATGCATAATTCCAGGTGAACTTCCTCCAACTTTATCCCATTCTCTCCTTCTTTAGAAAAATGTGTCAAAATCTCAAGGAGAAAAGGTAAATAGAAGGATAATTGTAATGTTTATATTTTTATTTTCTCTATATTATGATGTTTCGATACTTAAATTTTGTTCTGGGTTGGGAGTGACTGCTTTCCCTGAGCCAGCCAGTCCTTAGAGACAGCACAGGACTCAGCCAGGAGCTTATATTTGATAATGCAAACTAACCAATCCAGAGTCATATCTCTGGTCAGTATGCTCCAGGAGGTAATATTCCCCTGCCTGAATCATCCCAGTGCCAGGCACCAGGCAACCAGGGACCAGCCCGTAGCATAGAGCCCACCAAAATTATTTAAACTAGCCAGTCCTAAGATGTTCACCCTGCCCTGCCTCGTCTTTCTCTCCAAAACCCCAATAAAGGCTCTCACCTGGACCTATCTAACTCCTGCTTTCTGTCCCTTGACCACAGTGAGACCTCCCCTAGTGTCTGTGAGGAGTGTCATGTCTCCTGTTTTTAGAACTGATGAGGATAATAAACTTTGTTTTCCTGAGCCTCTCCTGTGTCTCCTCTTGTGGCTACACCTGACTGATATCCCATAAAAGAATGCAGAACAATAACCTATCCTGTCTTATTCATCAAAACACAACTAACCTCAAAATCCAGTTCTTTTATTTCAGTTAGGGGTGTGTGTGAGTGTGTGTGTTCATATGTGTGTGTGTGTGTGTGTGTAAAACTGTCATACAGCAGCTCTCCTCATACCAATGTTCTATGATCACAAGGTTAAGAAGTACTCTTAGAGATGATGAAAAGCAATAAAGGGGTTGCATAAAGAGAGTGACACATTCAATTTGCATTCTGGCAAGATTGCTCTATTTATAATGAGGGGAATGGATTGAAGAAGGCAAAGAATGGAAGTAGTCTGTATTGGAGGTTATTTCAATCGTCTAGAAAAGGAGTGGAAGTTGTGCCAGTTTTAATGGAGAAGACTTGTTCCTCTAGGAGTGTCGGTGGTGACGGAGAGGGAGGGAATGAGGATGCTTAGATGTCCAGACAGGCGGCAAGAGAGGAAGATCAGAAACGGAATGAAAGGGAATGCATTCATTGCAGAAATGTTGAGACTTGGAATGACATACATTTATATGTTCCCATTTTTGGTTCTTTGAAGACTAGTGAGAGAAGGGAGTATAAAATTTAGAGGTCAAATAATATAATTAAAAATACTTGATTTACACAGAGCAGGGTTCTGCAAAGGGTAAGGGGGTAAATATTCTAGCATTTGAAATCTGCCATGGTAGTGTGACAGCAGCATAGATAGTATGTAAACAAATGAGCCTGGCTGTGTTCAAATAAAACTTTATTTACAGGCAGAGGGCCAGATTTGGCCCACCAACCATCATGTGCCAACCCCTCATATAGAGACAGCCTTGGTGCAGAAAGGATACCATAAAAAAATATTTTCTCTGGGATTTCGCAGGAAGCTCAGATTTACTATCATTAAATTAGATATTTTTCAATTATCTGCAAGGGCATGTTCAAAGCTTCCTCCAATTGTTACTTTTTTTTCTACTGCAGATTCTTATCATACATGTATATTTTTTCATAATCGAAGGCTCTGGCAAGTTTCAAATACAAAGCAGTTGCCAATTTACATTAAGCATGTATTAAGAAACATCAGAGTAAGGAGGAATAATTTTCAGTTAAGAAGTGTCTCTGTGTGTGTGTGTGTGTGTGTGTGTGTGTGTGTGTGTGTGTAAAGTAATAACCTCTTAGAAAATATAAAAGACTCATCTACCAATTCTGGTGGAAAATATCTGTAGGCTAGCTAGCTCATCTCTTCTAAGATTTAGAGGCCACAAATATTATAAAGTTTTAATGTCTTACAAAAGTGATTTCCAGTGAAAAGAAATGTTGCTAACAAAATCTCCAGAGATGGTAGTCAAAACTGTGATCTCTCTGTAGTGACTTATATTTGAAAGCCAGGAAAGCATTTCTTATGTACCAGGTAGGAAAACTATGATTTTTGTCCTTACAATAGTGCGTTAGGCAACAATTCTTAACAAGCAGCCAAAAATAAGTTACCTAATGGAATATCATGCTGCAATTCTATTCCCACTAGTTATATCATTAACGGCTTCCTGTCAAAAGATGGAATAAAAATGAGTAGATACTTATACTTCTTTTCTCATCCTTACATATCTTTGTACTTTTTTATAACCGAAACAAGTGCCACGCAAAGAAAGGAATGTAGAACTGTATGAAGAGGTCATTTGAGCCCACCTTTCCAAATGTCACATGATCTATTGAAAATTATTAGAGCGGAGTGAAGGAAATTGCCAAATAGACTGATAGTTATCTTTCTTTCCCTGAGATACAGTTTAGGTTCAAAGGTATAATTTTGATCTGTTCTTGGTATCTGTCTCCATGGCAATGATATTTGTTCATAAATATTCTTGCTGCAGGTTGACCTGATTTTAGTCTATGCAATTAAAAATTTCCTCTTGACCATTTATCATTTTTCCCTGGTGTAAAACTTTTTGTTTCATTTTGTTTTCTTTAGCCTTGGGAATGTGGCAATTCCAGGGTCTGGTTGATTTGCTGACTCTTTAGGGAGGTCCTTCGATCTATGATTATTTTCTTTGTTTTCGCTTTCGCAGTGTGTGTTTTGCAGTTCTCTTATTTGTCAATTTTTTGTTAATTTGTGAATCTTTCACGTTATATCAGTGTGAAAACAGAAGCTTCACCTGGTTATTTGAAAAGAGAATTTAATATTTTTAAACACAGTTAACCAGATATGAAGTTTTTAACTAGGTAACTGAAAGGGTAAAAAGAGAACTCTTAGTTAGAGATCAGGAAATTTTTTCTGCAAAGGGCCAGATAGAAATACTTTTAGTTTTGTGAGCCATCACGCTACTCAGTTCTACAGTGGAAGCAAGAAAACAGCGACCTAAGACATAAGAAGTGGGCCTGAGTGTGTTCCAATAAGTCTTTATTTACAAAAACACGGACAGCAGGGAAGATTCAGCCTACAAGCTGTAGTTTGCTGTGTTAGTCAGCATTCCCCCAGATAAACAGAACCAATAGGATATATGTAGATCTGGAATTTATTATGGGAATTGAAACATGAGATTATAAAGGCCAAGAAGTCTCGTGATCTGCTGTCTGCGAGCTGGAGACCCAGGAAAGGCAGAAGTGTAATTCAATCTGAGTCCAAAGGCCTGAGAACCAGGGGGAACACTGGTATAAGTCCTGCAGTCTGAAGGTTCAAGAACCAGGAGCTCAGATTTTCAAGGGCAGGAGAAATTGGACGATCTAGTTCAAGGAGAGAGAATTTGCCCTTCCTCTATCTTTTTGCTTTATTTGGGCCCTAAATGGTTTGGATGACATTCACATTGGTGAGAACAGATCTTCTTTATTCAGTCCACTGATCCAAATGCTAATCTCTTCTGGAAGCACTTTCCTAATACACCCACAAATAATGTTCTACCAGCTATCTGGGCATCCCTTAGCCCAGTCAAGTTAACAAAGAAAATTACTCATTTGCCAAACCCTGCTCTAAATTATCATTGAGGTAGCAACTGCAGGAAGCAACTTCCATCCTTAGGGCCAAGGGAACAAAAAGAAAAGATTCGATTGATAAAATTTGGAAACTTGAAAGCATTGTTTCATGAGCTGGGACCTAGACCTTTGAAGAAAGGGCACTAGTTGGCTAGTGCTGAGATCTTTGCAGGGTATGAACAAGTTGGTTTTACAAATGTTGGAGAAACTATCCACTGGATTCCACTAAAAGGTGCTACCACTTCCCAGTGAAGATGCATTGCTAGGGCTGATATTCTGGCAGGCGGGCAGCAAACAGGCTTTAAACTCATGAAAGAATCAATAAGAAGGCAATAGTTTTTTTCTTCTTCTTCTTCTTCTTCTTCTTCTTCTTCTTCTTCTTCTTCTTCTTCTTCTTCTTCTTCTTCTTTCTTCTTCTTCTTCTTCTTCTTCTGTAGGCTTGCAGTCTTCCCTTATCATCCTCTATTGACTAAGCAAACTGGCAAATCAGAAATGCAGTTTGCAGAGACTCAGCATCAGCATCACGAAGGGTAGATGGGCAGGTTTGGAGCTAAAAGACAGTAAATTAATAATTGATGTCTACATCAAAATCCAAGATTCTCTTTCAGCTAATGTTTTAGAATTAAATTATGACTGGAAATTCTTCATATTACTAAGATTATCTGCCAATGATCATATAAAAGACTATTCCAGGTTGGAGTTATGCTAAGGCCTCCCTCTTTGCCCAAAATCTACCAAATGTTGATAAAATAAAGAATAATTTGTAGTTTAAATTAATAAAATAAAAGGACAATTACATATATGTATGCATGTATGTTTGTAACTCTGTGTGTATGGATATACATATATATGAGGAAGGTTCTAGCTCTTTATTTATGAAAAGAGCTATACTTTGTTCTAAAAGATATTTTTATTTCTTTTTGATGTTAAAATATAATATCTCTTTTTAAACACTGTGATAGCATATGGTACTGATAGTTTCTGTTATTTAAGTTCTTGTTTGGAAAATAAAATGTTTGCAAGTACATGTCAATTCCTATTTCCCACCCCCTAAATTTCACTGGTTGATGAAATGAAAAAGCTCTAGAATGGTTGTTTATGAGAATACCTAGTTTTGATGGATTGATTGATTGATTGATTGGATGACTTATTGATTGACAAGTGATGAAGGATGATGGAGTGAATCAGGCCAGACTATTTTGAGAAACATCCTTTGAAGATATTTTAAAAGTTAGTGTGTTGCTCAAGAAAAAAATCCTCTAGGTTGACGCACTGAATTTTAGTGCTCTGGACTGTCAGAATGGCTTTATTTGTAGATGACCCTAAGTGTGTGTAGATAGTAGATAATAAATAATATATGACATATAAACTACTTTGATTTCAGTATGTAAATACCTGCTAGCTTTGCATAAGAGCACATCTTCCTCTCAGCTCTACCACCTGCCTATACTTTATATTTTTGAAATTCTTTTCCTAAGTAATTCGTTATTTCAGTGTCTTGCACACTACTTGGACTTTAGCCCTTTTGTGAATAATGTTTTCTTGATGCAGCAAAACTGTACAGCATAATTCGCAGTCTAACTGTCACTACAGCAGGGAAAAAGCCAGAGATGGACTAAAACAAATTTTCAAGCCATCTACAATATTATGTGCCTAGTGATGGCTTACAGGTACCTATTTATATCTCCCTCTAAATATTTCATATCTTCTCTATTACTGATGAGAGTTAATCTACAAGTCTCCTGAGGGCTTTTTATAAGTGTACTTAGGATATCATTTCTGGTGTTTGGAATCACCACACATTATTTTTATTATATAAGTTAGTTGGATTCTCAAGAAATGTTACCTGGTGGAAAAAACAATCAAGAAGATTCATAATGAGTCATTGAGTACAATTCTGCACAAGGTACTTTATCATGGCAGCCACTGTGGGGAATGTTGTGCATGGTCCTAGTACATTGGCTCTGAGTTTTTGAAATAGAACGCTTCCAACTTGCTGGCCCTGAGGAGACTGAAGATATTAATGGCTTAATATTTGCAAATCACTATATATTCTCACAGCAAAGAACAGTGTGTCTCATTTGTAAAAGCATAACCCCAAGAAATAGAGCTATATGTAAAATAAGCCATGCCAAAATTACATTTTACTTGGTACTATAAGAAACCAATTTGCATTATTAACCAGCATCCAAATTGTTGATTTTCATTAGCTCTTTTATTGCTTGGCCACAGAAAGCATTAAGAAGACGTTTTGATCACAATGTCTTCTGTCAAGAAAAGCCAAGGGCTTCTTCCATGGGTAAGTGGTTTTAAAATCCCACGAAATTGACACATTTTTAGATGTCTGCTCAGCAAACATAAGTGCTCAAAATTAAGATTTTGAAGGCTGTAATTTTCCCAGCTGGGTGAAGTGGATAGTGCTAAGAGGCCTCATAGATCATACCATGTTGTCATTTATTATAATGTTTTAACATACTACAGAATTTGTGTTGTCAAGAACATTGGGTGAGGTGATTTATTAGCTAGGATTGATTATGTTGCTAATAGCCCAGATGGCTTGAATTTTGGAAGGGGGAAATTTCATGTCGCTGAGCATGAAGAAATAAATGCTGAGTTGCCACGAGACAAAGGGGCCTTGGCTTAGAAAAGACTCATTTACCTGCCACGTACAGACATTCAAGAGGCAGTTTTTGTTTTCCTTCAGACACATACTTTAAATTCTATTTTTTTTTTGCCTGGGGGAACAGTGGACATTTTATGTGTGTTGAATATTTTTCTGCAGTGGAGCAAACTTTTGTCAACTCTCCCTCTGGGACAATGTGGGCAGTGCTTTCAGAATTTCTCTTCGGTTCCTGCTACAAGTACCAAAAACATGACCTTGCCTGCATGGCTTTTGCAACTCAATGTCTAGAGCTTTGACATTTGCATTGACTTTTAGCAATTTTCATGCGCTAACACCTGGAGCCATCATCTGCAGATGCCCAGCTGATGTACTCTTATACTTTGCACAGCAGCACAGGCGTTTTATACTAAGAGGCACTGATCTACCAGGTGACATGAACAAGACAGACACCAGATTGTCTCATGCAAAAATGACACTGCCTGTCCAGATCTGATTGTCATGATTATTCAAAAATTCAAATGAGAGTGTAGGGATAAAAGGAGCAAAAAATAATTCATGAATAATAAATAACTCTTAATTTTACTTTTTCTTTCTAGATGATATATATTTAAGATGACATTTTTCCTCAGAACCCAATAACAAGTCACTGTTTCCCTCTTTGGACCTGCACCCTGACAATCCAAAGGCAGGGTTTTAGAAGCCAGGACCTCAGGCTTTACCATGCTCTAACAATCACCATGCCCTGTTGGGTCTTTTACTCGTATTCTCTGCTCTCACATTACAATTAGAACATCTAAATACAAAGTGACAGTGATAATGCTTGGGGAGAGCAGGATAGGAACCCTACTTTGAAGAAGCCTTGATATGTTCTCAGGTTCAAGGTTGGCTTCATGTAATATTTTGTTTATAGCATTGAGTCACCTATAGACTAGACATTTATCCTTCAAGTTCATTAACAGAA
The DNA here is from genome assembly GCF_009828535.3 of Hylobates moloch. Lineage (NCBI taxonomy): Eukaryota > Metazoa > Chordata > Mammalia > Primates > Hylobatidae > Hylobates > Hylobates moloch. The sequence goes on along the minus strand of NW_026652295.1, from coordinate 22,042,467 downwards.
ATATAACGAAGGCCTCATTATCTAAAAACCTTAAGTGCTGATTAATTAAAAATGAATATGTCACTTGGAGTGTCTCCTCCCCAGAACAAGAGCACTCATCCCTAAGGAGAGACACAGAACTGGAGAAATTTCTATAATCGAGAGCACCTGCCTTTAAACAAATGGGATTTTACAGGCCTGTTCTTGTACACAATCAGTCTTCTATACAATGATATGTAGTCTCTGTAAATTTGCAATGCTCCATTTAAAAGCTTTTTATTCTTCTTCTATGCACAACCGGGTTAATAAACATACACCTCTCTTTGAAGTAGAATGTAGAGTGATTTCATGAAGTCAAGGGGTATTGTGAAGGAATGTAAAGAAAAAGGTGAAAAACTTGACTAACAACCACTTGGGGATGAAAATGTGTTTTAGTAGGGAGTCCATTAACGGATCAAAGAGGCCTGTGTGTGCGCGCAACACGTTTATGCAGGCTCTTAAACTAGAAAGTTAAATTTGTCTTTCCATGTGCTTTATCAAATGGGGTTGACCAGCATCTTATTGACACCAGCACCTCAATGTCACATCAAAGCAGATTTGTTCAATGCATCTCTGTAATTCATTACCTGATTTTCTTTTCTCATATGCCGTTCCATTTGTTCACTAGCTGATGTTTATTCCTTCCTAAGAGCGGCACTCCTTGTGAAGAAGGAACAGACTGGCTCATTCAGATGTGGACAATCATTTCCATTAGTGAAACTAGATAGAAAAGTGTTTCCTCCTCAAGGCAAAAGAAGTTTGTCTGCAGATTCACCAGGCAGCTGAGATCTGGATTTAGAGATTTTAAGTGTTTTGAATGAGCCTAAAGTCTGGGTCTACCTGACTTGATGCTCACAATTACAATAGCAAACAACTATTATCATTGAGTAACATTGCTGGCATGTTAGATGGTGTGATAATAACTAATGAACATTGGAGCCCCTGCCGTATACCATTTACTGTGTTAGACACTGCAGAAGTAGTGACAAACAGAGTAGACATAGTCCCTGCCCTCATGATTCATTCTAGATAGTAAGCCAGGCATCTATTTGTTCTCAGATCTCCCCATTTAGACATACTAGCAATAATTCAAGGTTTTTCTGACTTCAGCCAGACGTGTGCACTGCCCCACATTCAAGGTGGGGATGGGGGCAGCATGAAGGATGCAGAGGAAAAGATCAATAGGCCTAAAGCGATTTCTGATATTCCCTACTATTTTTATAACCTTTCCTATTTAATGACACCATTCTCCTGTTAATCCTAACTGAACTAAAATCAACAGTGTTACATTCCTTCTACTGCCCATGTGTCAGTCTCAGCAAAGACCTCTTACATCAAGCCTCGTAGCCTCCATCAGAGCAACCTGTGTGACCCATCCTCTGATTAAAGGACACCATAGGGAGAGCACAAATGGTGTTTTTCACCACCAAACCCAGAGTGCTGAGATATACTTGTTTACCCTAGCAGTGTTTATCTTTGAACGGTGTTAGGTTGATTTGGGATACAGGTTTCCTTTCTTCCCTCCTTTGATCAGCTGGGGGAAAAAATGGATTTTGGTCAAGATAATAAGCTAGGTAAATTCTATAAAACAGAATAAAACATTCAGTGTATAAACATGATTATGATTATACACCCAGAATTTTGGAGCCAAAAAGAAAAAGAAAAAAAAGAATAGTATTTGTTTCTGTTTCTGTGACTTTACGCCTGGGGTCTTTTGGGGTCTCCATTTATAAGAGTAATGAATCCAAAATTTCTCAGTGCTCTACTGCAGTGAAGCCTTCGTATGGTGGGTGTTATCTAGAGACCCAGATATTTTCGGTGAGCATTTCAATACGTGAAATAGAAAGTGATCAGTGAGCAATGAGGACTATTATAATGAAAACATCATTTAAAATGAAGGCTTTAACATCTGTTTCACTTTCTAAGTACAAATCCAACACTCCCTCCTGACACCCAATTTCATCATTACCACTATAAATCACAATCATAAAAAAGTTAAAAAACCAAGTGATTTAAATGGTTTTATGTGCTTTGTGTTCAGAATCACATGCATGCTTTAAATATGTTCCTATTATGTACCAGATGAAGTCAGGTAGAGTGGAAGAAAAAAATATATAGCTCTTAAACTAACCATGCTTTGATTTCTCCCATAGATTTTCATCAAAGTCTCATGTAAACAGAAGTGGTCTTGGGAGGAGGGAAAAAAACAAACAAATAAAGCCCAGAAAAGAAGAAATCAACTTCAGAAATGTCTTTCAGACATTTACCAATAAATATTTACTGAAAACCTATTATGCGGCAAGCCTGGTACTGGCTTCAGGTGACAAAGTATTAAACTAAACAGATGCTCATAAAGCTAACAGCCTAATACTTGAAAAAGATATTTTTTAAATGATTGCACACGTAAATATATAATTACCACCATGATGCTTCCATGAAGAAAAACTGCAACATTCTGTGATGATGAAATTTTCAACAAAAATTGCGAGAACATGACAAAACCCTTAGGAGACAGTAAAAAGGCCACTTGAAGCATTCTTTGACTTTTACAAACACAGGCAAGGTCGTATTTCCAGGGTTTTTCAATTTCTAAAAAAATTGGTAATTAAAAACAGAAAACATCTAGGGTAATTTAAAAAGAATGTTAAAGATGTAATTTATGATCTAAATTTCTAAAATTTCTAAGAAATGAGAAAAATCTGTAATTCATATGTCAGCTTTTACACCAAGAAATAATATGTCTAATGTTGACTAGTATGGAAGAGTCTGATATGCAGAAACAGAGCCATGGACTGTCTCGAACTTGATGATACAATGAGGATTCAGACAAGAACTAGAGCAAATACATCTCAAATCCAGTACAGGGTTACACTAATTTCTTGGAGAGAAGGAAATTATCATCAAAATAACATGATAGGGATATATTTATATTTTATGTCATAGTTTGACATTTCATGTACGTTTATAAATACATGTATGCTACATATATTACATATTGTATTAAGCATACTGCTTAGCCTAAGTCTATAATATGCTGTATTGTTATAAGATGGGCTATGTTACTGTAACAAACAATTCCAGAGTCTAACTCATTGAAAACACACTTATGCAACGTGTTTATTTTGGTTCAGGGAGGCTTAGTTCCATGTTGTCCTCACTTAAGAACTCACAATGATGGAGGCTCCACTGGCTGAAATTTTTCTGATGGCCATGGTAGTGGGAAGGCTGATGAAGAATCCCTCACTGTTTCTCAAATATTTCCATTTAGATGTTCACATCATTTCATTTGCTAGAGCAATTTATGTCCACTCAAATTTCATTGATTAAAACAAGTGATATGACCATTACTGGACTAATCCTTCCCTTTGCCCAAAAATAGAGGCACCAGATCTTTTTTTCTACTTCATAAAACACATATGGAATATTTAATATACATAACATCATATACAATATGAGCATATTCTATTTTATCATCTATTTCATGTTATTAAATATTAATACCTGCACGAGGTTCACCTGATATCTATGATTAAGATACTGATGCTTATATCAGTCAAATACCATAAACAGCCTTTGCCTTCCACCTGTTTCATAAGTGGTATCTAAACAGGTGAACATTGCTTACTTCTATGTGAAAACATAAGGCCTTATGCCTACTAAGTAGAAATGGAAATATTGAAGACATTTTTGAAAGAGTGGAATGCTTCCCAAAAACCCCATTCATGCCAGTCACTGGGATGTGACATATTGTGAGTTTGCAAGATGGAGTTACTGCTTAAGAGTCTGCCCTTACAGAAATCTAAAAGAGCAGAATTGGATATGAGGTTAAGCCAAACCAATGAAGTCTGATTAACATTAACTCAATCTGTGTTCATTAAAAATGGTGCTTTCCCTAAAAATAGTATGTTGTGAAGGCATTAATCAATGGTCAGTCAGAAACAAATATTTTCTCAATGTGTTTTACAAAGAATAAAGCATTTTAGCTTTCATTTGCAAGGAGTTAAAAATTCGTTTCATAGAGGACTTCTTTCATGTATACAAAGTATTTTTGCTTATAAATCTATATTTTAAAGATTACATATTGTGCCCCATAGTTCTTGCCCCCTTCTTCTTCAAAGCACACATATTCAATACCGGCCCTAGGAAATGACAAAAGGCTTCATTTTAATACTACAGCATACATATTGAAACAATAGCTAGCTAAATGAGCACTTCAAAGAGAGTCCAAAAATTCATATTTTTATATAGTAATGTATTTTTCTGTCATTGCAAGATATAACCCTTGAATACATTTCTATTATTCTCTATTCCTTGTCCTCCCTCTGTTTCCAGAGCTATTTGTAAAGCAACTAGTATCTTATAGCACAGCAGAAACCACAGTGTAGAAGCATTCATTGTTACCTAATTAGAGTTAGGCATCTTTTCATTGTATTTCCTTAACCAGCTAAAAAAGTTACCTGCCTGTCTGATCTTATGACTCACCAAATCCCTTTCATACACATTAAAATTTTTATTGTGGTAAAACACACATAACATAACATTTACCATCTTAACCATTTTAAAGGATAAATTCAGAGACATCAAAAAATTCACAATGTTGTGAAACCATCATTCCTATTCATTTCACATTTTTTATTCTGAAAGGAAGCCCCGTATCTGTGAAGCAGTCACTTCCATGCCTCCTACCCCCAGTCCCTGGCAACCACTAATCTCTCCGTCTCCACCAATTTGCCTATTCTGGATATTTCACGTAAATGGAATGATATAATATGTGGCCTCTTGTGTCTGTCTTCTTTCAGTTACCATACTGTTTTCAAGGTTTTTCAATGTAGATATATCAGAAACTCATTCTTGTTATGGCTGAATAATATATCAAATTTTGTTTATCCTTTCATTGCTAATGGACTTTTGGTAATTATAAATAGTGCTTCTATGAACATTTATTTAGAACTTGTTTGAACACCCGTATTTAATGATTTGGGGTATAACCTAGGAGTGAAACCGTTTAATCATAAGGTAATTCTGTTTAACTTTTTGAGGAACTGCCAAACTGTTTTTCACAGCAGATGCACAATTTTATATTCCACCAAAAATATATGAGGATTTCAATTCATCCACATCCTAACCAACACTCATGATTTTTTTTCTTTTTTTTTTTAGTCTAGTCATCCCAGCAAGAGTGAAGTGGCCTCTCCTGTGGTTTTGATTTGCATTTCTCTAATAACTATGTTGAACATCTTTTCATGTCCTTGTTAGCCATTTGTATATCTTCTTTGGAGAAATGTCTATTGAAGTATTCTGCTCATTTTTTCCCTTCAGTTGTTTGTCTTTTTGTTATTGAGTTGTCAGAGTTCTTTATACAATCTGGATAGTAGACATTTTTTTGGATATATGATTTGAAAATATTTTCTCTCATTCTGTAGGTAGTCTTTTCACTCCCTTGATGCACAAAAGTTTTAATTTGATAAAGTACAATTGATGCACAAAAGTTTTAATTTGATAAAGTACAATCTGTTTTTTATTTTGTTGCTTCTACTTTTTGTGTCATATCTAAGAAACAATTGCTGAAAACGAGGTTATGAATATTTCCCCGTAAGTTTTTTTCTAAGACTTTTATAGTTTTAGCTTTTATATTTATGTCTCATATCCATTTTGAGGTAAGGGCTCAACTTTATTTTTTTAAGTATGGATACCCAGTTGTCTCAGCATCATTTGTGGAAGACACTATTCTTTCACTATTGAATGCTTTTGGAACCCTGGTCAAAAGTTAAACATGAATTGGCCAAAGATAAATGGGCTGATTTCTAGATTCTCAATTCTATTCCATTGATCTATATGTCTAGCCTTATAGCATTATCACACTTTTGATTGCTAAAGGCTTTGTTGTAAGTTTTGAAAAAGCAAAGTGGGAGTTCACCAACTCTGTTCAAGACTATTTAGGTTTGGGGGGGTTTCTTAAAATTCCATAAAAATTTTAAGACCAGCTTTTCTATTTCTGCAGAAAAGGCCATTGAAATTTTGATAGTTATTGCATTAAATCTATAGATTGTTTCAAGTAGTGTCCTCTTAAAAATATTAAGTCTTTCAATCTATCAACATAGAATGTTTTTTCCACCGCTTTCATTTTTGTTACATCAAAGATGTTTATTTTCAAAATATTTCAAGAACTGATAGTATTATTTCTTACACAGGACAATGTTAGATATTTTGGCTTTTTATACTTTATTAGCATGTAAGTATATAATAAATACATAAAACATAATAAAATTTCTACCAAGACCATATAAATGAATTTAGATGGTTATTCCTTTTAGATAATCAAAAATTTAAAAACAATTTTTATGTTTTAATAAGAGATATAAATGAAAATGCATCTTAAGAAACTTCTGAGGCCACAAGTTTATGAATATATTTATCACATTTTATTTCTGGGATCAGGGTGTTGTTTATTCACTTCCAAAGTGCCAAGACATTACTATTCCCTTGCCAAACTTAAAAAAAAAAAAAAAGATAGACATAAAGAAATAAAAAATGGAGTCAAAATATCAGTTTAATTAACACTATACCCTGGAACTGGGGAAATGCCTGCAATGATTATGCCTCCTAATAATTTTCCTAAATAAAATATATCTCCCAGAAGTTCAGAGAAACAATCTAGATTAGATGTTGCCCTTTTTGCAGGCAGGCAGATGCAAGTAAAAGGGAGGAAGAGAAGAAGGGAGACAGGAAGAGAGGGAAGGAGAGGGAGAAAAAGACAAGAGAGAGATCTCTAGAGATCATCATGCTCAGTTCTTTTCCATAATTCAGTGATCAAATTAGTTCTTCTTCCAGACATGAGGCTTTGTTGTTGAGGGACACAAAGAAACTTTATATCATATTTTCCTCTCCTGAGAGTTCAGTATACCTTCTCTTTCTTCTGTGGAAATATGAGGAATGGAAAATAAGTGCTTCCTTTATATTCCCCACAGGGTTCACACATCATGTAAACCAGTCATTTTTTGACCTTGCATTGACATTTTGTTTTAATCGATGAATAAGTGTTGCACAAACATGCACTCAATCGGTTTGTAATTGATTTTTCTTATTTTATATAAGATTATATTTGATGTATTTAAGACAAAGATCAAGCCATCACAAATTCAAATCTATATTCTGTAACTTCTAATTTGGGCCTAGAAATGTTCATATTCTCACAATTCTTCACTGTTCCTCACCTCATTGTTCCCATATAAGAAACACCTCAAACTTTAGAACATGGTTTATTGGTTTTGAAATATGGGTACAATGCCCAAATGGTCATATCCGGTAGGTAATCAGGTACATCTTTCTGGAGCTCAGAAGAGAGAACAGAAATACAGATCAAATTTTAAGAAGCATTGGCTACCATGTTGTTACTGAGGTCAAAAGACTGGAAAAGATGATTAAGTACACTGCAAGAAGGAAAGGAGAAGGAAGGAAACCAAAGAGAGAACTTCGAGATAATTCCAAAATCTAGAGGAAAGTGGAGGAAAAGGACCTGAAATTAGAGATAAGGAACAGCCAGGAATGTTGGAAACAAATGAGAAAATAGAACCATGGAAACCATGTTTCTAAAAGAAAGGAGTGTCAAATACCAGAGAGGAATCATGTCAGATTAAGGCTTAAAAGCAGATGTTAGATTGGACATCTACTGATACTCATAAAGAATCGTTTCAGTGATTAATGAGAAAATAATCCAGATTATGTTCAACTGATATCAGGTGAATGAAAGAGAAGATAGTGGGAACAACAAAAAGTTGGAAGCTTGGCTAAAAGAGAAAAACAAAGAGTGGAAGAAGGGGGTCTTTAAAAAGCATATGAGTGATACTTCACCATACTTATATGCCAGGAGAAAAGAGAAATGGAGATTGAGGAGTCAAAGATGTAGGAAAGAATGGAGTTATTTGCTGGAACAAGTTCTCTGAGGAAAAAGGCAGTTATGAATTCGATGCCCAGGCAGAAGGATCAGTTTTAGAGAAGACACAGGTCACTCTTTGGAGATTAAAAAAGATAAGACCTTTGCAGATATAAATTTGGAGGCTTAAAGTTGAAGGGCTTCGGGTAGGCTTGAGAGCCAGTTTTATTTTACTTTTTTGGTCAAATGAGATACAAACAGTTATCTAGTGAGAGAGGGTAGCCAGGGCAAGGCTACCAGAGTTGTGCAAGCTTTCAGTAGCCACTGAGGACAATTAAAAAGGAAGCCTATCAAGTACAATTAGTACTTGTTCTGAGCAATGTTAAGATGCTAATGATCTTGGAAATAATTTGGGTGATCAATCTTTCACTTGGAATCCTTATCAAGAGCAACGTTTGAGGTCCTAGCAGACTGGTTGCCAAGTGAGCGGGATAAACATTAGGACACTAGATTGAATTTTTCAGTATATTTTCTTTCAAGTGAGACAGGAGGCAGATCCAGGGGAAATTAGAAAAATCACATTTAAGCCAATGGAAATGAGCCGTGTGAAGATTCCAGGTTCTTCAGAACTTGACTAAAGCTCCCTGATGTGGAGGGATGGGCCCAGCAAGAATTCAGAAGAATTTATTTGTTCTTGGGTCATTCCTACAGACTCTTATTTCGGTTTTATGCATATATTTTCAGATATCCTCACATAACATTTCTTGGCTCTGGCTGCTTGACCTCACACTCTGGATTCAATTTGACCAGAGGCTCTCCATTATTGTCTCTGATTCTTCAACTTGGATTTATGGTAGGATTTGCTCTGATTCCACATAGGACAACCGCAGACTCAAGGAATGAGGTCAGGATGGAAAAGCATCATGACTTAGAGTTTGGAATAAACACCTGCACATTGCACCATGAGGCCTAGCTGATGCCAAACCCAGATTCTTGGGGCGTCTCCTGAAAGGCCTGCTGGATTCTTCCCAGGAGAGAGCTAAGAAAATTATGAGTATTAGTAAATGGCTGCGACTACTGGCTACTTATCAATAGCCATTTTAGTGTGCATGCATTCCAAAACATTATTTATGCTGTCATCCACATTGTGTACACATATACTTCAAGGGGTTAGGACTTACCTGACATAAATTATGGTGAAACGGTGAACTTGTAGACAACATTTCTGATGTTGCATCTCTTCTTTATTTCTCTTTTTATCACAGAATTACCTACCATGAATCAAATTCTCAGATAGTCATCTATACAAATCCATGTAAACCTTCAAGCAAAGTTATAGGCAGCTTAAATTTAGCCTCTTAGGTCTTGTATAAGAAGGTGGCATTGACTTTCTCTCTCTCTCTCTTTTTTTTTTTTGGAACAGGGTCTTTCTTTGTCACCCAGGCTGTAGGGCAGTGGCACAATTATAGATTACTGCAGCCTTGACCCCCTGGGCCCAATTGATCCTCTCGCCTCAGCCTGCCAAGTAGCTGGAACTACAGGCACATGCCACCATGCCCAGATAATTTTTTAATTTTTTAAATTTTCTGTAGAGTCTAGGTCTTGCTCTGTTGCCTAGGCTGGTCTCAAACTCCTGGGCTCAAGCTATCCTCCCACTTTAGCCTCCTAAAGTGCTGAGATTACAAGAAATCCTCCTACCTTGGCCTCCCAAACTGTTGGGATCACAGGCATGAGCCACCACACCTAGCTGAGATTGACTTTCAGGAACTTAATGTACATAATATCTTTCTAAGCCAACTTCTTCCCATTCTTACACACTTTAATAAAGCACCCCAGGGCCCTTTTATTACAGACCCTGTCCATCAGGACCTATGCATTTGATATTATATTCTGCTTTCCACCTTTTGTCTTCAACAGCAGAATCAGTGTAACGAGTCAAGGCAAGGTGAGGGGTGGTAGTGAAGATCCCTGAGAACCCAGACTGCAACTCCCAAAACAACATGCAACCACTACATTAGACTCTTCATTCTTCAGTAAGATCACACTTGCCTCCCTGTGTCAAGAAAGAGCAAAGTCAGTTCTTGGTTTAAATTTCTTTTGGTCTCTATAGTACAGTTAATCTGCATTGTATATTATTATTGAGGGACAAACTCAAATAAACACTAACTGACCTACATTGAAACAGTGCAACAAGAGAAATTGTACATTACGGTGGTCAAGTGCTTGGCTTTTGAAGTCAGGCAGATCTGAGTTTGAAAACTGACTCCACTAAATACTGATGGTAGTTAATATCTATAAACCATGTTTTTCACACCTATAAATTGTTGATAAAATTATATTTCTCAGAAAGCACATATGAAAATTAAATGTCATGATGCCTAAATAGTCTGCAGTATGGTAAGTGGCCCATCATAATAATTTAATAAGGGTTAATATTATTAGTTATGTATTGGTAAAGTGTCTTTTAGGAAACTACCTTTTTGACTTAATTAAATGGTAACTGCAATCATGGAACAAAACCATCAGGATAAGAAAACCATTCCCCATATCTAAAATAAATTCGTGCAACTACAGCATGAGAACTCTTTCTCTCCTTCCTTCCTTTCTGGCAAAAGAAACTAGCTGATCACCTTCATCTATCTGTTGAACAACACTGCACACAAGAGAATTGACTGTTAACCCTACTTACTCTACTCCATGCTGTTAACTCCACTTACTCTGCTCCATGCTTTATAAAATAAATAAATAAATAAATCCCATCTCATTTAACCTTTCCAGACTGGGTTTGTTTTTTAACTCCTTGATAATCTTAAGGGCTCACTTTTGAACATTCCACATTTTCTGTCTTAACTGTAAGGGTTAAAATAGATTCAGTGCCTTGCACTTACCTGGCATTGTCATATTGTGAGAATGGCCAGGGTGGAAAATGAAGATAGAGAAGAGCTTGGGTTTTCCAGTCAGATATTTTGCTGCCTTGAAAGATAGCAATATATTGCTGATGGCAGCTCTTAGATGCTACCAGTTTGACACTAAGATCCCTTTCATCGCCATGTAAATATCTAGTCATTTCTATTCATACTAGCAACTTTTTTTTTCTCCTCCTTAAGTTTCTTTATCCTTGAAAAGCAACATGTGGAAAGTCAAGGAAAAAAATTATTTGCTGTGATGTTGTGAAAATGTAAAACAAAGCTATTATGGCCCAAAGCACATGGTTAATTCCATCTATTTTCTATTTCATACTGTCTCTTTTTATAGCCCATCTTCTGAACATGTACTCATATAATTTGACGTCTGGACAAGATACTAACAATAATCAATATCAATGTTTTCATAGTAATGTGGAGAAAATGGTGATGTGGTCAAAAAGATTGGAAACACTATGTTATGTCCACCTCTTGGGAACCCCTGATGTGCATTGGTTTATGAAAGCCTAAGAAGTCTAGCAGTAAATAAGACTGTTCAATTCGACTAAACATGTCTTCCTCAAACCTATATCATGATGGAATTATTTTGGGGGATGCATACTTACATGTGATAGAATTTGCATTCCTGTGGAATACACATTGAAATGTTGCTATTACTCAACTTTATTAGTGTACACAAGGAAACTGAGAGCCAAACTGAGGCCCTTTATTTTTATTCCTTTCAAGTGTTATACTCTTTCTCATGTTTGTGGAGGGGAGGAAACAGCTATCTATAGGGCATTTATGCTACCTTTGCCCCACTGATATTTCTTATTGCATTTTCAGCCAAAATGACTGAGCATGCTTTCATCTGCCTTTAACAAAGAGAAATAGCAAAAGTGTAGGCTTCTGTTTAGAGATCATTTATACCCTATTCCCTAATTTTCCCCTCCATGTACTTCCTCAAGACATATTAATGCAAATGTGTCTAGGAGAAATGTCTGCTCTTTTGTAATGAATTAGAGACTTAGTCTTTCATCCATCTTTGAATAAGTAGTTACATAGTCACATTTACTAGTTCCAAGTCCTGCTAATACATGAGGAAATGACAAAGCATTAGGTCACCATGAAGTCATAAAATATCTGAGGAGTTGATCAATATTAATTTATGAATGCACCTATAATGCGCATATCTCATTTTTCAGCTGATGACTTCTATTAGCCGGAAAAAGCCTCATGGAAGAGAATTATAAAAGTTCTTTCATGTCAGCCTTGAAATTGAAGGCCATAGAAAGCATTCATTTGAAGAAAGAGGTTACTTTTTATTATTGTGTATGACCCAGAGCAAGTGTCTTCAGTGTCTTCATTTCTTCTCTAAAGAACAACTCATTTGAAAATCACTTTGAGACCCTCATGTAACAGATGAGAGCAATGTACTATCAAAAACCTGAATAAGAAAAAGCTTGAGAATTGATTTTCTATGTTGCTGTGACCAATCTGCTTTTCATTAGTTCCATTGACATCAGTACTAAATATATAAAAACAAGAGGTGTGTGTGTATGTTGTTTTGTATTATTTTTTGTTTTATCATAAGAGCACCATCCCCTGTCCCCCACCCCCCACCCCACCACACACAAGCTGTAGCCTTCCAATGAAGGGGGAAGAAAAAAAATAATTCTCATATTCTCCTATTTGCCCCAGACCTGAATTACTCCATTTCCTCAAGTCAGCAAATCCCCTGTACACCTGAAGCACTAAACTCTGTTCCTGAAAATATTGCCTGCTTGTTAAATCACCCACACTGGATAGGCCCTTAAAGAGCCAGACATGCCTTGAAATTTACTGCCTCAAGCCCATCCATCTTTCCAAGGCCTGCAATTTTCTTGAGTCTTTTCCCCAGACAAAAAGCTTCGGATATTTGTCCCTGCAGAGGGCAACCAAGAGCTGTGCTGCCAGTCGAACCCATCCTTGCACCCCGAAGAAACAGTGAGCAAAGATTCCTGGCTTTGGCCTTTATGGGACCTTGACAGCTAATCCAAATCATGTGAATGGCTTTAAGCTGACCCATCTTTTCTTTTTTAATTTAACAGTATGTGCAACTGTTTGGGAACGACCAATTAGGCTGACCCATCATTTCTTCAAAGGCCTGATTGTTCTGATGTTTGGTCAAGCACACATACTACACGTAGATATGCCATAGAAGCCAGATTTAGATACAAATCTACAGGCGTTCTGAGTTTCTCTGCCATCCAGCCAGCTTCCCCTCTTTTTAGGTAGATGTAGTCTCATTTGGCACCTCAAAGCTTGCTGCAACACACCAGACTTCCTTCAGACCATTTTACAACTGGTTTGTTTCGTTAATTAACCTCCTTTTGTGAGGTCTAATGGCCATCAGCCAGAATGATATTGGCTTCGTAGCAAAGAGTTTTATAGCTGTGTCACAGCATATTTTGATTTTCCAGCTAAAATTATCTAATATGCTCTCTACATTACCATTTAAAGCACAGAAAATTTTCTTTGAAGCTGATGGTGTCCTGTTCCTCTTCATTAGAGTAAGCCACAACTGCACCATTAAACATGCGGCAGCAGAGAGGCCTGCGGGAGGCCCCTTCTCAGTTGTCCCTTCTTAGGCTTCAATTAAAAGATAATACTGACTACTTTCATAGGCCAGAAAAGTAAATTAACTCATCATCCAAGGAAACACGAGGTTTAAAATATAATTTCTTAGAAATTTGTGGCACTTCCTCAGGTGAAATCTGTTTTCAGCTGCTCCTGGCTCCTGTTTGGTAGGCACTTTCTCGAGGCTTACGCTTCTGGTCATTTCAAATTCCTCTTAGCACCTTTATGTTCCTAATGGCATCTCTGAATTTTAGATCTAAGGGAATCACAGAGAGCAGATGCAAACTGAGAGATTAGACCATTTTATAATAATGCCTTAGACCAATGTTCTCAACCACTGATACTGCCATCAGCGGCATTAACATAAAAATGCCCGGTACCACGGACGCAGTGAAGAAGAAATTCTGGGAGTGAGGTCCAGAAAGCTGCCTTTTAACAAGTCCTCCAGGTGAGTCTGATGAAGCTAAAACTGAGAACCACTGCCTTGGGTATTTTTGAGGCTTTCGAGATTTCCAACTTACTGTGACATATGGTAGTTTCGCTTCTTTACATTATAACTTCATTAAGTAGGCAGAATAGATAATACCTTTTCCAAATCTCTGTAGAGGAAACTGTAGTTTAGAAACGGTGTTTGTTCAAGAGCATCCTGTTGCTAAATGTTAAAGCAAGCCTAGATCGTGTGGTTTCCAGTCCAACACTCATTTCCACTGCAGTCTGCAGCCTGCGGAACAGAGTTGCTACTGCATGGACATAGAAGCCAGGAAGCCTCACCTGGCTCTTGTGACAGAATCGGCTGGGCCAACCAGGTGGAGCCCCTAATGGCTGATCCCCAGGAAAGTAATCAAAAAAAGAAAGAGAGGAAAAGAGGAAGGGAGGAAGAGAAGAAGGAAGGAAAAGGAAGAAAGGAAGGGAGGGAGGAAAAAAGAAAAGTTAGAAAATTGGATTAAGGACAGGGAACAAAGATAAGGAATCAAGAGAATGGATAGCACCAACAAATACAGTATGGGTATGAGAGAAAAGCAAACATTTCATGAAAGGGTAGAAAAAAAGGAAAGGAGAGCCTGCTTAAAAGGTAGAAGAAGAACCACCTTAAATATTTTTCTTAGGATTTCTGATGGGAGAAAACCACTCAAATTTAGCACAATGTCTTATAACAAACAAATATGGAAGCTACAAAAAATTGTTTTGGTTCAAAACACATTCAAGGCATGTTTTACTTCCTTATTTCTCTTTACATCTTTATTGCCAAAGTCAGTGTGTCTAAAAGTGACAAGACAGGTGCATTGGCTCACACCTGTAATCCCAGCACTTTAGGAGGCTGAGGTGGGAGGGTTGCTTGAGCCCAGGAGTTGAAGACCAGCCTGGGCAACATGGTGAAATCCTGTCTCTACAAAAAAAATACAAAAATTAGCCAAGCGTGGTGGGGCACACCTGTAGTCCCAGGTACTCGGGAGGCTGAAGTGAGAGGATCACCTGAGCCAGGGAGTTCTAGACTGACTGCAGTATGCTATGACCACATTTCTGCACTCCAGCCTGAGTGACAGAGCTAGACCCTGTCTCAAAAAAAAAAAAACGAAAAAACAAACAAACAAAAAAAAGTGACAACAAACCAATCATATCAGAATGAACAGATATTTGTTTAAAACGAAGACTTCTGAGCAACATGTTAAATTTACCAAATCTGGATGTGGCACATGGAATCACTATCTTTATCCTGTATCTCAGATGAGCTTCTGTAATTGTCACTAGCTAGACCAGTAAGAGTTCACAGTTTGCAACTGTTGTATTTTGTTTTTAACTAAATAGAATTTTGTAACTAAAAGGGAAAATAAAAAACCTGCCTCTTCAACATCCAAGAAAAGGTCAAATAAAAATCTCTGTTTTGAATCCAGTGTAGTGGGAAAAGGTGTGACCCAGGACAGAACAGAAAAGCTCATTTTATGTGGTCCCTATCTGAATTGAGCAGCAAAGAAATAGTGTATTTCCATAATTGATATATGTTGTATGTAATGCCTCTTTAGACACATATAGTGATAAAAATGAATACTATTTATGCTCTAAGTATAAATATTGTACAAATATATTGTGCGATAGTAAAAATGTTGCTAAGGGACATGATTCTATGGGAAAAAAATGAAGAAAAATTTATGGACCCAAAGATGTAGTCTCTGGAAAATCATCCTTTCTGCCCAATCTCCTACTTATACCAGCTGGACAGAAACTGCCCACGCAGTGAACAAAACTGAGTAGATTCTTATCCTGTTAAGAGATCTTGACCCTGTTTCAACAACTATTCTCCATCACTTAAAAACTAGGAAGTTTAAGAGTTGTGAAACATGCATATGCAAGAAAAATAAATGAACTGGCACACCCTTCTCGTCAATTCCATCTGCTCCAAATAACACTCCCTTTTAAACTTTGTTCATTAAGCCATTGGTTCCCAACATATATCCCCAGAGATCATAACTTAATTGGCTTGGGATGTGGTCTGGGATTTGGAATTTTCAAGAGATCTCAGAGGATTCTACTGTGCAGATAAGTTTGGGAAACATTGCCTTAAACTAATCACTTAAAGCAGAATAAAAGCCAGTGTTGATTATAGTACTGTATTAGCCTGTCCTCAAGTTGCTATGAAGAAATACCTGAGACTGGGTAATTTATAAATGAAAGAGGTTGAATTGACTCGCAGTTCCGCATGGCTGGGGAGGCCTCAGGAAACTTACAATCATGGTGAAAGGCACCTCTTCACAGGGTGGCAGGAAAGAGAATAAGTGCCAGCAGAGGAAATGCCAGGCTCTTATAGAACCATTGGATCTCATTAGAACTCACTATCATGAGAACAGCATGAGGGAAACCACCCCCGTGATTCAATTACCTCCCACTGGGTCCCTCCCACGACACCTGGGGATTATGGGGATTACAAATCAAGATGAGATTTGGGTGGGGACACAGTCAAATCATATCAAGCGCTTAAATTCAATTTCCCTGGTTAAAGCCCTCAGTGACTCCCCTTTGCCTATACCATCCGTTAGGTCTTATATTCTAGCTCTCAAGTCTTTAGCAGGAAAAGGTAGGCATCCCATTATCTGACCATTGCCTGTCTTTTCAGTTTAATTTCTATCTTCCTGCCCAACAAATTTACAAATGTGAAACTTTCTATAAGAATTAAAGAAAACAGCTTGTGCTATACCTTTTTTTAAAAAAAAAATTTTCTTAGCCTTCCCACAATGAGTCCCTGTTTCCTGGAATATTCTCCCTTACTCCTTTGTTCTTTCATTGGCATGACTCTTAAATAGCCATAAAATTTTCACATTGCTCTTCTTGCTACTCTGTCTTGTAAGTAAAACTTTTTAGTATTCCCATAATATCCTGTGCACAGCTCTAATATTGCATGTATCTATCTCAACCAGCAGAATGTGAACTCTTAAACGCAACAAACTATACCTTACTTGTCTCTGTACTTCCATACGAAGCACAGACACTGGCAGTAGCAAGTTCCCAAACAATGTCTATTGAATCAATGGTTAAATAAGGAAAAGAAAGTATTTCCAAATGGGCTTCTAGAGCCATTCTAGTATTCAAAATCAGAACTTCTTTGTGGGTTGTGGGAGAAGGGAAATATTTATTTATTATGTATTAGGTAGTTGGCTCTCATTTTCAATGATGGATTCTCAAATATTCCAAAGACTTCACACTTTGTTTTCAACTTTAGTTCATGTTGAAGCTAAAAAGATGGAAGACATGATGATTCTCCTTCCAGTTGTATTTCATTTCGATTACTCCTTTATGGTTTTCCTCCCTTCTGATTTCTGCAGCCTGTGGTCACATTTGTGAGTATGCTGCCATGAGAGATGCATCTTCTGTGGAAAGTATTGTATCTCATTCATTGATATAATGAATTTCAAAGCTGAACAAGATATACTGGTTAAAATCATGTATCCTTTCCCTTGGCCTTGTATGCACACCTTCACAGCTGAAGATTTCAAATCTACAGGGATAAAAGAACTGTCCTCTAAATGAAGGTCATGCCTTTCTATCATGCCCTTTTCTTGTTTGGTTGCTTTTCCTGGGAAGCCACGTCTTTGTCACACCCACTCATATCCTGTCCAGCCCTTACATAAATCTCAGAATAGCCACCCATATATATCTAAAATAACAGCTGAGAAATATCATTCTCCATGCACTGAGCAGCAACTCCAAGCAAACACCTGACCACTGTCTCGCCCACATTCTCCCTGACCTCTTGTTTTTGGTTTTGTTCTGCTTCCCTCTGCACCCATCCACCCCTGCTGCCCCTGGCTCCTACTCTTAATGAAAATCCAGCTCAATCTTTTCAAATAAGATTGGATTGTAGGCAACTGAGCTGAATTATTCCAACCTCCACTAGACAAACATTGTTACTCCAAAAAAGTATGTGAGTGTTTTGAATTCTACAACAGAAATTTATTGCTGACTCTTTAACTTAATAAAGTTACTTTAAGGTCAAAATAAACAGACTAGGGGAAAAGCATCAGAAATTGCAACCTCCATGGAGAGTTGGCAGCCAGCCCTCTTGCCTATCCAAATATACAATTGCCATTGCCAAATACAAGATAGCACATTTATATTAAATCCATAGGCTTTTTCTCAACTGACTCAATTGCAATAATCAACTCAAATGTGTGGCAAAATGTGGGTTTAAAATTGTAAGAACACCTCCAACCACTGAACGTTATACCACATAGAAAAATGGATACAAAATATATCAAAATTGAAATACATAACATGGGCAAGCTGGAGTTATGCCATGTCATTTGATGTTATCCAAGGGGGCTCAGAAGTTAATGTATTTGCTCCTGGTGACACTTAGGAATAATGTATTCGTCCTTAATGAAGACATTAAAGAGTGATCTGGACCTGATACATTTCAGAAGTTGAAGTGGTTTATCATGATGGTTTAAGAAAGATGTTTTTAGTTTTGCAGTAAAAAGAACCAATACCAAAAATGAACAGGCTTTTGTTTAGATGCAAGATAAGCAAGCATACTGAGACAACTCTGATATTTAAAAGTATCTGGACAAGGAAAAATATGACAAATCAAACAAGGATGTTTGGGTATCTGTTATGTACCCAGCTTTGTGTAAAATGTTGAAAGCATAATCTTCCATATATTGACTTGACCTAGCCAGTTTACCTTCACCTTCATTCTTTAGAACTATGCAGGAAAGTCTTTGGTTAATATTCAGTGTGTCTTTTAATATTTAAAAAAAAATTTAAATGTCTTTTTTTAGTAAAGTTTTTTCTTCTTTTTTGTTTTTGGGTTTTGTTTTGTTTTGTTTTGGGTCGTAGGAGCAAGAGAGGAAGAGAAAATAGAGATGTAGGAAATTTCTTCCCCAATAATAACATCAGTGACCTCATCAACAGACTTGAACACTCCCTCCTAAGGTACCACATAAACTTCTTTGTGAGATTAGGAAGATGATTGATATTCCTCTCAAGTTATTTTATATCCACTATCTTTTTCTTAAACAGGCTAATTATGTCCATGAGACTAAGTATAAATATGAGAATTTTTTTTGTAAAAGGAAAACCTGAAATAAGGGAGAATTGCTGAAATTAAAAAGAATAGTGAAGATACTTGATTTCTTGAGAGTTAGGAGTAGACCATTTATTAATTTAAAGCTGGAAGCCGAGATGCCTTTGAAAATAAGTAATAAAGCAAACAGGTCATTGATTACCCTCTCTTAATACAATTTGAGAAGGCAAGAACCTGGTTTCTCATTTAGCCAGGAGGAAGGAAGAGATTTTTTTCCCTAAAATGGAAATAACTCTACAGTTTTTTTTTTTTCAATTACAAAGGAAACAGAGATTTATTGTGAAAATTCAAAAACCAAAAACCATAGAGAAGACCATCCCACCTGATGATGTTAGATTGCTAATAGGTTAAGGAAATATTATCAAGAAGCCATAGCAATAACCATTATTCTCCATAAATAATGAAACACATTAATCTCCAACTTAGATGAGGATAATGGAGAATCAAGGCATATCAGGGTATAGAAGGAGGAGAGAGATTAGATAACTGAATGAACTGTATTCATAAACATGAATTTTAGAGCCATTAAAAATACCACATATGTCTGTTAAAAGAATTAATTGAGATGGCATATGTAAAGTTCTCACAACATGACAGGCACTAAATAAACTTTAGTTTTGTTTTCTCACTTTGTTTTCACGGCCAAGAAACTGATATGATCCCCAAGCCTCTTGGAGTAAATTTTTAAGCTGAACTTCTATGTTCGTTCGTTCTTGCACTGCTATAAAGAAATACCTTAGACTGGGTAACTCATAAGAAACAGAGGTTTAATTGGCTCACAGGTGTACAGGCTGTACAGGAAGCATGGTGGCATCTCCTTCTGGGGAGGCTTCAGGTGGCTTTTACTCATGGTAGAAGTCAAAGCGGGAGCAAGCAGTTCACACAGCAAAAGCCGGGACAAGACAGAGTGAGTGGGGAGTTGCTATGCACTTTTATTTATTTTATTTTTTCATTTTCTTATTGATTTTTTTTATACTTTAGGTTTTAGGGTACATGTGCACAATGTGCAGGTTTGTTACATATGTATCCATGTGCTGTGTTGGTTTGCTGCACCCATTAACTCGTCATTTAGCATTCGGTATCTCTCCTAATGCTATCCCTCCCCACTCCCCCCAACTCACAACAGTCCCCGGAGTGTGATGTTCCCCTTCCTGTGTCCATGAGTTCTCATTGTTCAATTCTCACCTATGAGTGAGAACGTGCGGTGTTTGGTTTTTTGTCCTTGCGATAGTTTACTGAGAATGATGGTTTCCAGTTTCATCCATGTCCCTACAAAGGACATGAACTCATCATTTTTTATGGCTGCATAGTATTCCATGGTGTATATGTGCCACATTTTCTTAATCCAGTCTGTCGTTGTTGGACATTTGGGTTGGTTCCAACTCTTTGCTATTGTGAATAGTGCCACAACAAACATACGTGTGCATGTGTCTTTATAGCAGCATGATTTATAGTCCTTTGGGTATATACCCAGTAATGGGATGGCTGGGTCAAATGGTATTTCTAGTTCTAGATCCCTGAGGAATCGCTACACTGACTTCCACAATGGTTGAACTAGTTTACAGTCCCACCAACAGTGTAAAAGTGTTCCTATTTCTCCACATCCTCTCCAGCACTTGTTGTTTCCTGACTTTTTAATGATCGCCATTCTAACTGGTGTGAGATGGTATCTCACTGTGGTTTTGATTTGCATTTCTCTGATGGTCAGTGACGATGAGCATTTTTTCATGTGTTTTTTGGCTGCATAAATGTCTTCTTTTGAGAAGTGCCAGATCTCACTCACTCTCCTGAGAACAGCACCAAGGGAATGGTGCTAAACCATTCATGAGAAATCCACCCTCATGATCCAACCTGGCCCCAGCTCCAACACTGGGGATTAAAATTTGACATGAGATTTGGGCAAGGACACAGATTCAAATCATATAAACTCCCAAATTTTATATTTTAAAAACAGTTGGGGCAATAAACATATAAAAAGATGCTCAACATGATTATTCATAAGAAAAATGCAAATTAAGATATACTAACAAGTAGCAGCATGGCTACAATTAAGAATATAGAGTGTTGGGTAGAATGTGGAGCAACAGAAACTCTTGAATTGCTGGTGAGAGTGTCAATTGGTATGATGACTTTAGAAAACTCTTTGGCAGCACCTAATAAATCAGTATACTCTATAACCTATAATTTCACTGTTGGGTATGTACCTGTCCGAAATGAGTGTTTTGTCCTCCAAAGGTTATATACAATAGTGTTCATAGCAGCTTTATTTATCATAGCCCCATACTGGAATATATAAATATAAATATATATAAATTTATATACATATAAAAGAATGAACTACTGGAATATATATATATATATTCCAATATGGGGATATGATAAATAAATTAGAGATATGTAATTTAATTTATATATCTATAAAAGAATCAACTACTCATATACATCCCAGTTGTATACAATGACAGACATGTGATGAGTAAAAGACATTAGGTACAAATACGTGAACTCCATATCTTTTATTTGTGTGAAATTCAAAACCAGGTGATACAGAATAGTGGCTCCCTTTGGGGTGCACATTTGTGATGTAAGTAAGCTGGAAACCTCCTAAGGGGCAAGAAATGTTCTATATCTTGATCTGTGCGTGGTTAAAAATGTTTCTACAACATGTAAACATTCAAGATCTTCATTTAAGATCTGTGCACCTTCAAATATATAACTGAATTAACACAATAATTTCAGTTTTTAGATTTTTTTCAACATGCATGTACATTTGGATCAGCATTCTTAATGTTTATATCTCATCTGATCATTTCTTAAATTATTTATGTTCAGCAGCTCTACTTTTCTGAAAAGTTTCAATACATAAAGATTATTTTCAAGGGAAATCTAGTACCCTTTTCACAGAGCGTACTTATAACAGGTGATTTTCCCCAAAGGTGAAACAAATGAGGGTGGGTCTATTCATAGCTCTAGGAGCCAGGGTGGCCCGATTTAATTTAATTTAACTAGTGGCAGTCAGTGAGTTGCAGGCTTCATGTGGGCCACCAATAACAGAGCCTGACAGTATCACAGCAACAAGTACTCAATGGAGCCAGAGTTCACACTGAGAGTTTTTTCTTTTCTATTTCAGGAATATGACAGCATTTTTTCCCTCCTCCAGTTTTCACTTCTAAATGATCTTTAAAGGCAGGAAATTTTTATGCATTTTACATCTTCTTATGCAACCTAGGACTCCTTTAAAGGATACATTGCTCTCCTTTTTGCTTTCCTTTTCTAATCATTGAACCACGAACTTCACTAGTATAAACCACAATTCGTGGCCCATGTTTATTTTCACCGTGTTAGGTGCAAACATTTCATATATTTCTCTGAGAGGATTAATTAAATATGAAGATTTAAAAGAAGACAATCTCACTTCTGACAAAAACAACATTTAAGAAAAATGCAAAAGTAAATAAAGAAGAAATAAAAGGAATAAAGCACAATGGAAGACAACCTGTTTTCCTGGTTTGTATAGCTCAGATCCCTTGGACTTGAGCATTAACTCAGTAGGGGCCTTCTCTGCGGGTGGAACATGCTGTTATTCTTCACAACAAGTACTCAACATCCAGGAGGAAGCAATGATTGCAACCTCACTTTAAAAATAAAATTTACAAAAAGACTCACACAGCAGAAACAAAGCCAATCAATACCACATGGAATTAAGGGTTGGTAGTTTTATTTTTGAAGCACAATCCCAGGATCTTGGTAAGCTCTGACCACGACCATCAAACATAGCAGCTTGCTAAGGGAATAGCATTTCTGCTCTCCAGGTTCTTTCATTCTCTTCTAGATCTCAGGTTCATGCAAGGTCAGAATGCCAAGACTCCATTTTCTCTAATACCATGAACCGTAAACAGTTTGGCCTAGGATGGTTAGAAGACTTCTGAAGCTTTTCATAAAGAAAGTGAACGGCCATTTAGGTTTCAAAGTAGGCTTATAGGCTTCTTCACTTTATTTTTTATTTTGTTTTGTTTTAACGGGTCTGGGTCTGCCAAATACATTAGTCTACTCAGTCCTTCAGGTTGAACTCTGGCCTGTGACCGCACTTCACTTTGAAACAGACCACTTTCATTTGGGAGACGTCCAGAGCAGAGCAGCCTCTAGCTTGCAGCCTAAACACTCTGACCTCCTTCTCACTCTGTGCCTACTACTGTCCATGTGCAAGTTACACAAGCCAGAGCAATCTCAGCCTCCATCAAGAGCAGAGCTCCAATTTAAGAGTAATGGCTGGAGTAGGTGTTATTTGTACTCCGTGTCAAGCAGTGATTGTTCACATCTGGCTGCAAGCTGAACATAGCTTTAGATTATTCAGAGCAGTTCAAAACGCTGGTGGTAAGAGAAGGAAGAAAGGTCTTGACTTATCTTGTAGTTTTCAGACAAACAAAGAAGTCATTTTATTAATAAACAAATAATCAAATATGTTCCTTTTAATGATAAGTGATCATGTGTATCATGTGTACACATACCCATACGCACCAAGGCTGCAAATTAAAAAAAAAATCACAATTGAAGTATCAAAGTAGAATAGGCATTCTTGCTAATAAGCTTTTTTGAAAATGGTATTGATTATGAGTCAACAAAGAGGTTGCAACACACAAATGTACACACACACACATGCACACATGTCAATTTTGGCTATTGTTTTACACCTAATTTCTTCACATCAGGGCAGCAATAATATTTTAAAATCTTATTTCTACATTCTTTTCCCCCCTTCTCCTCTTCCTTGGCTATTTTGTATAATGTAAACAGAGAGTACACATTTAGAGCTCCAATTCTTATGCCCGAGGATTAAAATGAAGCCACAAATAAAAGCTGCGTGAATACTGATAAAGAAATGCTGAGACATCCTGGCCATTGCTTTTTCTTGAAAGAAATCTCCTGGGGTGAAAAGCACACACAACATCAGTTGCTATTCAAATATTTTATCTCATGCACTGCTGCAGAGCTGCATAAAAATGTATTTTGAGTCTATATGGCAGGAAAATAGAAACCGGGACTATAATTAGAGTGAACCTAGAGTAAATTACTACACGTGAGGTTAGACACAAATTTGAAATGTTAAAATAATATAAAAAAATAGAAAATAGAATTTAAAGTTAAGAAAACAAATTATTCTGTAAGGAACTTGAAGTCACGTTTTAGACTTTCTTTTCCCCTGCAATGTCTTTTGCTACCTATTCCAACCTTCATTTGTAAAAGTGAGTTAGTCCTAGAGCAACAGATAGTGCAATATACAAAAAATAAGTATGAATTGTCCTGTCCTTCTTTTAATATCTTACAATGAGGTAATGTAAATTAACCAGATAAGGAGATGATTAAACATGTCTTTTTTTAAACTACACAGTTGCGCATCCCAGAAGCAGTGCAGAAAAGATTATTTTTAAGCTATCATCGTGACAGTTGCCCTTTAATTCATTTTTAGGCAGGACCTTGCACAACATGCAAGAAAACAGAACAAAAGATGTAAATGGTGGTGTTTCCATGTATAAGATCTCTTTGGATACTTGTTTGCCCCTGTAAAGCTGCAGCCCGCAGCTAAAATACATAAGATTCAGTTAAAGTAGTGTTCTCTTTACTTTCTCTTATTTTATAATTTTTTATGACAAAGCACCAAGAATAAAAATTTTGCAGGAAAACACACATTCCTTAAATAGAGGATACTTTTATGGAGTCTGATTTTTCTAGAGTATAATTTACAACACTATGGTAAAATTCATTCTGTTCTTTGATATTGAAAAGGATGATTTCAATCAAAACAATTAATGTTCAAGATGACAAATGAAATAGTCTCTCCTTCTCCAGCACATTTTTTTCCCTACTTATTCCGTTCTTGGGAGACTTAGCATCAATCACTATATGATGATCTTCTCTTCTTGCCATCTGAACATTTTGCAGGAGTCAAAAGCATGTTTTGCAACTTTGGTTTTAGACTTCGGGCTCCAGTTAGCCGGTCTAAATACTGTGTTTTGCTCATCTGTTATTTTGGAATGCCACAATGGCCCATTCCTGCTGGTATTCACATCTTCGTGTAGTACACTCTTCTTTAACATGAGGTGGGCCTGAAACTTGCTTTAATCAATAGAATGCAGTGGAAACATTGCTGCCCTATTTCAGACCTAAACCTTAAGAAGCCCTGGCAGCTTCTGCTTTTGCATTCTTGGGGGCCCCAGCTTCTGTGTAAGAAGTGTGGCATCCCTGCTAGAGACACTGTGTGTTAAGGCCATGTGAAGATAACCTATGGAGAAACAGAAACCCTTAGACTACTGGAAGACAGCCAATGAGCCCAACTAAAAGAGAAAATTTAAGTCCCAGACATGTGACCCAGGCTGAGCCATTCTGAGCCACATACATGTCTGAAGCATGTGAGCGAAAAAGCCATTTGGACATTGTAACGTCAGCATACCACTCCCCTATGACATCGTGAGAAATGATGAAAGAGTAGTTCTTTCAAGCCCTTACATTTTAGGGTAATTCGTTACACAGCCTCATGTAATCAAAATATTTGTATTCCCTTTACTGTCTTTGCATGTTAAAGAATGATATAGAATTTATTTTTCACAACTAATAATACATGGGACCCTCTCCAATCCTGATACTCTGTTTTTCTCTAGCAGTTCTGGCCTCTACTCAGTCTTTCAAATTGAGACTCACTAAAAGACAGGTTAGTATAAATTCCAAGAAAAGAACTCTTCCTCTGTTAGTGGCTTCAGGTCTTTTTTTTCTTTAAAGAAGGGTTTTATATGATTATCTGAAGGCATTGGCTATTCTTTCTCGAAGCAAAGACACTTTTTCATATTTCTCTTATTTTTGACTTCCTGGTGAAGGAGAGCAATATACAGATTCTAAAAGTTCCTAAGTGAGGCTGAGAGAAAAAGAAAAGAACTTGAACTTGGCAAACATGCTCCAATCTAGAAAACAGAATTTCCTTGGCATCCTTTGATCTTCCTAGGTTTTAGGTAAGCACTCAGATGACACTTCATTTATTCATCTCATTTATTCATTCACTGAGGTTTCAACAAACTTGCAGAGAACTCTACAATGTGTCGAAATACTATTTAAATATCTGTTTCTTTTTTAAAAAGCTTTTAGTAACTACTTAAATATAAAGTAATCAAGTTCAAGAACCATCTATTTCTCCAAGATCCCTTAAAGTGAACTGGATTTCTTTTAATCCATGAAAGTCATGACATTACTTTTTATTTTGTGTGTTTATTTCAATCCTTAATATAGAGCTATTCAGAAAAAAAAATGAGCATGAAAAATTGATGGGTGGATAGACATATATATAAGTGAATAAATGAATAAAGCAGAACTAAGTAGACCATAGGAACGTTCAATGCTGCAATATATCACATATTGAATATTTATTGATATTTATCATTAGAAGATAAAATAGAGCCATATTTGGAAGGCAAGAAGAATATTAACTTAGCCTTGACATTTTCCAAAGGTGAAGAATTTATCTTACTCTTTTGAACATCTTACAATTTCTCAAAAAATAAAATCCTGTCCGTATCAAATTTAATCCTCCAAAATAAAATATTAATGAATCAACCACTTGACTTTAAAGGAAAACTGGAAGTTTGGTAGGCTTTAAAATAAAGCAATCTGAGCAAAATAATTTCTTGGTTGTTCAGGACTAGAGGTTGGACAGAGAGAGTCCAGATGTGCTTGTACCCTGTAGGCAATGCACAATCACCTGTGAGCACCATTTATGCATCTCTGAGCCTAGGAAAGTAACCAGAGGAAACTCAGAGGCTGAGAAGATTTCCTAACCCCATCCCTACCAAACAGATTCCAGCACTACTTAGTAGGATTTATTTCAATGGTTTCTGTGAGGATAAGATTTTAAAATTGAATGCTAGATACAGTATATGAAAGCAGAAAAAAAACTAATTAATGACTGAATGTATCCACTGGTTACCATAACAAGTGATGAATACCAAGTAGAAGAGCGGGGAAGAAGACGAATGTGGAAAGAAAATTGGGGCTGTGTTTTCTAGAAAAACTCATAAATGAGCAAAACCTAATAGGAATCCCAGGAGTCAAGCTATGGAAAAGGGATGAGATGGTAGTTTTAAGAAAACACTCTAATCTGTCTTTGTGCCAGAGACAAAACATTTTAAATATCTCTTGTTGCATAACAAAGTACTCTAAAATTTACTGGGCTAAATGGGTTAAAACAACAATAATTTGTTCATAATTATGCAATTTGGGTTGAAATGATCTTTGCAATGGTGTCAGTTAAGGTGGTTCAACTCAGGCTGGAGGGTCTACTTCCACAGTGGCTGATTCTCTTGGCTGACAAGTCCAATGCCAGTTGTCAGCCAGAAGCTCAGGGGCTGCCTCACATGGCCTCTTCCTGCAGTTAAGTTTATCTGTCCTCTGGCCTTCCATGATTTGAGTCACTTCCATATGGAAAATATATTTACTCTTTCCTGAGGCCAATAAAACCTCATCTTATTAGAGCATTGTCTTAGGCTTGAAGTCCAGATTCTAATCACCTAGGTCATATCCAGTTACAGATGAGATTCTTAAGGCCTGGCTTCTATTGATCTGAAGATCTGTGAGCATGTAAGACAAGTTAATCTGTCCCTCATATCCACAACATACAATTGTAAACCAGGGACAGGAAAACTACAATAAACGCTCCCATTCAAAAACAGAAAATATGAGAGGCACATAGTAATCATTGGTCCAAAAAATTCTGAAATTTATCCAGGTATAAATAAATAGTTCCTCAATTAGGGCTCAATTCTAATGTCTGGAAATGTTTTTTTAGTGGTTTTTGATTCTATTCTCTGATCTATCCTTCCTTTTCCATAATAATTGACCCATATTTGCAGATGGGTTGCTTTCTTAGTACTTCCTGTCAATAGGAAGTTAACATCCAAAGGCCCCTGTTTATTTTAACCTGTGTCTGCCCCTCTTAATCCAAATTGGTAGCGCTTCTGCTAATGCAATTACCTTAAAGGCTTTGTAGGTTTCCAGTGAATCTTTTGAAAGTTTACCCTATTAAAATAAAATACACAAAAGTCATACCAATATATCTATTTAAAAAAACCCTCTTGAATCTCAGCTGTAGAACAATGTCTTTTGATTCTTTGAAGTCCTTTTTTTTCTTGCTGAGGAGCTCCATGAGTCATGCATTTATGATCTTAGGAACCCTGTAGCCTAGTAGAGAAAATCTAGGAAGTACTGCCTAAAGTGTTTCAAAGAAATTAACAAAGGGTTTTAAAACCTGACCTTACCCCAAATGCCACAACCAGATTTTACCTTTGTCCTCAGGCCATTTGTTACTGTGAGAATTATCGACAGTTGGAATACCTGAGAATGAAAAACAGGTTAATTTTCATTATATATATATATATATATATATTTTTTTTTTTTTTTTTTTTTTGAGACAGAGTCTCGTCTTGCCCAGGCTGGAGTACAGTGGAACAATCTCAGCTGTTCACGCCATTCTCCTGCCTCAGCCTCTCCGAGTAGCTGGGACTACAGGCGCCCACCACCACGCCCGGCTAATTTTTTTTTGTATTTTTAGTAGAGACGGGGTTTCACCGTGGTCTCGATCTCCTGATCTCGTGATCCGCCCGCCTCGGCCTCCCATATTTTTGAGGCAGGGTCTCATTTTGTCACTTGGGCTAAAGTGCAAGGGTACAACCATAGCTCACTGCAGCCTCACTCTTTGCTCAAGGGATCCTCCCACCTTGGCCTTCAGAGTAGCTGGGACTAAAGGCATGCCACCATACCCCACTAATTTATTTTTTATTTTCTGTAGTGAGGGGAGTCTCTCTATGTTGCCCAGACTGGTCTCAAACTCCTGGCCTCAAGTAATCCTCCTATCATGGCCTCCCAAAGTGCTGGGATTCAACGTGTGAACAACCACCCCTGGCCAAGAACCAGATTTATATTTGAATGAAGCAAATCCTGGCTTTTTTACATTGATTCTTAATTTTGTTCAAAAACTAAAATTTCCTTTGTAATTTATTTTGTTCCTCCTGTCTTTGTCATAAATAGGTAAAGTCAAAATAGGTAGCTTCAGTGTTCTGCCCGGAAATCACAATACCTGAGCTACAAGGTCATTAAGTATCATTTCTATCATCAGCCTTACTGCAGATGGAAGCCTCACTCATTTTTCCACCAGCCCCATTCTCTCTAGCCACCAAGAATAATTTCTCGAATATTGTTCCAGTGTACAGTAAAAGTTTCTCTGAAGCACTTCAGGCTTCAGGGCCCTTCAGCCCTTCAGGGACTGCCACCTTGTCCCTCAAACCCACTAATTTCACGTGATTCATTTACAGACACATTGTACTTGCAGATAAAAATTTTGTTTTTACTTTCTATCATTGCCTTAAAAAGTCACCTCAAAAACTGAATGGCTTACACAAAAACAGTTGATTATTTCTCATGATCATGGGTTGAGCTGGTAGTTTTTCTGCTTTACCTGGTGTTGACTGATGGCTAGCTGGTTTACAGTGGCCTCACCCATAATATAAATTTATGCTGTCTGGATGATGGGAGGCATCAGGCAGGGGCTGTCTGCCTGGGACCTGTTCTCCCTGCTGGCTGGGTTCCTCAATTCTCTGCTATGTTGCCTCTCCATGCGCTTATCTTGAACTTTCTCAAACATGACGGTCCCAAGGTAGTTAGATTTTTTTCATGTGGCGGCTGCTTTCTACTAGCACAAAAGTAAAAGCTACCAGACCATCTCAAAGCTCAGGTCCACAGCCAGGGCAGCATCATTTCTGCCTCATTCTATTGTTTAAAACAAGCCACCAGCCCATCCCATATTCGTGCAAAGGGCATTGGTACCAAGAGGATGAGATTCACAGGAAACCAAATAATTTAACAGCCTAGCACAATAAAAATCAATTACCGTACAATGAATTGATTGAAAAGAAACTATTGGACAGCAGTTCTTGAAGTGTGGTTCCCAAACTAGCAGCATCAGCATAACTGTGAAACTTTTTTTTTTTGAGTCTGGCTCTGTCACCCAGGCTGGAGTGCAGTGGCGCGATCTCGGCTAACTGCAAGCTCCGCCTCCCAGGCTCACGCCATTCTCCTGCCTCAGCCTCCCTAGTAGCTGGGACTACAGGCACCCGCCACTGCGCCCGGCTAATGTTTTTTTGTATTTTTAGTAGAGATGGGGTTTCACCGTGTTAGCCAGGGTGGTCTCGATTTCCTGACCTCGTGATCAGCCTGCCTCGGCCTCCCAAGTGCTGAGAATACAGGCATGAGCCACTGTGCCCGGCTGTAACTGTGAAACTTTTTGCAAATATGAATCCTTGACCTGTACCCCATACCTACTCAATGAGAAACTCTGGGGACAGACCTACAAATCTATGTTTGTCAAGCCTTCCAGGTGATTCTAATGTAGATGAAAGTTTGAGAATTCAAGGGCAAAGGAATGTGTCTTATGTGGAAAATGTTAAAGCATAGCCAACCAGTTAATTCTTATTATGAATTAGTTAACTCTTGCTTTTAACATATTAGTTATAAAAACGTTAATTTTGCTAACAATGTTCTATGACTATTGGTATAAACCATTCTTTATAATATAGGTAGTAAATAAATGTATTGGTCAAATTAATCAGCAATCCAAAAACCTAAATGAAATGTCTAAGAATCAATTAACAATTATCTTTCTTATCTATCTACATACACACCCACAAAAACAGATACACACGCACACACACCTCCTTTTTTCTCTTTCTTTTGCTCTTTAGTTGTTGCTATTGTTGTTTTTATGGTCACGTTGATAGTATTTTTGTTATGTTTGAATGATAATTTTTTTTTTGTCATGAATAGTTGTTTATTTCCAGGAATCAACAATGCAGGCACGGTAAAGAAGGAAGCTAGCATACATGATAAATATAGCCAGGGCACAAACAATTTTTCAGAACAATTATTTTTTAAAACAACCTGGCAATGTATATTTAAGATAAAGATCCTGCTTCAGTAGGGAATTAGCAACTTGTCCAAGGACATTTGGTAGAGAAAAGGTTTCACTTATATATTGATCCCTCTCTTTTCAGCCCACTGAGATTAGGCATGTACTCAGTAATTTCAGGCTGTTCTATAATCTTCCAAAGTATTCAGGTGTTTGCAAAATTAACCTCTCAAAATATTGCAACTGGAAATGGCCTATTGAACTCCATTAATTGATTAAATTCTACGTGCCATTAGAGCAGCACTTGTTTGATTGCCAATAAAAATGAATTATGGGAAGCGGTTTGTTAGGGTAGAGAAGGTAAAAATAGAAAGGATTCAAATATTATCAGCAGCATAAGAAACTTGTAGTGCTGATTTCTGTGTAAAAGTTCTAAAATCGAATGATATTTGTAGCCTTCGACACTTGATTGGACAATCAATGACAGTAGTTGTGCAAATAAAATCCTGGAGCAGGTCACAGTTTATCTTACTTTATTTCTCTTAATTCAGTAAATGTTATGGAGCACACCACATGAGGCACGTATCATTATGCATCACAGAATCTTCATATCATTCCTACGTTGTAGGCAGTATTATTATCCACATTTCACCAATGGGGGAAAAAACATCAAATTAGCCAAGTTGGGATTTAAACTCAGTCTGGCTACAAAGTTCGTGCTTCTAGTCACCAGGCGAAACCGACTCTTCATACTCATCTCAGGTTCTCACTTTGAAAATATTTGGTATATGCCAATATGGTGATTTCTAAAGAAGTTAAAAGAATCTCTTACAGCTTAGCCATCTGAAATTGTAGTAATGGCTACTGTCATAGAATAGATGATAGTCTTCTCTATTCACAGTTGCTTAATTGTAAAAGGTCTTGAACACATTTCATCTCATTTGACTCACTCAATTCTCAAAAGGAATTTATTCCAATTTTGTCACTATGAAAAAGAAAAATAGAAATAAAACCTGAGGCTTAGAGAAGCAAAATAACGTAGATAATTCATGCAACTGGTAGATGCCTCAGCTGGAACAGTAAGGCCAGTATCCTGATGTCAAATCTTATACCTTTCCTGGAAACCCCATAAATTCTCAAAGATCAAGTAACAATCCACAAAGAAAGGGAAGCCTGCTCAGCCTCATTTATATATCTGAATAGCAAGATTGCTGAGAATCAGAACTTTTAAAATGCAGTGTGAATTCAGATCTTGCTTTATTTCAAATAAATTTCATTGTTATACTCCCAGTACAACTTCTACTCTTGTATTTGATCTTCTTCTTTGACTGAGAGAGAAGGTCTGGAGTGAGAGCTAGAAAGCTGGGAAGTAACCCCATCCAGTTTTATGGGTATTCACAGACAAGCGTACATTGCTTAGCAAAGTGACCTATCCTAACCTAAGTACTTCCAGCAAACAATTGGTTGATAGTCATAACTTTAGTGACATAGCATAGCTTTTGTTTCTTTAGAATACATGGACTGGCACCTACAGAAAGGGGTCATTTGGTGGCTTTGCTTCTTGAATATGTCTCTATTTTTAATAAATACTTAAACCCTATGACCCCATTCTTATTCTGCCTCCCTTTATTTAATATGCTTTCTGAGAAGTTGCTATGTGTAAGGGGCTTTCAAGGAAAAATAAAATAGAAGGGAAGAAAAGAGTGCAGGAAAATAAAGTTTTGAATATTTGGAGAGGGCACATAGCAAAAAGGAAAGCAAAAATCAGGAAGAAATGTGATAGAGAAGTACAAACTGGTAATGGTATAGGAAGAAAGGAGAGGACTTCAGAAGATTCATATGAGATGGTGTCAAAGAAGGGGACACACCTAAGACCCTACTCTCCTTTGACTCAGTTATCTGCTTATTGGTACAACCAACTTCAGTCAGCTTAAATCTTTGCTGAAACTAAATGGAGACTTAGCACCATTTGCTGTGTGAATCTGCATCTGTAATTTCTGTGACCTGGGCATTCAGGGCAAAAATTGTTCCCATTTTTTTCCATTTCGTGCATCGTTTCAGAGCTGTGTAGTCTCTATGTAGAAGCTGTGGGTGCCAATTTAAATGAGTAGAAAAACAAGAATTGTAAAGCCTGCATTGCCAGCATCTGCTTCTCTCATTTACAACCAGCGAATGAAAGGTAACAAGAGCAACTCAATTTAACAACAGTGGATCCTGTGTTTGCATAAGTGTCCCGTTTTAACTAAGAGGCAACTGTGTATGATCCCTTCAGAGAATCAGGTTGCTGGTTGGCAGGCCTCCAGGAGCAGAAACACCTGCACAGTGGAGACGCACAATCCTCTGTGAAGGGTGCCAGCCATGGCCATTCCACATCACATGCTTAGCATCTGACTAAGGATGTCAGTTGTTTTCGAGGGCCAGTTGGTTACAGAAAATAACTACAGCTCTGTTGACACCCTTTCTCTCTTTGCTTTTCTCTCTGATCTGACTAACCTCTTTCATTCTTTGCCCTATGTTATATGGCTTAGACCAAAGCCTGACACATTTAACCAATTTATAAATATTAAATGCAGAAGGCATACTCTATCAGTTCCTGGAAACATCAAAGAAGCTGGAAGGGGAATGGAAATTGGAGGGCACTTTGTGGAGGTCACTTTGCTGACAGTCAAGTATTCAAGGATAGAGCTTCTCTCATGGTTTTAAACCATTGCCTTATACGGTAAGTCTTTTCTATCATTTTTCCAGCTCTTAGCACAAGCCTAGAAGAATGAATGAATGACAACTAACAAATGACTGACAAAGAACTTAATGCTAATTTGTGTAAATGTGACTAGATCTGGACATTTATTTTGCTTTTATAATTAACTTACTTGGATAACTTTCAAAAAGTAGCTTATTCTTAATTACTCTCTGCCTTTATTTCTTCCTTTTTTCTTCACTTTCCTTCCTTCTTTCAGTTTTTCTTTTTGTCTTTCCTGAGAATCTGCCTTCTTATACTACATTAAAGAGAAGGAAGGAAAGAAGAAGGAAATTCTTGGCCTGATAAAATTCTTTCCTTTTTCCTTCCTTCTTTTCTTTCTTCTCTTTAATGTAGTATAAGAAGGCAGATTCTTAGGTCATGAACCTGATTCTGCCTTTAAGAAGAGAGTTCTTAATTTTTGAAGGCATATTGGGCCACTGGATTCTAACAGACATGCATTTTTTTTTTAAATGTGAATTTCCTTGCTAATGGCAATTTACCTTCTCTTCAATTTATTGAACTCCTAGAGAAAGAAGATAGCATCATGCTGATTCTTTGCTCTGGATTTAAACTGAAATTATAGCCACCAGAGATCATAAATAAATTATTCTCAAAAAGTTTTAGAGACTCTTCTAACTATAAACCAGCCTGAGATAAGGATACAGACAGAACAATACCCATGAAGACTGCTAAAGCCAGCACCCATTGTTAAACATTAACTGGGTGGCAGTATAGCTGGCCAATCAGCTATGCATTCTCACATCCTCTATCAAACTGACCTTGAATATGAGACAGGAAAAGTGTGCAAGCTATTGTATACCAGATTGAGTGAAATATATTTCTTTCTAGAAAATTCTCAATAAAGAAAGAAAAATTCATCAGATCTGAAAAATAGCTCAATTTTCACACCCATTATCAATGTAATTTCAGATTATTCCTCCAGTTGCAGGTGCTCTCAAAATAAAGTTTATAGTGCATTCAACCCAAAATGTTATTATTAAGCTAATTAAGAATAAAACTTCTAGACTTAATAAATAAACCTGTCAGCCCATGTAACAGTGAAATTATCCCACATTTTATGAAGAACACAATATTTAAAATTCAAAAGGATCACTTTTATAGTTTTGGCTGATCTTTGGAAATTATGACAATTCATGTGACCCACAAGTTGCACTATCATCCCGCTTGGAAATATCTATTTCCATCATCACTGCCACATAACATCTACATTTTCCTCCATTTCCCTTCCAATCACTTATTGACTTTTATTGATCCTATTTATTACAACACCATGTTTAATATCATAATATCATAAAACATATGATGAGTCAAAATGAGGGGAAAAAAATGCCCGAACTTCCTTTTTTTTTTTTTTTTTTTTTTTTTTTGAAACACTGGGTCCATTTTCCCTGTGAAAAAAAGAGGTTAGGAAGTTATGGTAGATCTTGTACTGAAACACAACTCATTATGTTAGTTTCCCAAGAATAGTTGGAAAAACTTACCAGCAACCTACACAACATTACCTTCAACTATTTCCCACTTGGAGAGGGTATTAAAAGGTTAGTTGTATATGATAGAATAGCAAAGAAATTTAGGTCGTAAGGACTGAAATGACAGGAGAGTCATTGTTCCAAATCTCCTTGTCATCTCTCTGATCCAAAGCAAGATTTTATTTTACGGTTTTAAATATAAGATTAATGCTAGGAGATATTTTTTAAACTCAGCAGCTTCTACATCACATGAATATTTTTCAAGGCACACTGGTTCAAGGGATATTTCATTAGAAACAGCAGTTACCAGAACAATCATGATCGCTTCTCGGCCTTTTGGCTAAGATCAAGTGCAGAACAATCATGAATATTAGCTATATATTATTATTTTGATGTTTTAGCTATAAACAGTGAGAGACAAAACCTTTAATTTCTATGGCATTTTCTATTCTGAATAAAATTTGGTAAACTTGGCATCTGGAATACTAATCAGAATATTTGCTATCCATGAAAATGGCAAGTCAGCCATGGAAATGCCTATCTTATTAACTGTGAAAACTGAAACACAGAAGGAAAATATAATCTGTTTTAAATATATTCTAGCATGCTGAGAAGTGGAATGTATTTGGAAGGTCATAACTGGCATACCTACTTGGTGTTTTCTAGAACATGTTTTAGAATAAACACAGTGCCAAGACGAGGGACCAAAAGAACCATTGGCCTGATACTACTCTTTGGAGGGTCTGGAAGAGAGATATTTAAACACAGTATTTTATATGTATTTCTAGGTGCTAAAGCAATATTTATTTTCTTAAAGAGGTTTTCTCCAAACCATATGCAAAAGGGTTATAAGTAAATCTCCTCACTTATATAAGTGTGTAAAATTTTCCACCCTTGAAGCCACAGCACATGTATTTCTAAAAAAGAAAAATATATATATATATATATTAGCAAACCACTAACACATGTGCATACACTAGGAAAATTGGATTACTTTACTTGACTGAATGAATAGATGTATTTATTTACTTCTGAACCCTTATTTGAATATAAACTTGTAAGAACTGATCACTTATATTTAGAATGAACAAAAACCTACAGAAAAAGGAGTGGATAGGACCACGGGCCAGGTCAGGTCCTCCTGCCGTTGTCTGCCTTAATGGGAGTAATTTATTTTGATCTGTGGTCTTAGAGACCTGAAATTGCATAGTGTATTCCTGCCCACTGACTGGCATGGGTATCTTTCTAGTGTGAGTTATTTTTCTTTTATTAGGATGGAAACATTGGCGATAATGAAATTTTAGCACAAGTTTTTATAAATATAAGAATGTGAGAAGAATGATAGCTCAATGCATGCAATCTTTTTGGCTTATACATTTAAGTTTTCATTGACATAGAAATCACTTAGCAATGATGACCTCAGGCTTTCAACTTTTATAATACTCTATAATACTATATTAATGTTAAGTATGAACTGCTACATACCTGTATGATTAAAGAGCTCCATTTTATCCATCATAATCATTGAAATATCTTCAGAGGTTTATAACGACATAAACTTAAATTCCTCTGTGAAGGTCAGGAAACATGTGTTGTATTTCTACTTGGAAATTTCTCTTTTCTCTTTTTGTGATCATTACTTGTCAGTCTCTTTTTCCCTTTTCGTCCCTTCATCACTGTTATTAATAGACACTCTGCAAATCCATCCCACCATGCTCAATCCCTCCTGCCGTGGACAAATACTTGTTCTAGTAATTCATGGAAAAGTAGATGCAAGTGGATGCAAGCATTTCCCTCCCAAAGTTGTGTTTTAAAGGAGCTGAGAGCTTCCCATGTTAGGAGGAAAGCAATAATACCTTAATGATAGACACAACGAACACAAGTGAGGAGTAAAAAATTTGCTGGAAAGGAGTTTTTAGAAAACTAAAACCTAAAATCATAGAGTAATTAAATCGAATTAGTATAGTCAGAGTTACATTATCAGAAGTAAGTCTGAGGCCGGGCTTGGTGGTGCACACCTGAAAATCCAGCACTTTGGGAGGCCAAGGTGGGAGGATCGCTTGAGCCCAGGATCAAAGGTGACAGTGAGTCATAATCATGCCACTGCAGTCTAGCCTGGGCAAAAGAGCGAGACTCTGGCTCAGAAAAAAAAAAAGGAAGGAAGTTTTAGTATATTTGGGGTGCTATAAGAGGGAATGGGTAGGTGGGCATTTAGAAACCAAAGCAACATTTGACAAGGTATATGTTCAGAAAATCAGATTATAAGCTAACTCTAGAAATTTGACTTCTTGAGGTGACAGGGCTAGTGTGGTTAGACCCAACTGAATTCTAGGTTTCCTAATTCCAATCCAGAACTTCCTTTTAAGATTTGCTGTTTTATGACCTCAGTTTTCTATCATATAGTAGATACCAATAAATATTTGACTAAATGAATCATTTTCACTATTCATACTCTTATTCTCCACATTGTTCCAGATATGAGGATTTCTCTACATGATGAGTATCCTAAATCATGTATTAGAGGAGGCCAGCCTGTCTCAGTGATTACTTAGAGAGGAATATGTATACATTAACAGTTTTTAAACAGAGAACACTTACCTCACTCCAAACTGAACTGTACACAAGACAGGAATATATAAAACATACAAAAATAGAGCTTCTATAGTTCAAAAATTAAATGTGCACAGGACGTACACTCCCTTCTATTGGTACTTCCTACAGAACTGTTTTGGCCCAATTAAATCTATTTATGAATAAAGGGCACTGAGGCTTAGGGGCAGCTCACCTAAATCTACATGGGAATTCCAAAGCTGGGATAGGAATTCATGCCCCCCTTACCCTGACCTAGTGTTTTTTCTGATAATTTATACTGCTTGTACACATACCTCTGGATTTAGCACTGTTGCTTTTTCTTTCTGTTTGTTTACTTGTTTGCATTCAGTTTTTTAGGTATTTTCAAGCTCTAACATTGATAAGCTACAACAGTACACTTTCCCACTTAGTATTTTTACCAGTTTTTATTACTGTCTCTAAAATCTAGATTATGCTAATACTAACAAACTTTTGGTCAAATATAGAATAAAATAAATATATTTAGCTAATTTGATCAAAACTCCAAATGAACATGGTTTAATTAATTACAACAAACCATGGAGCCACAGTCAATTCTGAAAAGAGAAATCCCATAAAAGCAATTTACTTAAAATAGTTTATACTTAGTTTCATTGTTTTATAAGATTGAACAATGACAAAGTTATCTTTTTGTAAATAACTAAAAGTTACAATTAGTTGGTGGTTTTCTAATGCAGGAGCCACTGTAAAAAAAAAAAAAAGAAAAGAAAAAGAAAAAGTCAGGAGGCTGAGGCAGGAGAATCACTTGAAGCCGGTAGGTGGAGGCTGCACGGAGCTGAGATTGCGCCACTGCACTCCAACCTGAGCAATAGAGCGAGACTCTGTCAAAAAAAAAAAAAAAAAAAAAAAAAGGCACTCAGATATCTAAAGTGAATTTCAAGGGAGAAAATCACAGACTTGGAAAACATGGAAGTTTTAAAACTACAGTAGTAACTAAGACAACATAAAGATCTGATCTTTTGTTGCTGTTGTTTAAAAAAACACACTTTTTAATTTTTAAAACTAGCCTCCAAAACAGTTCATCTTCACATTTCCAAAATAAAGTTTTAACTCACATTCCCTCACTAAATGAATAAAAATGTAATACTCCAAATAATGTTCAAATTACTGGAGAGATATATATATATATATATATAGATAGATAGAGAGAGATACATGATAACTATAAAAATTATATAATATATGTGTATATGTATGTTTGTGATAAACTAGTTTCTTCAGATAGCAATATAGTAATGGTAATATAATTTCCAAAATAACAATTATTACCTATAAAATAAGCTACAAGATATTAAGCACTTTTGCCCAATCATTTAATTTCAAAACAATCCATGAAGGAGTATGATAGAGTATATATACTTTGTATGTATTTTATATGTATTTTATTTTTTTGACTGAAGACTATTGGTGCATATGAAGAGTAAATAATATGAATTATTCATTGTGAAGAACTGCCCAAAAGCCTTTTAATGTTGTTGTTGTCACTAGTGTGTGCAAGTATGCATGTGTGTGTAGGGAAAATTACAGAAAATCCAAAGACACGGAAGACCAGATTCTCCTAAAATCCCACTCCACTAATATCACCACTATGATTTTATTATATTAAATTCCATCTCTTTCTGTATGCATAGAATTATTACAAATAAATAACTGTCCTAATCAGGTTAGATGGTATCATTGCTTTCATCTAACAGAATCTAGAGGCTCAAAGAGAATGAGGACCTTGCTCGAGGGCACACCATTCCTTGGTGGTCTCCCCGGTCCAGTTTCTATTCACATGCCACCCTCCCTCATCTATCCAGGGCCAAGTGATTGCAGAGGTACGGGCCCAAGGTTGAGAATCAGGCATAGAAACACACATGTTAACCTAGACAGCAAAAAAACATTCTGTTAGGATTAGATTTCCTCCCATCCATTAGATATGTCTTTAGTAAATACCGGAAAGAGATGGAACTCAGTTCCCACATGCTTGGAATTGGAGCGTATCTGTCTGTGCTTTTGCCCAACAGTGTGAATGTAGCCAGGCACAACCTTGAGCCATTACTTCATCCAAAGAGAGCAACACGAAGCCTGCCCGCCCAACACGGAGGCAACATTTTTAAAAAGGCTACTGCTGTGTAAACTGGATATGAGAGCAGGAGCATTTTGATTTTTGAGAAAAATAGCTCGGTAAACATTCCATCACATTTCACAGCAAATACGTTCCACCCACTGACACAAAACCCCTGGCCTACTCTCCTCTGGGTTACTTCTAGCTTTTCAAACATCAAGTAAAAATAAAAGCAAGCATCGCTCTCTTTTTTTCTTCCTTCTTTCTTTGAAATTGCCATATGGCAAGGGTTTCTCTTAATATCTCTTAATAAAACCCAGTAATATTTAATAGAAAAGCAGCCACTCCCACTGCAGGAAAAGGTAAAACTCAATCCACTAAATAATGTGTTCGAGCCATGAGGAAAAAAAATGAAGCTTATTACTAGAAAGTCAGGCAAGTCCCTTTGTATTCATTCCAACAGCTGCTTAGCATGAATGGAGGCCAAGTAAGGAAAATGCAGGTGAATATTCCAGTTTAATACAATTACCCAGGGGTCAAAAAGACACTGTGCTTTTTGAGGGTGTGGTGTTATACTTATCCTTAAAAGGCAATTTTTAATATAAAAAGTGAAGCATTTTGATTTACAGAACTTAACATATTTCAGACACACACAAAATGTGACAACTTCATGCTTGTGTGACGCTGGAGAATGCGCGGATAAGTTAAGATCCTTGCCCAGGTCCCAGCTGGCCAGAGAAACCATCAAAATCAGAGGCCTGGCCCCATTTGCTAACACTTTCACCCTCACCTTCCTAAACCTGCGAGTCCACTTGCAGAGCTGAAATTCTAAGTAGCTAAATAATATGTTTCCTAGCGCAGTGACTCTACATCGATTGTACTGATCATCCATAGCTATTTACCCGTTCCCTACTCAAAAATCATCCTATTGGCCTATTTAGGAATTGGATTTTGAAGACACATGAAGTGATGTATAAATGTAACAACAGATCTCCTTTGCCGCCGCCCCAATACATACAATTTTAGACAACCAAAGCAATCATTACCTGAGAAGATCTTGTTTCTGGCAGAAAAAAAAAAATCTATTTAATTATACAAGATGTGTTTTATGTTTTAATTGTTGTTAAGTATAGTGCCTCATTGACAGTGTCTCCCTGAATCTCAGTTTATGAGCTTTTACATTACTCAGATAACTTGCTGAGGAGAAAGAAAAAAGTTCATCATTTTCCTTAAAAGAACTGAAGAGGCATTGTGCCCAAGTCATTAGAACCCTTGACTGTGCTCATAATGATGAATGCATCATTTTTCTTGCATGAAACTTTGGTAACAAACTGCACAGCCAAGTCTTTTCCAGCACTGTTATTCTGTTTTAAAAAACACTGACATTTTCTTAAACAGACATAATTTACAATTTTAAGGAGCACAACAGTGCCTTGGTGTTTGAGGGCCAGAAAGCAAACAACACTCCTTTCAGTTAGATGTTTTAAAGGGGAGTCTCGTGCTTAGTGAGTTCACTACAGCTTAAGGCCAGAGAGACAGAGCAGAGGGAGAACAGAGCACCAGTGCAGCATGTGAAGGTCATGACTAACTGGTCACATTACATTAAGAGTCAGAGCAAGATGGAGGAGCTAGAGGAATGAGAGGGGTGAGCAGGACAGCCGAGCCATGCTCAGCACAATACACGGTGAGGCACCACAGTGGTGCTATTCCCTTGCCCAGATAGAAGTGGCCACAGATTTCTATCAGACCTATGAGGGAAGCAGCAGTCTCGTGGATGCTTCTGTACTTAGAACGCCCTCTCTAGCAGGCCCTTCTGTAAATTTCACACAAAGGGAGCCTTGCCAGTGTCCATGTGCCTGGATCAATAACCTGCAGCAATGTTCGATTTCCAGTGGGGTCAGCTCAGCCCAAGTAGATAAATAGAAGTCTGTGTAGGATGCTGCAGGTGTGTTGTTTGGATGAGACTGTAGAAGCGAAGGTTATGTGTAAAGAATAAGAATATTAAGATTTTGTTTCTATAACCACCTATGTGTTTCAGTGTCCTTGGTAAAGTTTCTCCTCCTGTATTTCCTAATAATCCTTAATTAAATAGAAATGTCTCATGGCTGGGGAAAATTATTTTTGTGAGGGAATAAGCATAAGTTTGTGTGTGTGTGCATTTGTGTGTGTCGTTTTATACACGGAAACTATATATGTATGTATTATGTATTTATAGATGTATATACAGATATGTGTATATATGTATTTATATGTATATACATACACATACCTTATACATCTCATTTTCCTATGAGAACACTTTTGCCTTTTTCTTGATGTATGTATGTTATCTAACCTAAGATATTTTCACCAACAGAAGTTCAGAATCCAGATGATGTTCCTACCATATGAAATGTGACCATTCGCCTGTTCTACAAACATCATTTAAGCTTCTACCCTGTTCCATGCATAACCCAAAACTCATTACACAGATTCCTTCCATGAAATCTCTCATAAATTTTGAAACACATTAGACCCACAAACACAGTTACAAACCAGTATAATGAGTGCAACCAAAATGCAAATGAGGTGAACAAAGCATAGTGTAGAATGATGAAGGGAGTGATTCCCTTTATTGGACAAGAGTCAGTGAAGAATCCTCCTTGGGGAGAGGCATCTCTTCTGGGTTTGAAAAGATGGGGGAAAACAGTTTACCAGGCAAGCAAGGGGAGGAAAATGACTCTAGGCAAAGGAATGGGCAACTGCAAAGGCACAGAGGACTACAGCACTGTGGTGTGTGCCTTGTTCAGGTAGAAGGTAATAGAGAAAGGCATCAAGGGGTGGGAAGCCAGGCTAATAAGGAGACTGAAAATAACCCGTCACAATGTGTCCTGTGCTATCAGTTAAGCAGCTTGGCTTTTATTCTAGAAAGCATTACCCAATGTGTCTCTGTGGAAACTAGTACTATAGATATTGAATAGGCAAAACTTGAAAAAGAAATTCCATGGTTAAATACATTAAGAGAATTCTGGATTGAACTAGTTTATTCAGGCCATCACTGCTCCAAATGAATGCCTTTGAAGCCTCCAGGAGGGGGTTTCACTGCCTAAGTTTTCTAAATCATATTTTGCCATTTATTAACTTGCTGAAGTTTCTCTGGTTCCTGTCCCTTAGGAAATACTGCTGTAAGTGCTGGATAGGCAGTGAAATATTTTAAACAGTGGAGCAAGAGAGGCCTTATCTTTCTCCTATTTTGACATTTTTGACATCATTTTCTAATGACAGTAAATGGACTAATTAAGAGGTTATTAGTAATTAAGAATAAGGTCCTTATCTAAGGCAGAGGGAATATAAGCAGAAAGGAAAGAATAATTTCAGAAAATAATAGGTTGTAGAATCGTCCTTTCCCAGACCACTGGATGATACATATTTTCTTAGCTATGAATTTTGGATCAAATGAGTGGCAACTTAGAAAAACCATAATATGTCCTTGACGTATCTCAAAGATCAGTGATAAAATCTATTTATTGTTAGTTTGTGCTTTGTCAACTTTTCTCCTGGAGAAATTGGATTTTTGACCAAGAAAGTCTATCCCATATTATTTCTCCAAAAGCAAATCACGAAGTAGCTGGAAGGTAGATGAAAGTCAGCCCCAGTCATGGTGGAAAGACAAGTGAGCCTAGACTAGAGGAAATTCTGGAGCTGAGTCCAGTCCTGAGTTATTCCAGAATAAGTCCAGAACGGAGTTCACAGAATAAGTCAAGGTCACTCTACTCAAGTGGTTAGCTAAGAAGCCTTCTACTGCAGATACAGAGTGATCAAAAATTACCAAATTCAGAGTGGAGTGGGTTAGGGGCTGCTGGTGGTGGTGGAGGGCTCAATGTAAAACCAGAAGTAACCATATTGTACACCAAAGAAGGCAAATGGGAGATCAGGCCCTCTTCCCTGGGGCAAGAGAGGAAAGGCAGAAAAGGGATTGTATATTTCCTGCACAACATCCTTGAAAAACTGTGAATCTTCTGTCAGTTCATATAAATTCCAAATATCTCCCTACATTTTTAAGGTTGGTAAGATTCCTCAAATTACCAAGAACAAGGGACGATCTTTGATTGTAAACTTGGAGGAGGCTGTGGGGATAGAGGTGGAAAAAGCAAAATCTACCAATATACTTTCAGGAATGCCCATAAAACGAACCCAAGCAAATGATGCTTCTTTCTGTAAACACTGCACACCACATCAAGCCTTTTATTTCTATTTTAACCAAAAATATGGCATAAAACATTCAGAGATCTTAAAGGGAGCTTTCATAAATACATTGCAGTTTGATGTGAACCGAGTGTAGTCAGAAGCCCTGGTCTAGGAGGTACACAGCCCACATCAAGTATTTTGCTATTTTCTTCTGGGATCTCTACACCCTCCCTGCTGCCTAGGTGCATCTATTTGATCTGAGGGCTGTGTGGACACATGAGAGGCATCTCGCTTTCTTGCTCTTCGTCTACCTCTCGCCTGTTAAGATTAGGGGGAATTTGAATTTAAATGAGAATTTAGAAGTGGCCGAAGCTGGTCTGAGCTGGGGTTTTTTCATGGGAATGTCAGTACCGAAGAAGTTGGCCAGATCAAAGCCACAGTCTGTGTTCCACAG
Organism: Hylobates moloch; assembly: GCF_009828535.3. NCBI lineage: Eukaryota > Metazoa > Chordata > Mammalia > Primates > Hylobatidae > Hylobates > Hylobates moloch. The sequence goes on along the minus strand of NW_026652295.1, from coordinate 21,998,009 downwards.
GAGCTTTTGAAAACTATTTAGAATAAAAAAGTGGAGGAAAAATCCTCCTTGTGCCAGACTGCAGGCTGCTGCTGCTTAAACACACATCAAGGCAGAGCCATAAAGCTACAGTTAGCCCAAATACCAGGCCAAGAACTGCAGCCTCTCTTTGATTTTTTTATCCATTTCTTCCCAAAGGAATGAGGTCGCTAACCAAAAAGTTGCACCTGATCCTCTCAGCTCTCTTTGAAGATGCTTGCTTGCCCAGTTAACATTGCTATCGTCTACAGAAGCTGTATCGTGGGATGAGGAGACGTGGCTTAGGAATAGGTTTAAACTAGGAGAAAATGCTTCATAACTGAGCTCAGTCTTCACCTATGAGGAGAGCACCGTAAGATGGAGGATGTAAGGGAGATATTTAACCAACGCTTTCTGCTTCTGGCTATTTTGCCCCTTTGCTTTTATTCCTCAAGAGTTTGCAAAGTTTTCTCTACCACGGTAACCTAGATCGTCTTCTATTCATCTGGATATCAGAGAATCCAAGAGGGTTAGAAGAAATGTTCCTTCTCAGTGCCTTCCAGATAAGACGTAGACTACAAAACCCAGGACATTCTGTTCTGCTGCAGTGCAAGTGTTGGTAACTAAAAATAGTAAATAGTTTGGCAATGTCAAGGGGAATGATGTTGGTGAAATGCAGGAGTCAGGTTGGTTTATATTTGATTCTGATTCCTGGTCTCCTCACCCCCAGGCAAGGAAAGGTGCAAAATAGCAAGAGTAGAATTACCATCTTCAGGAGGAAACACAAAAGCATCTGTTCAGCTGTCTCTTCAATTATGTTGGAAGGAATGTAAGAGGCCAGGCCAACACTGTAGGGCTGGGAACTCCAGGTATCTCACCTTGCTTACTCTTTTGCCCATCTTAAGGGAAGCCTTACTATTGCAGACTTCTCCACATCCACCTATGCTGCTCTAATTAAAGGACTGTCAATATTTTGACTGTATTCACTTTTGCTGATTTTTAATATCCACTGAGGCAGCTTTTAACAATGCTGAACTCTCTGCCTGGGCCATCTAAATTAACTCTCCAGGTATGCGTCATCATGACATCATAATCATCTTTTTTGTTGTTTGTTTTTTAGTGCTTTGATTACAAGGGTTAATTGGAGTGGTCTGTTTCCCTAAACTCTATTTTTTTAATGTGCAATTTCTCAGGAAACACATTGCTTTATGGGAGAAAATGTCTGTATTCTCATTCCATTTAATTTCTCATCACCACCTTTACATACATTGCCAGTGAAATTATCAATAGCCATAACTTTTGAATGAATGTTGTATGTCAGGTACTACTCTTAGCACAGTACATACATTATTTCATTTAATTCTTGTATATCCATCTCATGAAGCAACCAGAAATTTTAGGGAATGTTTTCAACATCACAGAGCTTGAGTAAATGGTATAGTTAGGATTCAGAGTAGGCCAGGGGACTAGGCTATACATAATGGAAACAGTATCAGCTTTAGGTTTGGATAAAAATACGACACAATAAAACAGACTCTAAACCTAGAAGATACTTGCTGGCCACTCAAAATATGATGCAAATCTCCACCATCAGCCACCTTGGAGTCTGTTCAAATGCAGATTCTCAGGCCCTATGCAAGCCTAGTGAATCATAATTTTATTATGTTGTTCAGTTTTCAACGTGGACCCTGGAAACATTTGAGAATACAAAGTTATTTCAGAGAGTTGTGAATTCAAAGAAGCAGCAGGTATTTTCTGAGGAATAAATATGTCTTGAGAATTCTATTTTTGTAAAAGTATAAAGATATATTTGAATCACTTCAATGCATACTTATATGACAATAGTTCTGGACCCAAATAAAATTTTTTTTACTATTACTCTATATATTTTCTTATGTAATGGATACTAGAAGTATTAGTATACAGAGACTTTGGTGTTTTTCTTTTTTTTTTTTTTTTTTTTGAGACGGAGTCTTGCTTTTGTTGCCCAGGCTGGAGTGCAATGGCACAATTTCGGCTGGCTGCAACCTCTGCCTCCTAGGTTCAAGCTATTCTCCTTCCTCAGCCTCCCGAGTAGCTGAGATTACAGACGCTTGCCACCACTCCCAGCTAATTTTTGCATTTTTAGTAGAGATGGGGTATCACCATGTTGGCCACGCTCGTCTCGAACTCCCAAAGTACAGGGATTACAATAGGCATAAGCTACCATGCCCGGCTTTGTTTTTTTTTCTTAATTAAAACGGATATTCACAGTTTAATATGTAGAAAAAATGATGTATTTCAAACTCCTACCTGATGTTGGCACTTCCTTTTCAATATCCCTAACAAAGTGTCACTTAGTTTGTATTTGAGGATAGCTATTGAGAACCATATTTCTCATCAGGCAGCTGATTAATTTTATTAGAAGATCTATTTTTTAAAGTTATTTTAATGTTGTGTTTAACTATACCATAATGGGGTTCAGGGTACACTATGCCAAAATATGGCACCGTGACATACTGAAAAATGCCAGAAGCAGATGGACTCTCTGACCTCCTATCCTTCTTCCCTGATGTGGGTCATAAAACCTACGAAGGATTTTCTCCTCTTGCCCTGAAGGAGTTCATAAGACCTTTGTGTGAGAGGTGTCCTCCCTACACCCTGAGAAAAGGACCATAGTCTGATGTCTGATCTCTGAAGATGAACGGACGACACAGAAGAATCTGAATGCAGGGGCCTCTCCAAGCTTCTCCCAATACGTTACTATTAAACCATACTCTTTGCCCTATCGTATTTCTCCAACACTATTCTCCATCAAACCTGCTGTAATGTATACTCAGGTTTAACTGTTTCTTTGGGCCTTCATTTCCTTATGAAGGTTCCCATGACATGTAAATATTATAGTAAATAAATCTGTCTGCTTTTCTCTTGTTAATCTGTCTTGATATATATATCATATTATATATCTATCATATCAATATATATATATAATATATATATAAATTATTATTATTACAGGGATCTCAGCCATGAACCTAGGATAGGTAGAGCAACAGATATTTTTTCTCTCCTACAACCTCATTGTAGTAATTTCAGCTTCTAGAGCTAAAGATAATTAGGAGCCCAACCACATATTATGTCTTCAAATACTCAAAGACATAATATGTCTCTTTTGGCCTAAGCATTATAATTAGCTCCTTCAACTTCTAATCATTTGACATGATTTCCATATACTGAGAATTTCCTTTCTTTTAGTTTTTGCCCCTTTTAAGTACAGTACAAAAAAGACCACTCAATACTCAAAATGGGACTTTTGCCAGGACAGCTACAGCTGTTATTTTTCTTGTTTAAGGTGATACATGTCTATACTAGGTTACAATTTGAGATATCCTCTTGAAACTTACAATTAACCAAATAGCCTAGAACTTTTAACTTTAACTGTTAGAATGCTGGATCCTCAATATCTTCCAACTGGTATAGTTGATTTGATTCTTTTAAACCTAAGCATAAGATTTTACCTTTGGCCCTGTACACTTCACTATGTTGATTTGGGTCTATTATTTCAAAACTGAAATATTTATTTCATTTTGTTCCTGTTCCAATTTGTTAGCTTTCCCTAAACTTTTATTCCCTGAAAAAAAAAATATAAAGGAAATGAATTCCTATTAATGTGTTTTTGTTAACCCCTTCTCGTGACCATCTTCTTAACACTAAAAATTGAGTAATCCGTTCTAGAATTTGCCAGGAGTCAAGCAGAAGATTATCAACCTGTAACCTCCTGATGATTGCATCCTTGCCATGTAGACACCAGTTTTCTGGCACTTCACCCGTTCATAACTGATATAGTTTGAATATGTGTCCCCAACCAAATCTCATGTTGAATTGCAGTCTCCAGTATTGGAGGTGGGGCCTGGTGGTAGGTAACTGGATCATAGGGGAGGATTTCTCATGAATGTTTAAGCTTCATCCCTTTGGTGCTGTCTTTGCCATAGTGAGTGACTTCTCATGAGATCTGGCTGTTTAAAACTGTGTGGCACCTCGTTCTCTCTCTCTCTCTTGCTCCTGCTTTTGCCACATTAGAGGCTGCTCCCCTTTTGCCTTCTGCCATGATTGGAAGCTTCCTAAAGCCTCCCCAGAAGCAGATGCCACTATACTTCCTGCACAGCCTGCAGAACCATGAGCCGATTAAGCCTCTTCTCTTTATAAATTGCCCAGTCTCAGGTGTTTCTTTGTAGCCATGCAATAATGGCCTAATACAATAACTACTCAGAGATTATGAGTAATGACGCTTGTGATAACATCTGGAAATTATTTTGGTATCCTGGACCCCCTAATCTCAGTCTAAAGACAGGAACACATTTAAAACAAACAGATGTTATTTAAGTATCTCTCTCTTTGGATCTCCTTGGATCCAATTTCCTCTTTACCATGTTTGTTATAGCCATTTTTAATTTGAGGATCATTCTCTTGAAGAAAGAAGAAAAACCACTGTAAATTTCGCTTTCTCAGTGTCATCTTTAAATATTATATACAGCCTGCCTTTCACATACCTTCTCTTTGTTCTAAATATACATTATAAAGTGCTTTAGTTATCCTTAACGTTTTTGTGCATTCGTTGGCTTTCTCCCTCATAACATTATTCATGGTGCTCTGTGCCATGTCTCCTTTCCCATCCTTGTTCATGGACCCCTTCTGTACATGTCATCCCATTCCCAAAGAACCTCTTCATTCAACCGGACTAAGATTACAATTTGGGGGATTTTCTCTAAGCTTAAAATCAACAAAATAGCCCAGATCTCTTCACTTTCATTATTGTAAAGATGGATTCTCAACATCCTCCCACAAGCACTTTAAGTCATTATATCCAGGATGAAGCAATTTTCTTTTTCTCCTTCACTACTTACCCTCTTGTAACTCTTATCCTGGTTAATGCTATTTCGATCTAACTAGTTACCCCAGGCAGGAACCAGAAGGGATCTTTGACTCATTTTCCCCCTGAGGCTTTATATCCAATCACTCAGCAAATCCTTCCATTGCTCTCAAATCCATCTCTCCCCCTCCATCCTCACTGCCCCTGACTCAGTTTAGGTCAGTACCATTCTTTTTTCCTGAAGGATTTTAAGCATCTCCTTGGAAAGGTGCCCAATGCCAGGTAAGATTCTCTATAAACTCCCCTCTACATTGTCTGTATAATATAACCTTCCTAACACCCATACTGCATATGATACCTATACTGTTCAAAAACTATACATGGTTTCTTATCAAACACAATATAAAAACGAATAAACTGTCAATCCTTGCTTCTGCTCAACCTTCCAACCTCTAGGCTCCTCATACTACTGTCCTGTACCCTGTACTTTTACCTTTTCCTTGAATCCCCATCCACCGGACATCTTTGCAGAAATTTTATCATTCTTCAAAATTTCAGTAAATTCTCTGGTTTTCTTTTAAATTGTTTATGATTCAGCAAAGTTAAATTTGGCACTTCTTCCTATACCAGTGGACCATGTAGATGCTTCTATTATTACTACTCGTTAAACTGTATGACAGGTATTTGTTTGCATGTCCATTTCCTGGGATAGGCTATGAAATCATGGAAGGTAGGACATGGCTTGATCATATCTGAATCCACTCCTGATACACATATGCCAGGGTGGCAGCTAGAATAATGCACATTCCCCTACCTCCAAAAATTTCCATATCCTAATCCCCACAACAAGTGAATATGTTGTACCACATGGCACATGGGAATTGCAGAGAGAATGAAGGTTGCTAATCACCTGATTTTTAAAAATAGGGAGATTATCTCAAATTATCTAGGGGAGACAATGTAATCACTATGCTCCTTAGACATGAAAGAGAGAGGCAGAAGAGAAGGTCAGAGTCCCTGAGAAGAACTCAACTGGCTCTTGCTGTCTTAGAAGACAGAGGAAGGGACCGCAAGCCCAGGAATACAGGTGGATCCTAGAAGGTGGAAAAAGCAAGGGCATGAATTATCCGCTACAGCCTCTAGAAAGGACTGAAGCCCTGCCGACACCTTGAGTTTTGCCAATGAGACCTGTGTTGAATTTCTGACCTCCAAAGTGGTGTCTGAGATAAGAAATGTGTGTTGTTTGAAGCTACTAAGTTTGTAGTAATGTGTTACAGCAGCTGTGGGAAACTACAACATAAATTTCATGAGTAAGTTGGTAAATTGGTTTCAGGTGGATTTTTCGCCTAATTTGGGTAATTTTCAGGCAAGTATCTACTGATAAAGTATGTATTTAGTATAATGGGGCAAAAGCATTTTAGGGGGCTAAAGTCCTATTAGCATATTGAATATACACACATGACTTATTTAGTTAAATAAGGAGAATCAGATATTTTTCAGGCAGGTAGATTTCACATTCACTTTATGTCCTTTTATGAATGTTGTTGCTTTTTTTCATTCCCTTAGGATTTTTTTTAGAATTAAAAAGAAAATTATATCCTGTTGAGTTCACTATAAGAAAAAATCCTTGATATTGAAGTGCATTTCTGGGAGAAATATTATTTGCATTTCCCAAGTATGCTGAGAATTCTTGACTCCTTTTACCCAGATTTTCAGTGTGGCTGACTTCTGAACCCCATCATCCCAGTTGGGGGCACTTATTTTCAGAGGAGCGTTAGGTGGGTACCACACTTCCGAAGTTTCTAGGGAGAAAAGTATTTGTTTTCCTTGAGGCTAAAGACTTAATTTGTTACTTAGTTTTTCACTAACTTCATGAATCTAAGACCTAGGGTAGAGAACAGACAAAGTGATTCCGTTCAGTGAAATGGACAAATACACCAGAATAAGAAATAGTGTTAAAATGCTGGATGTGCTTCCCAAAGCAAGCAATGCTATAATTATCATAATAGTCTACCTCTCTCATATTGCTGTGAAGTATAAAACACAGCAAAGTACCTACCTTTAATTAGCCGTATTTAGTATTTTTAATGGCCACTGAACATGGTACTCATATTACCATATATTAGCATATAATTTGCATATATACCTTAAAGTATTTGGTTTTATTGCTGTTACCTTTTGTGGCCCTATTTCAGTAATGACTCTAATGGAATACAACGATATTTCTGACTCAATACACTTTACAATCTTGGGAGTTTTACAATGGAAAGTTCTGTTTAAATATAAAATTCTTCCAAAAAATGTCTGTGCATTCTGAATATGGTCAATGGGCATAGGTACTTATCTGGCAAATCTCTAATAGGTGCCCAAGTAAAAGTATTTACCTTCATTCTGAGCTCAATAAAGATATATTTTATAAGTAAAGCTTGAGGTACACATTGTTTCATGTTTGCTTAAAAGAAAGTCGCACACACAATTTAAGGAATCTTACCAATCTATCAGCAGCTGAAGGTCCCAAGAAAGAAAAATAACAGCTGCAGCTAGAGAATTTGGAGAAAGGTCAGAGGTCAGTGCCTGCATCTGCATTCACTGGGAGAGGGAGAGGAAAAATAAAGGGGCTCTCTTTGTGGCAAGTCAGCACTATTTTAGAAAGTGCAGATACTGACTTAATTACCAATGTTCCCTTTTGCTCTGGGGTGCTGCGGCAGGCTATAAATCAATACCTAAGGTCACATTGCTAAAAGCATGAAAAAACTCACTCTTTCTCGCACTTTGGAGCATTGTTTTCTGCTTCTTTCTCAGTGTTACTAGCGTTCGATATCAGATGGAAACAGAGGGCCGGAGTCATTACAGAGGGAATCAGAACTATGAAAGCTGATGTGCGAAGCAGGCCTTCTGAACTCCAGACAACTCTTTAACTGTGTCCAATCTCCCGTCATTACTTGATTGTTTGTTGTTGATTAGTTTATTTGTAATCCTTACACCCTATTCTTAAGCCTAATTCCATAAATAAATGTTACCATGAATTCTGTGCTCATTTGAAACTAAAGTAAACCTTCTTTTTTTTTTTGTAATTCAAAAATAATTTCAATGTAATGTGTTTGGGACTGCTTATATATTTTTATTCATTTCTCTGTCCACATGCTATGAAACTTCCTACATCTGATTTTATAAAGGAAGGAAATGTTGCAGAAACAGTTGCTAGTCCTTTAATTGGCAACTGTCTTTGTAGACCTAGAAAGACTATAATATCTGAATAAGGTAAGATACAAAATGAGAAAATAGTCATTGCTAGGTAAAACATTCTTAAAATAGCTTACCTTGATGATCTGAAGAGTCAGAAAGGATTTCTGATGTATATGCATCAAAGGGAATCTATTTGAGATGCCACTGAGGTTTGGTTCACAGGGCACTTTGACAACATCTGCATGGGATAGCCACATCAGAATGTGGACCATTCCAATAATTGATGCTGGAATCTGACCCATCATGGATCAGATCAACCATGCATCAGGGTAATTTGGTTGTTGGGACAAATGAAATAACTACATTGATTTTGCCAGGGGAAAAATGGACCACATAATAGATGTAACATCTTTAAGTATTGAAGCTTTAGGGCTTGGTCTACACATTTAGTGTATCTATAAAAGTTTACTTTTCAATGTGTATTATATGCTTTTAAATCGTTTTTGGAACTAAAAAAGGTAAACATTATGCATATATAAAAATAATGTCAATAATTCCTGTAGAAAATCCCTATTTCTCTCTGTTTTTCTTCACAGTTAAAATAAAAAAAAAATACTGATATTTTTTCGGAGCTCTTTAACTCGGCCCAACATTCTATGTTTCTTGTACCATCAAGTCTAATACATATGAAAGGTACTTTCTTCCAAAGATCTCCAATGTAAAGATTTTACAATATGTATAAATGTCACTTGATAATTATTTTACTGAATCATATATTGTCAAGCAGTAATATCCCTCAACAGTCACCTGGTTTTGTGAAAAAAAGACAGAGGGCATCACATTTTTGCTGCAAAGGCTCAGCAGAAGAGAGTACTACAATTTCGTAGCTAATTTGTTTGGAGGGAAAATTTCTAATAATTAAGAGGCACTACTTCCTTAGGATGGCAAGTGTTTATTTATCTAATTATCACTGCAAAGTGTTCCACTGATAATATAAAATCTGCTACCTTTCCCAGAGTCGACAAAAGGAGATTTAACTTAAAATGAAATAATAACATATAGTAGCAACCAATATTTTCCCAGACTTCATCAGGAAAATGTGAAGTTGAAAGAAGAAATTCATTTGCTATTCTCCAATGAAAATGGGGAATAGACAGAAAATGCTGTTCATTCTGTTGCCACAATGAGTTCTCCAGAATGAACACGCATATTATTATAACTGCCCTGATTATAAAACACAAGTCATAATTGAAGGTAGTGTCTACCCTAAATACTGAGGGCAATCTGCCCTGGCATCTAGCTCCCCATTCTGCCTTTAGGGAACCATTGAGCATATGCACATTCCATCAGCCAGAGTCTGCCAGCATCTAATGCCTCTCTAGGGCTTCACCATTACCCGATTTGAATGCTGAGAAGATGCTCATAATTGCTTATTATGACATTAGACAAGAGAATTCAAGTCCCATTTGATTGTAATGATTTTGTGGAGTCTCTGCCTTCTGTGGGTCCAATCACATACAGAAGTGAATGTGAGGCAAGTTTGATGAAACAGAATTATGCTTGAAGAGGTGAGCGTGAGGCTCGGACCTTGTTCACTTAAATTTTTTTTTCTTATAACTTTCAGCATTCTGTTGATGAAAATAAAAGTAATATCAATTATAAAATCTTTCAGCAGGAAAACTCAAAATTCTTTCCAAACTAATTTATTTTCCCAGGTTACCACTGAAATACTTCAGACTTACTGTCTCCACATTGCAGATAAGCAAATTAAGTGGTAAAGAAATAAAATTTTGTATTTAAAAAGATGTACACGGTGAGTGGCAGAATCAGTTAGTATTGCATGGAGCATAAAACTTAATAAAAAGGAATAAATGTGTACATCTTACACAGATATGTGCATTGAAGCTACCTACATAGAATTAGGTGAAACATCTCTGTGATTATTTGAGTATGAGGAGTGTTTAAGAAATTACCTCTATCTTATTTTTATAAGATAGAAAGTCAAAGAAAGCCTGTTAAGACAACATGTGGCACGGCTATGAGGAAAGGGTCAAAAAGAAGGAATGGACTGCTTGTGATTTCTAAGTGGAAAAGCTAGGAACCGTTTGAGGTGCTTGGGATTTCATCATTCTGTACTTTGATAAAGCATCCCAATTCCCATTTACTCACAGTAGTAACCAGATGGCTGAAGGAGGGAAACAAAGATGAATTGGATTCTAATGGAAAGCACACTGAGACCCCAGGGCTTTCCATTCAAATCTAAATCTGAAACTGGCCAAAATGTGAAAGCACAATGGGTAGGTGTTACAGTGAAACAGCCTTCAATGCACAGGTGCATTCGCTGTCTTACAGTATGCAGGCATATATAATATTCATTGCTTGTCCAATCAAGTATTTTTTTCTTATAAAATAAAGAATATGCTGCTGTGGCCATTCTAAAGACAGCACTAAATTGCTTTCATCTCAAGCTGGCTCTGAGTTATTAAATAAATATCCGATTGCCAGAAAAGAAAAGCTATGAGTTGTGATTCTCTTTTTGAAGGAACCCTCACAAGCATTTTAAAAAATAGTACACACTATCGGTTTCTCTATCCTACAAACTTTAGTAGGTGACTTCACTCGTAAATGGAGCATTTAGATGTAAAAGTAAAGTAACTGGACCAGAAATGGAATAAAGTCCTAGTGTTTTTGTTTTGTTTTGCTTTTAAATTTGTCACCAGTTAACTGGGTCGCTTTAGGCAAACAGTTCAATCTCTTAATTTGGCTTGATTCAAACATCTATGAAGCACCCTGCTTTCAAGTTCAACAAAATGTTTACTGATATGCTATATGCTCCCTGTAGCTAAACTACTTTGGGATGCTAGGTTGAATACGTCGCGGTTTCTTATCTAGTATCTCTTTATTTCTCAAAAGAAAATAACGATGATTAAAACTAATCAGCATCAAGTCAATAGTGTATTGAACACCAACTCTTTGCCAGGCACAGATCTAAAATGCTAGAATTTTAGCATCAAAGATGAATAAATGGACCTGCCATATAAGAATTCAAAATATGATAAGGGAACAATTCATACCCTGCAACCCCCAAGAAATTACATAGTACCTGCAATACCGATTTCACAGGGCTGCCTTGCAGGCAAAGGGCCTGGACTACAATCTGGTCTCTCCACTAAGCAGTCATGTAACTACAAGTCAACAAACAACTCTTAATCTCAGTTTTCTCACCAGTGCAATAGGAATAATAGCAGTAGCTGGCTCTTATGGTCACTACGAGGCTTAAATGCCATAATTAACATAAAATCATTATTGTTACACCAGATGGTAAGCTTTAAATATTAACTGCTAGTTATTGTTACAATCAAATAAGTGTAAAATGTTAGAATAATGTAAAGAGGAATATATAAAGTGTCCTTTAATAATAATATAAAAGGATATACATATTCTGTTGTAAATAAGATAATAAAAATTGCTACAGGTTATATTATGTCCCTCCCAAGTTTTTGTGTTACCTCCCAATTTATATGTTGAAGTCCTAACCCTCAGAACCTCAGAATGTGACTGCATGTGGACAGATAGACTTTAAAGAGGTGAGTCAGGCTAAGTGAGGTTGTTAAGAGTTGGCGCAAATCCTACCCGATTGATGTCCTTATAAGAAGAGGAAATTTGGACACATGAACAGCCACTAGGGATGTGCACGCACCATGTGAGGACACAGAGAGATGGCAGCTATCTGCAAGCCAAAAAGAGAGGCCTCAGGAGAAACCAAACCTGCCAACACCTTGATCTTGGGCACTCAACCTCCAGAACTGTGAGAAATTAAATCTCTATTGTTAAAAGCTCTCCAGTCTGTGACATTTTATGGCAGCCCTAGAAAATCAATACAAAAATAAAAGTATATTATATAATATAAATAAACACTCATACAATAATAATTTTAAAAGATATACACAGATCTTAAATATGTTAGCTTCTGAAAACATACACTTTTTAAACTTACTTTTAATATAAATAAATGTATAGAATAAAGAATATTCACATAACTAAAGAGTATAAAATAAAATGTAGGTCCCTCTTAAGTTCTATTTGAAATGGATAAACAGTATTATCAATATATTTCTGGGCAAAATATATAAAGCAGGAATATGTTTTGTTTGATACATGGATGGCCAATGATTCACATACCTTCAGGTGTGCACAACATTTAATCTAGGGCTCTCATTCATTATTATTACCACCTAAGTTAGATATCCACATAGTTCCAGAAATCTAAGCCAGTGAAAAGAAGTTATCCACTGTTTTTTCAGATGGAACATGTGATACAGCATCCAACACAAAGCCTCTTGCACAGTATGAGCTCAACAAATATCTGTCTGTTAATTTAATATGCTTGATTAATTATGCCTTGGATAATAAGTTTTATAAACCAGATACATATGGTTTCACTGAATGTAATGAATTTTAATTTTTGGCCAGGTCTATATGTGTGCAGCTAGAAAGTGAAATAATATTTATGTTAGTTCCAAGCCTTTTGCTAAATACTTCTCAATGTCATCTGATTTAGTTCATTTGACACACATTCATTCTTACACTCAGTGCCAAATAAAAATTTGCATTTAATTTTCTACAAGAGTCAGAGAATCTAAAAATAAGGATTGACTTTACCTGACAGATAAAATCTTTGGGCCAAAGGGCTCGTCTCAATCCAATTACAGTTTTCCTTAATGTTCTGAAGATTCTCTGCAGCTTCCTAAGATACAGCAGAAAAAGCAAAGAATTACAGAGATTTTGTTTAAAATATGGTGCCTGCCTGTAGTGACTGTATTATACTGGGCAAGCCATTTATGCTCAGCATCCTTTCTGCATGTGTACATGGGAATGATACTGTCTCAGATTCCAAATAATATATGAGTATTTCTTTCAGTTCTGTATATTGGCCAATTGATTCTTTTGCTCATCTTGCCTGTGTTCTTTCTGGAGGCTATGTTCAGCTGGGGGGTCCCCGGGGGCTGGGCCCACCTGGGCATAGCTGGGCTCACCTGGACCTTATTCTGGGTGTGTGACAGTTGAGTGGGCCTTTTGACCCAGTGACTTGCTTCTCTTCCTCATGGCTTCCCAGCTCCAAAACTGTTTTATGAGAGTACAGGCTTTATTTAAAAATATCTTATTTAATATTGTGATATTCCCTTATTAGAATTTATTTATTTGCCTTTTAATTATAATAGATAACTTTAACATTTTTGGAGAAAAGTCTTCTTTGAAAAGACATATGAAAAATAATTTTCATTTTTTACATTTACTTTAGCATAAATCTTTAATGAAAATATATTCAAAATTAATTTTGTACATTTTTAGCATTTATAATTTATATCATTGTTGTCAGTTGAACAAATTATTAATATGTGAACGTTTTGATTAGAATGCCTACCACAATTAGTGATTTTCCTAAGATTAATATTACAGAATTAATATCTAACAAGCTATACATTTTGTGTTTTCATTTTCTTAGCCTAAAATCATTGAACTATATCAGATACTCAGACATGCATGAAGAAAACACACTTTAGCTGTTTTTATTATTCCCCTGACTTCATATAAAAACCTTAGCTTTACATGTATGTTTAGATTTTGTCAACAGGAAGGCATCTTTCTTACAAAACGATTTATTCTATTTAGAGTTTGTTAAATTGTTGTATAACTTTTCTATTTTTATCCATATCTATGTGGATTTACATTTGTTCTCTTGGCCCAAACCCTTGCAAATATTAGGGGTGGAGCTGGTTATTGAAATATCTAAAGCAAAGGAATAGCATCTCAATACTATGTTTGAGAAAGATTATTTTAGTGTATTCAATAAAACCACTTAGAATGCTGGTCTCCTTCTATATAAGTGGTGTTTCACCCTGTAGCCTAAACTTCTGAGTTAACAGTCACATTTTCCCATATTGTACCCTTGGAGCCCTCCCACTATAGGTTTTCCAAACAGAAAGTTCCCAGCCATGGGCCTGTCCCTTTTCAGAACAGATATTTTTGACAACTCAGCCACAGGTATGGAAGGATAAGGGCAGAAGCCACATGGGGTCTTCAGGCTTAAGCTCTAGAACTCATGCAATTTCACTCTCCATACAGTCTATCAATGGAAGCCAGTCACAGGTACTTCATATTCAAAGGGTAAATTAATAGGTTCCCTCCTGGTTGGGTAAGGGAATAAAGTCTAATACACAGGGACACGAGAAGAACGAGAGGCTGTTGGCAAACTACCACAAAGATCTATGTCAGAACATTGTGTCCCTATCATGGTCTAGTCATCAGCATGCCAGGGACTCAGCCTCCCCTAACTGCATGCCCCAGCATATGTACTCTGAGGGGAATCATCAATTGAAAGGAAAATAGACATGCTAGGAGTAGACTCCAACTCTAAAATAGTCACCGAGTACCCGTACATTCCTTGGCCATACTTTTAATTTAAAATAGCTTGAATTACAAACAGCCAATACTTGAAAATTCACCGAAAGTAATGTTTTCTGAATTTCCCCCCAGATTTCACTAGATATACATGCAATTGCCAGGTCTCCATGTTAGCGTATTATTTATAGCATACCACTGTTGGAATAATATGTCTGGGATGAGGTGATTCTCCTGTTTGATGCAACTAATAAAAGTTTGGATCTACAAGATTGTTCATAGCAAAAACCTCATAAATGATTATAGCAACTAGTAAGTTCACTTTATTATCTCTGTCCACCAACAGAGGCCTGTGTAGCTCATTTGAAGCACCTGTTACTCAGAGCGCGGACTGCACTGTATCTCATGTTGACACAACCCTTTTTTAGGGAGGAAGCATATCTTTCTGGAGAGTCATTATCTCTCCATCAGATGAGATGGAAATTTAAAATGTGAATTCATCCTCTTTTAGGATTTAGAAAAAAATATTGCCTAAGACATGCTTACATACTCAAACATTTTGTTGTTCATTTGAAATTAAATTTAACTGGCTGTTGGGTTTTTATTTGGACTCCTACCCTCTATGAGTTTGAAGACAGAGAATTTATTCATCTTTTTTTAATATGTATTGTAGCCTTATGCATAATTGCTGAAACCTGGGAACATCCAAATATCCATCAGCTGGTGAATGGATAAACAAATTGTAGTAAAACCTCATAATGGAATACTACTCAGCAATAGAAATAAATTGACTACGAATACATGCCTATTTATAAATCTTTTCTTTGTTATTATTTTTAAATTTATACATAATTGTTGTAGACATTAATGGGGTACATGTGATATTTCCTACATGTATACAATGTGTAGTGATCAAATTGGGGTAATTAGGATATCCCTCACCTCAAATATTTGTTGTATCTTTGTGTTGGGAAAATTTCAAATCTTCTCTTCTACCTTCTACTTTGAAGCCAGGGGATTTAAAAACAAACATTATTACTTCCCTTTTATTGTTAATAGTACCCTTGATATAAATCTCTGAAACTTTATCTCCTTTCTATTTGCAACCAGTATCTTAGTTCATCCCTTATCATTTTTCACACAGGTAAACTGACCACCTACTAACTTCTTTATTTTTCCCCCAGTCTCTTTCTCCTCCAGTTCCCTGTGCAGAAAGCCATAGGAAGGACCTTTCCAAAACTGCTTCTTCCCAGGCTCAGGTTGCTTGAGAATCCAACCCAAAGCCGTGGTAAACCCCAATCAAGGCTAACCATCTATAAGAGACCCACAGTGAACAGGCATCTTAAGGGAAGTTAAAAAAAAAAAAAAAAAAAAAACTTTGAAGAAAGAGTTTTAGGTTTTAAAACTGAACACTTTCGAGGCTATTTTCCCATTTAAAAGCTCAAAACTCCTCATTACCCATAAGAAAAATGTCAAACTTCTTAGTATGTCCTTCTAACTCCTGTCCCCAGCCTATCCCTGCCCTTTCTCCATTCTCATTTCTATGAACTACCCTTCTCCAGCATTTCCCAAAATAGTGGGTCTAGGAGATATTTAAAAACCTTGGGTGAACAAATTCCATGGCAACACAGAGGTTTTGAAAATACTGAGTTAAAAAGTTAGACTTCTCAACCGGGAAAAATTTAAGTAATTATAAAAATATGAACATCTTCAATGCTGCCATTCCCACTATGGGCATTTTTAATGCCTTTCATTCTTCCACTCTAATGTACAAAGCAAATACTGCACCTATTCATGTTTCAAGACAGGAGCTCAACTGGGTTTGTACAGCCACATTCATAATCTTTCCTCAGCCCTCCAGACAGAGTTCTTCCATTCCTCATTGTTTCCTAGTTAGGGTGAGCAACTTGGCCCAGTGTTCCCAGGGCTTTCCTGGTTTTAGCCCTGAAAGTTCCACATCTATGGTACTCCCCACAAATGCACTCCCAGCCCCACACAAATCAGGATGGTTGGCTTCTAATCACCTACTTGATGAACTCTGACGCTTCAAAGACAGTGCCTGTATTTCCATTATCATTATTTTTATTTATTTATTTATATCCCCAATGTTAGTCCAGTGTCAGATAGTTTTAAAATACGTAATAAATGTTTCTTTTGTTGTTGTTGTTCTCTAGGCCTTTTATTATTATTATTATTATTATTGTTTTCACTTTTGGAAATTTTTTTAAATTATACTTTAAGTTCTGGGATACATGTGCAGAACATGCAGGTTTGTTACCTAGGCATACACGTGTCATGGTGGTTTGCTGCACCCATCAACCCGTCATCTACATTAGGTACTTCTCCTAATGCTACCCCTCCCCTAGCCCCCTACCCTCCGACAGGCCCTGGTGTGTGATCTTCCCCTCTCTGTGTCCACGGGTTCTCATTGTTCAACTCCCACTTACGAGTGAGAACATGCGGTGTTTGGTTTTCTATTCTTGTGTTAATTTGCTGAGAATGATGGTTTCCAGCTTCATCCATGTCCCTGCAAAGGACATGAACTCATCCTTTTTTATGGCTGCATAGTATTCCATGGTGTATATGTGCCACATTTTCTTTATCTAGTCTATCATTGATGGGCTTTGGGGTTGGTTCCAAGTCTTTGCTATTGTGAACAGTGCTGCAATAAACATATGTGTGCATGTAATAAATGTTTCTTGAGTGATGATGAAATAGAGCGTAAGAGAGGGTTACTGAAAGGAAGAGTGAAGGGAGAGGAGAGGATAAGGGCCACCCAAGGGGAGAAATACACTGCAGAACGTTGTTGGAAGAGCAGTGTAATGTTAGTCATGGCTCAGAGGAGTGACCTCAACCCTGCTACACATCATAATCCTCTGCAAAGCCGTTTAGAAATACTAATGCTTGGACTCTACCAATTGGACAAAATCTCTAGACACATGGCCCTGCTAAAGCATTTTTTAAAAGCTCTCCCAGGTATTTCTAAAGTGCAACCAGAGTATAGAACCACTAGCTTGAGGCCGCCCAAAGGCAGGCAAAAAACCTGCAGTGGAAGGAATCTGAAACAAAAATCAAACAAAACATAAAATTAAAAGATATTCTGAGGAGGTGTGAGTCTAATGCGCTTCTCTAATAACCTCACTTTGGGGGGTCTCCTATTGCTATGGTTGTTCCTGTTGCTGCTTCTTATGCATAATTATCTTCTCAATTACATGAGTTCCTGGCTAATTTCTAGAGTGAAGAAACTGAAAGCCAGTGGACTACTGTGGTTGAGTGTCCCTACAATCTAGGTAGGTATGATGAATCTGTCTTAAAACTCATTGTTTGGAAAAATAAGTAGCTTCCAAATGCCGGGTAAACAAAATAGTTAATGTTAGCAATTTTGTTAACATATCCAGGAAGTAGACTTGCTACTGGCAGGCTAAATAAATGTGTACCACACATGACCTTCAAAACCATTGATCTTAAAGTTTATAAACAGTACCCAACTGGTCTATGTCCTCAAATTAAGAGATCTTTCGATATCTAGTCCACTTTGTAGTACATTGCTGCCAA
The DNA here is from genome assembly GCF_009828535.3 of Hylobates moloch. NCBI lineage: Eukaryota > Metazoa > Chordata > Mammalia > Primates > Hylobatidae > Hylobates > Hylobates moloch. The sequence continues at coordinate 21,980,020 of NW_026652295.1, read as the reverse complement.
TAAGGAAGCCTACTTTAAAAATATATATATTGAACCAGGTTATATGTGATCATTAATCACAGACTCTCCCCAGGACAACCATCATAAATACTGCATCTGCATAAAATTCCCTGCTGAAATTGCCTTGCCATCTTTTCTGCCTTCTATGAAAAAGCAGATGCATTTGGAGGAAAAAGGAATCAAAAGAGCAGAGAAAGAAAACAAAGAATAGGAAATATGCCGCTTTTAATATTTATCCAAAATTACTAAAATAAATTAAATGTTTAAAAATCATTTTTAAAGTTATTTTCAGCTATATTTCAAGATATTTTAAAAGAATTTTAAATGTGCTGGCATTGTCTCATAGCACTGTTTGATGGCAATACTAAGCAAGATACTCTAACTGAATTGTTTATATTTTGGTATTTTTTTTGTTACCAACTATGTCTTCATAGGGCAATTACATTTTTTTGTGGGGCCAGAAGCTTATACAAAATGACAAATCCAAAATTATAATAAGTACAAGTTCTTGGAAGGATCTCTGAAGCTTAAGCTTCCTCAGATACATGAAAATCTGCCCTGGTCCACCAGCAACATATTTGGAGATGTAAATGATATTTCTTTCCCTCTGTTTATTGTTTCTAAAAGGACATCAAATTATATAGCCTTGTATAGAATGCAGAATTGTGAAAATAAAAATTGAAAGATCTTTTTCATGGTCCCTTGTTTTCCCTTCTGGAGGTTGTTGCTTTCAGCAGCGAGTAGACAAAATGTACCTGTTTTTAAATGGTGCTTTCAAAGAGTTACTTAAAATTTATTTTCTTTCTAGGTTTTCAGGTACATATATTTTCAAGTGCTCAGATACGTACATGTATACTGTCAACTGTTGTTTACCAAAGGCCATTGTTTCAACTTGTGGGGTCTCCAAGTCCTTCTCATATTGATCTTTTTCTGTAAGTGTGCACTTGATATGGGGAGCTTAAATGTATTAATACCACTGACCAATGACTAAATGGGCAACTCTGGAGTCAGACCAGGTTTGACTTCCTGTTCAGCCATGAAATGCATGTATGGCATTGGGCCAACTACTCAACTATTTTGATGTTCTCCATCTTCAAAATCAGGATACTAATGATAAGCAGCTAAGGAGATTGTTGCAAGGATAAAATGAAATGGGGCATGCAAGCAACCCAGCAATGTTCTGGGGTACCATATATGCAAAAAACATGAAAAACCATCACACCATTATGATGACTTTCATGGTCATCACAATCATTACTAGCTTCACTTTCAATGTCACCAAAGTGGCTAAAGGAATGGAGGTTATAAAAATTAAATATTTTTTACTACTTATTAGTAGCTTGGTGTAGGATAATTTGAAATTATTGAGTACAGTGAAATTTAGGGCATCCTGAGGAAAATGAACTTCTAAGTAACTGCCAAGTATGCCAACATTTAAGCTATCCCAGAGGTCACAGAACAGACAGGTTCACAGAGCAATATATCACACTGGTTATTAAATTAATTTTTAAAATACAGTAACAGTAAGGAGAAGAAATAGGGTGCTAGTAATCTAGGGGTAACATTCTAGTGGGGTGGGAGGACAACATTTCCTGAAACCTGGGGTACACAATGTTCATATGTCCCATCCCTGTACCATATCAGAATTCCCTGCGGGTGTTGGAATTGTAAAGGTCAGAGCAGAAATTTGAGCCAGGGGTCTCAGCAGATGGAAGACACCTGGAGTCAACACACAGTTGCACTCTCTGAAGCACACAGGGTAACTCTAGCTGGCCAATACCTGTAGCTTGCCAGTTAGCCTGATGAGCAGCTACAGTTTTATCTGTATTTCCAGACAGAGGATATATGGGCCAGAATGGGTGTCACCCACAAATGGCTCAGGTAAACCTCAGGAATATTCATTGCCCACTTGGCCCTTCCATTCCATCCTCTCCATCTTCTGAACACATAGGATCTGCTCACTTTATGCCCAGCCTATCTCCCAAGTTACTTCCACCTTTATCTAGTTTTATCTATCCTTCTTACTTTTCTTATTTTCTACAGCAGAATTATTAAATCATAGGATTATTTGATTTATACTTATCATGGTAGAGTGGAGTTGTTACAGCTCTGCTCTCACACCAGCACACCTGGATTCAAATTCCAGTGCCATAACTTCCAAGCTATGTAAACATAGGTATATTACTTAATCTTTCCATGCTTCTGTTTCCTTCTCTGAAAAATGCAGATGATGATGATACTGATATTACCTACCTGGTAAGGTTGTTGTGCTGATTAAATGAGTTATTCCACTGAAGTGTTCAGAACAGAACCTGACACTTAGTAAGGACTTGATAAGCCACAGCTTTTCTGATTTCTAGTCTTTTGGATAGTGAGCTCTTGGCTGGAAGCAGAGGCATCCTGGGAGGAGATGTCAATGTGTTTACAGATAGAAAAATAGGTCTTTGTATTTACAGAGAGCTTACAACTTACAAAGAATTGTAAAGTAAGCAATTATTTTTAAATTTCAACATAACCCTGTAAAGTAGGTACATGACAACTATTTTACAGATCGTGAACCTGAACCTGAAGCTCAGAGAGTGAAATGACTTACTCAGAGGCATACATTTATTGTCAATACATGACTTGAATCCAGGCTATTCATCCTCGCTTTGTGTTTCTCTGTGTCAATATAGCTGCTGCACCCAAGGGGCTGGGAATAATCTTTAACCTGCCTGAAAAATAAAGGGCTTCTCTTCCGACTACCTCCTTATACTACACACTTAAACTAATGTTGTGAAACTCTTTATACAATCAAAGGGAAGACTTAAAAATTGCTTCTCCCCAACTCTTAACAGTGATTAATTGACGGTATTGCATAAATGCCTTGGAACTGATTATTTCAGATCATTTCCTGGGGTAAAGTGCCCATAGACGAGAAAATTTGTAAGACTGGAAGGGTGGAGAACCTCGAAGGATTGATCCCAGAAAGAGCAGGATTTTATCATTTGGCCTAAGATTGATGCAAATGATAATACTTACAAGTACAGATTTACTTTATTTCTAGGTGTAATCTATACCACTGAATGTTGCTATCTTTAATACTTCATTGTAGTTCAATCTCTTTCATTCAAAATAGAGTTTAACAATGTGAGTAAAATATAGGCACAAAGGAGAAAGTATTCATGTATTTCATTAATCCATTTGCACAAATCTAAGTGTAGGCCTTGGGGAAAGCTCAAGAGTTCACCTTCTTTCCCCACTTGCCTCTATGGAGGAATTGCTTTGAGTCAATTGTCAGCAACTGCTATTAATGGGAAAAATACATTAATGTAAAGATGTTCTGAGCAGGTCAAAGAAAATCAAGTGGAAAGAAAGGAAATGATCCTTAACAGAGAACAGAATATGCTTACTACACACACACACACACACACACACACACACACACACACACACAGTGCTGAGCAAAATTAAGCCAGCTGTCAAACCATAGTTCCACGCTGTCACATTTGTGACCAACTTAGAAAATGACCCCATATTAGAAGAATCCTCTTTTCTGTAATCGTAGAGTACATTTTTCAACCATCCTGGTGGATTCAAGAATTATCCACTCTTCAAATTCTAAGTAATCAAGCATACCCTGGCAGACAGAGCCCCACACCAACCAGGTTTTATGACCATGCCCCAATCATAAAAAAAAAAAAATCCACTCTGTATGAGGAGATAAGATGGAATTTTTTCTCAAGAATTTCAAACGGCTGGGCATGGGTGGCTCATGCCTGTAATCCTAGCACTTCGGGAGGCCGAGGCGGGCGGATCACCTGAGGTCAGGAGGTCGAGACCAGCCTGGCCAACATGGAGAAACCCCGTCTGTACTAAAAATACAAAAATTAGCCAGGCTGGTGGTGGGTGCCTGTAATCCCAGCTACTTGGGAAACTGAGGCAGAAGAATTGCTTGAACCCAGGAGGTGGAGGTTGTAGTGAGCCAAGATCGCACCACTGCCCTCCAGCCTGGACAAGAGAGCAAGACTCTGTCTAAAAAAAAAAAAAAATCAAGGCCTTTACAATTAAATCAGGTGTGTTAAATAGAAAAAAAAACATTTTGTAGTTTGTTGAAAACTATACTACAATTTTTAAAGGCACAAAGATAACTCCTGAGGTCTTGTGAGGAATGATTCATTGCCCCCAGAGTTTCTTGTCATATGGGAAGGATGGGTCGGGGTGAGGCCAGTACTGACTGAGGGAGGAAGATGCCCAACCCTTGGTCTCATGGTGGGATAAGAATTTAAGAAACTGCTCATTGGCTCTCTCAGTGACTAGGAACTTGCTTCCCTTCAAATATGTTTGTGTGCACCTTCCTATTCCTGAGCAGACTTTAGGCCTTATCTGCTCTGCTGTTAACCCAGGTGAAGTGCTCACCTAAAATAATCATAATTTTTTTAGTGCTGTATTTTACAGTGCTATATGCGTGTGTCAGTCAGCATTCAACCAGAGAAGCAAAGAAGACATATAGAGTGAGAGATTTGTTGCAAAATACTGGCTTATGTGATGGCGGCAATTTCAAAAATCCACAGGGCAGGCCATCAGGGAGGGCAGGCTGGAACTCAGCCATGAGCAGAAGTTGCTATCCACAGGTAGAATTTCTTCTGTTTCAGAGAATCGTCGGTTCTGCTTCTAAGGCCTTTCAACTGATCAAATCAAACTCACCAGGTTGTCTAGGACTATCTCCCTTACTTAAAAATCAACTTATTATGGACTTTAATCACATCTACAAAGGCCCTTCACAGCAACACCTAGATTAGTGTTTGATCGAACAACTAGAGATTGCAGCTTAGTCAAGCTGACATATCAAAAAGACCAATACATTGTGTATGTGCCAGGTGCTATTCTAAGGACTTCATGTATTTAAGCCTCTCAACAACTCTATGAGGAAACTGAGGCACAGGATAGTAAACTGAGGCTCAAGATTGTGTAACAAATAAATATTGAACGAGCATCCCAGCCCAATTGGTCTGGTTCCAGAGATTATGCTTCAACCATGATTTTACCGATTTGCTTTGGATTCAAGCTTCTCAAGTGCATTTCAAAATACTTTCTAGAATGTTCTTGTTGTTTTTTTAGTGGAAAATTGCTTTTTTAAATCAAAATTTCTCTTACTCCAGTAGACATTCTGACTCCTTTGTTTGCAATGTTGTTTTTATTTAAGGTCATGATGTTTCTGAGAGATAGGATTGTAATTACTCTCATAATTAATGACAAATATATAGATAGGTACATAATTTCGGTATTTGGTATTAACTTACTTTGTTTAACCTTCATCGAAAACAATTGCATTTATAGTCTGTTTTATAGATCTATTTTATAATGAATTATATAGATGGAACAAGTAAGGGTTAATTAATTTGAGGATCTGCCTAAGCTGAGAGACCTAGTGGCAGATTTAGAAATGTTTTCTCATGTATTCCAAAAGGAAATGTTCTACAACCCAGCTAAAGTCTCTGTTTGCTGTTTGGGAATAGAAGTGGGCAATGGAAACAAGAACAGTAAGAACAGTTTGGAAGGCAAAAAAGAAAAAAAAAAGGCAACCAGGGCCTAAGTTCACAAAATAGTCTGGAAATTATGTGAGAACTTAATTATTTTATATACAATATTTTGATGAGTAATCACCAAGGAGAAGAAAAAGCTATCATTTGTGTCAGGACTTTGTGGTGGTTTAAAGAACATGTTGATGACCACACTTGGCATGTTTCTACAAGCTGTCAAGGTTGGGAAGAGATGAGTACTCTCCCATCCTGCTGACCTTCACAAGCCCATAAGGAAAAGACCTGAACGGGCAGGTGTGAGCACTCTTGAATATGTTTGCCAATCAGAGGGAACTGTTCTTACGAGCCTGCCAAGGTGACTTCTGCTAAAAATGCCAGCAATATCCCAGCTGTCCTGACCTAGGGGTGCAGCTACAACGAAGGAGGCTTGAGAGATGTCGCCTCCCCCTACCCCACCCCAACCTGTCACTTTGAAGACTTGTCGCCTTCCTCCTCCTTCATTGAAATCTCACAGAGAAACATTTTATTCTCCAGATTACTGCTTCAGGAGATAGAAGGATAAAATAAAACTGCGATGGGGAAGGTACAGGTTTACTACTTATAAAACTTCTACCAGCAAATTGCCTCTTTCTTTCCTGCTTGCCTGCTTTTTATTTCTTTCTTTTAAAATTGTTAAATATTTTCAATACATAAAAACAAAGTCACAGATATCTATGTACCTACCACTGAGATTATGCAGATATTAACATGGTTTGAATTATTTGCTTTAGATCTTTCTTAAAAGACATAAAACATTATAGAATTAGCTACAGCCTTACTCCCTATTTTTCTAATCTCTTGTTCCCTAGACAAACTATTTTGAAGTTGCTGCGTATCATTCCCATCCATTTTTCTGTGCTCAGACTCTATCTTTTACTCAGTCAATCTAGCATCTATTTATATAGCCACATGATTCTGAGTGTTGATCATTATACGCATTTGGCATCTTATTGTATATCTCTTTTGGCAATTGACTTTTCTTATTCAATTTTGTGTTCTTGAAATTTTTACGTGATAACACTCGTAGATCTAGTTCATTCATTTCCTTTTTAAAATCGGTTTTAGTTTTTGTTTGCTATCACACACAACACTGCAATAAGCATTATTGTATGACTTTCTATGAACATGTGTTAGGGTTTGAACAGAAAGAACATCTACCAGTAGAATAGTACAGTTATGTGATGTGTGTATTGTGAACTTACGTGATGCAGCCAGATTGATTTCCAAAAGAATGGTGCTGATTTCATCTATCTCTTTCAGTGTAGGCTGGACTGACACCTATCACATGACTGCAAGGTGGTATCTTTCCATGGTACAGTACCACAGTTTGTTCAACCATTCACCCATGGCAGGACAATTGTGTTGTTTCCAGTTTGGAGTTATTTTGAATAGAGCCACTTCAAACATTTGCATAAAGATTTTTTGTGGAACATAAGTTTTCATTTATCTGGGAGAAATGCCCAGGCATGCAACTGCTTGGTCACATGGTAGTTACATATGTAGTTTTGTAAGAAACTTTCATATTCCTTCTAAAGTGACTATACCATTTGACATTTCTATTAGCCATGCATGAGAGATTCTCTGCATCCTCACCAGCATTTACTATTTTCACTATTTTTCTTAATTTTAGTCATGTTGATATCTCATGGTTATATTTCATTGTGGTTTTAGATTGCATTTTTCTAATGGCTAATGATGTTGAATATCTTCTTATGTGCTTGGTTGCAGATTATACATCCTCTCAGGTGAAATAATCTATTCATGCCTTTTAAATGTTTTCTAATTACATTTTTTGTTCATTACTATTTAGATTTGAGAGTTCTTTGTATATTCTAGATATGCAGTCATTTGTAGTATATGTGGTTTCCAAATATTTCCACCCATTCTTTTATTACATCCTGTTCAAAACGTCTTTCACGATCCAAAAGTTAGTTTTTTTTTTGTTTTTTTTCTCAAAAAATTCGATGATCTCTAATTTAATGAAATTTTCTCTTATGAATCACACTTTCGGTGTCAAGCCTGAAAACTGATTGCTTAGCTCTAGGTTTCAAAGATTTTCTTCTGTTTTTCTCTAAAAGTTTTACACACTTTGAGAAGCCAAGGTGGGAAGATCACTTGAGCTCAGAATTTCCAGACCAGCCTGGGCAACATAGCAAAATTCCACCTCTACAAAAGAATACAAAAAAAAAAAAAAAATAGTTGGGCATAGTGGCAGGCATCTGTAGTCCCAGCTACTCAGGAGGCTGAGCCAGGAGGACTGCTTGAGCCCGGGAGGCAGAGGTAACAGTGAGCTGAGATCGCGCCACTGCACTGCAACCTGGGGGACGGAGCCAGACCCTGTCTTAAAAAAAATTACAGTTTTACATTTTTAATTTAAGCCTATGACCCATTTTGAATCAACCTTTTATAAGGTATGAGTTTAATTTGAGGTCTTTTTTTTTTTTCTTTCTTCTGAACTCCACGTGCTTTAGCACTATTGGTTGAAAAAGTAGTCTCTCCTCCATTGAATTTCTTATGAACCTGTGTGAAAAATATCAGGTACATTTCTTGTGGGTCTACTTCTGGGTTCTCTTATGTTAGCATCCAACACCAAGAGCTCTCTCTTTCTCTCTGTCTCTCTCACCATACTTGTGAATTGAATAAATTACTGCCACAGGCTTTACACTGTCACTTTATTTACATGTCTATGCTGTTATTAGAGAGACTGGGCTTCCTAATTACCCCAAATACTGTTGGCAGGTCCCTATGTATTATGGAGTACCCAAAGTAAATCTCAAATCGTAGCATCCTGTATTGCTTGTGTGGCGTCCGTTTTATCAGCTCAGATGATTGAGTTCAAGATGAGAAATGGTGTGTTGCTAGAGATTCACTCACAAACTTTAGTCCTTCCATTTCCACTGACACCAAATGCAACACACTCTCCTGGAATATCATCAGGTTTCCTTTCCCAGTGGAATGTCTCAGCAGCACAGCTATAGTCATGCTTTTCAAAGCCAACCATTGAATTCAGGTTCTATGCTCCTGCCAACTAAATGCCTCATTGATTTTCCTTTATTGTTTCCAAATACATTGTGTAGATAAATGAGTGGTGGACAGGATTTAAAAGTTTGTATAAGGATTTAATGAAGATAAAAATCCAAATGTTTGGGTATTCATACATTGCTTATCCACTGTCTTTGGAAGCCAGTGGGAAAACATCCAAAAGGAGTCTTCTATTCTTTCCAACATTTGCTGCTCTAAGTTGGGTGGAAATAGCATTTGGTCCTGTTTGAATACTTATATGTTTTCAATTTTGGTCATAGCCAGAAACTGCCTCACTAAGCAATTCTGGGAAACACACAGGTACATCAAATTCTATTTGGATTTCCAAGAAGTTGGTGTGATGGGTTATAAATATGAGTATGCTCCATTTTGTTCAAAAGGGTCTGTATGACCAAAGTGATGAGCGTGGGAATTAAAGCAGTGGCTCAAAAGTTATGAGGCTTAGCTTTGCAAAGATTTGCTTTGTAAATCTGTGTGGATACTTTGGTTCCCTGGTTCTTTCATTGGCAAAATTTACAAATTCTAGCTAACAGGTTTCTCAAGAAAAAAAAGTTTAGTGCTTTAGAAATACACAAGAACATCACACACTGGGGCCTGTCATGGGGTGGGGGGCTAGGGGAGGGATAGCATTAGGAGGAATACCTAATGTAGATGATGGGTTGATGGGTGCAGCAAACCACCATGGCACGTGTATACCTATGTAACAAACTTGCATGTTCTGCACTTGTATCCCAGAACTTAAAGTATAATAAAAAAAGGAAAGAAATACACAAGAAAATTATAAAATTGTTGGTAGTTCGTGACTTTCTCTGAGACCATACATGGTATGCAGAAGAATCCCAAAAGATTCACATTGTTAATACCTGGCATCCACAAGAGGGCCATTATCTCTGTAAGTCAATATCTCTAAGGACCTAAATTGGCCTAGCCTAAAGGAAAATTTGGTCCATAATGTCAGAAAATAAGACTCTATTACTTGTGTAAGCTTCTTAATTTGAGATTCTTATTTCTTAGTCTCCTAGATTCTGCTGACCATCAAACAACCATCAAGAAAGTCTTCCTCAAGCCCCATCTTACACCACTCAATTGATCGTACACCTGTAGGGAGGTTCCTAGTATTTATGGCATCAAAATTGCACTTCAAGTCCAACACCAGCAGCATTCCTCCTTCCTGAAGGCCTAATGACATGATTTTATATATAATGGTTAATGTGGTGTTCGGTATGTTTCCCTAAATTTCAGCCTCCAGTGATTTTCACAACATTTTCCCAAATGTCAATTGGGTGTTATTTATTGGTTAATCCCTCCATAGTGAATATGCTGCTATCTAATAATCACGGAAAATCATGTCAAGCCAAACTTTGGACATAGATACCTCTGAATAAGTAAATAGGTGCTTTACATAGCCTACAAAGGGAAATAAAATAGCTATAATGTAATAGCTACCATTTATTGAGTCCTTACTCTACAACTGACACTGAACTAAACATTTATAATTTTATATTATTCTTACAACAACCCTAAAAGGCAACAACTATTATTCCTGTTTTAACAGTAAGTAAAATAAGATTTAGAGCGGTTAAGAGTCTTATCCAAAGTTACAGAACCTGTAAGGAATAGGGTGAGATAAAAGATAGGATTGGGACTCAAGTTGAGGGTTCTGTTTCCAGAAACATTTTCCATAGGGTTGTGCTATCACTAATCCCTCTCACTACGTAAAGCCAGGGGTTTGGAGATAGTGGCGTAACTTCTGATTACCCTCATGCCCTGACCACCCCACCTCCTGCTTGTCTTTCTATAAACTTGCTGCATTCTAAACACTGACATCCCAGACTGACAACTAGGGCTTTGTGAATCTAGACACGCCCACTACAAACACAAGCCACTAACCTGAGGACCTCTGAGTGTCCCCAGTCCTACACAGGAAACAGGAGAGTGTTGAGATTATTTGAAGATTCCAGAAGGCCATCTTTACTTTTAGCTATCTGTATAAATTCTATGGTTACTTCTTTCAAGAGTCCAGTTGTATATTTTTTCATATAATTTTTTCATATATGTATACATATATGCGTATATTTTTTCATATAATTGCACCAGTAATTCAATGCCTAAGCAGAAAATGGTAATACGAAAAAACATTTGGATAAATTCTTAAGTACAGTAATCACTGGAATAGTTTAAAACAAGTCAGTCAGTGGCTATTTTTTATAATGTATAAATTTCTGAGAATGTTACTTTAAATACATTATTCAAAAAAATTTAATTTCTACAGTACAGATGTGTGTTGATTCTACCATATAAATTTGTATTAATTTTTTGAACTTAAGAACATGGAATAATTTATAAAGTATGTATGTGTTTTTGCATTTGTTACAGGGATGGCTTATGTTGGAATCTGCTTATAATTTTCAACATCTTTATTAATTATAGGCTATGCTACGTTGCTGTTTCAAAATCCAAACAATGAATTCATTTTTTTATCTGAAAAGAAATCTGATACTTTTGCTTAAGACAATAGGCATGAATAAATATATAATATTTATCAACTAATTACTAATAACCGTATTACTAAGATCTGCTAGATTCTGGGTATAGCCAGTTTTTCATTATTAACTTACACAAAGCACACAAATGAAGCAAGAAATTTTATTTTATTTACTCATTTTATTCACAGGCATGACTTGGGGTTTTGATAAAACAATCTCTCTCCTCTTTAGACCAAACAACTCTTTCTCCTTCTTTAAACTAAAATTTTGAAGTTAGCCAGTGATTGAAACGTCACCCAGCAAAAAATGATTGTTGAATATCACTTGTAATTTTGATAGTACAAATATGGGTTTTGTGTTTATATATTAATTGGTTATCAGTGAGAGGACTTTCTCTTTACGCTGTTTTGTAGGAACCCACTTAACTAGTTTTCATGTTGTTCCTAAGTTTAACTAGGACATGCAGAATCACTTAGTGTGAGCTAAGCTGTATTTAGTTAAAATGCTAAAAATTATCTGGGCGCAAAACTAAAGATTTTTGTGTAGTCAATATTGGTCATGAATTTCATACACTCTATAGCCTTTTATGGAATTTGTATTGTAGTCTTTCTTCATGCTTGCTTTACCCAGAAATATACTCATTATAAGTGTTGGCCTGTGCAAAGCAGAAAAACGATGACATATGAAAATGGTTTCTTACAAGGACCTTTCTTCATTTTTATGTTTTTGTTATTTACACACAGCATGTGTATGAGCTGTTCTCTTCCACAAGTCTAAAGAGAACTCTTAGAGGGTGCAAGGTAGGGAACTTATCTCCTCACTGCCTCTCTTCACCTATTTTTCCTTCAATGTTCTGTGGTCCATGGTAGTCCTTCTAGTCTATGTAGAACCATGGTAGCATAGCCCTTTATCCCTGTATTTAATCAGGGGACTAAATGCCAGCTTTCTTAGCAATTCACAGATTGTAGCATATAATAGGCCAAATTAGCCGGCTTTACATTTTTAAAAAGTTCCAATAATATCAGAAAATAATTTTAGGTGGAATTATTGTATCTTTCTCCTTTCCTTCTCATTTCTGCTCATGTGCACTCTTACTAATTTTGCTTTTGAAGAAAAATGTTAATTTTACATATATATGTTTATTATTTTAAACTGTTATGTATAACTTGAAAAGAAAAATGATTCCTACATATCAGTATGTCAAAGATGCTCCAAAGAGAGCTCTGGTTAAAACGTTTAAGGAAATATTTAAACATACTGAAAAAACATAAGGACATACTCATATTGAAATGGGAATATTGCAGCAATTTACTCTTATTTCACTCTAGCAAATATGGGAAAAATTCAACTTATTCTCAGGTAATAAAGTCTGGTGTACCAAAATGTTGAAAAAAATGAAATCGATAAAGAAGTCACAAATGTGTAAAGCAAACATGAGAAATAACAGCTCAAACAACTAAATTATATAGAAGAGAATGTCAGAAACCAGGGGTTTATTATCTATACCTCACAGCAATTTGAAATGACTAGATTCAAAGTACATTTATGAAAGAATAACATTCAGTTTCTAAAAGATTTTAAGAACACACAAATAGAATATTGACTTCTTGTTATGCTCTGTAAAATACAAAACTCAAAACCAAATTCAGTGAATCAACTTGATAAAATTAAGCAACAATGAGCTTTTCTCAAAAACTTAATTTTTCCTAAAGAATTATTTTAAATTATGTCATTAATGTTTCAAATTCGATCTGATTTGATTCCTCATAAAATACCTATTTTCAAAAAAAACTCACCAGTTTAATGGTAAGATGAAAAAACGACTAGCCTGGTATTTTTTTCTTTTTGGTTATTTTTTTGAATTTTATTTTTGTGGATAAATATTAACTGTATATATTTATGAGGTACAATGTGATGTTTTGATATATGTTTACAATCAGGCTAATTAACAAATCCATCACTTCACATACTTGTCATTTTTGTGTGTGCTGAAACATTTAAAATGTACTCTTTTAACAACTCTATTATTATTATAGTCACAATTCTATGTGATAGATCTCTAAAGCTTATTCCTCCTGTCTAACTGAAACTTTGTACTCTCTGATCAACAACTCCCTTTTTCTCAACCACTCCTTTTCCCCAGCTTCTAGCAACACCATTCTACTCTCTACTTCTACAATTTCAACGTTTTTAGATTCCTCATACATGTGAGATGATGCAGTATTTGCCTTTCTGTGCCTGGCTTATTTCACTTAGCATAATGTCCTCCAGGTTTATCCATGTTGTTAAAAATGAGAGGATTTTCCCTTTTCTTTTTTTTTTTTTGAGACGGAGTCTCCCTCTGTCCCCCACCCTGGAGTGCAGTGGCCCGATCTCTGCTCACTGCAAACTCTGCCTTCCCAGGTTCACACCATTCTCCTGCCTCAGCCTCCCTCAGTACCCGCCACCACGCCCGACTAATTTTTTGCAGTTTTAGTAGAGACAGGGTTTCACCGTGTTAGCCAGGGTGGTCTTGATCTCCTGACCCCATGATCCGCCCTCCTTGGCCTCCCAAGGTGCTGGGATCACAGGGATTTTCCCTTGTTTTTAGGCTGAATAGTATTTCATTGTTCATATATACTACATTTTCCTGATCCATTCATTCCTTGATGGACACAGAATGCTTCCATATCTTACCCATTACGAATAATGCTTCAGTGAACATGAGAATGCAGGTATCTTTGGAATATGGATTTCAATTCCTTTGACCATATACCAGTAGTGGGATTGAAGGATCATGTGGTAGATATACTTTTAGTTTTCCGAGGAGTCTCCATACCATTTTCCGAAATGGCTGTATTAATTAACATTTCCACCAACATTGCATAAGGGTTCCCTTGTCGGCACTCCCTCGCCAACATTTATCTTTTGCCTTTTTGATGATAGCCATTCTAACAGGTGTGGGGTGATATCTCATTGTGGTATTAATTTGCATTTTCTTGATGATTAGTGAAGATGAACATTTTTTAATATATCTGGCAGCCACGTATGTCTTCTTTTGGTAAGTATCTATTGAGGTCCTTTGCCCAATTTTTATTGGATTATTTGTTTTCTTGCTATTGCATCGAGTTCCTTATATGTTTTGGGTATTAGCCACTTATATGGTTTGCAAATATTTTCTCCCACTCCACGAACTATTGCTTAGCTCTATTGTTTCCTTTGCTGTGCGGAAGCTGTTTAGTTTGACGCAATCTGATTTGTTTATTTTTCTTTGTTGACTATGGTTTTGTGATCGTATCTAAGAAATCTTTGCTCAGATGAATGTAGTAAAGTATATCCTCTTTGTTTTCTTTTAGTAGTTTTACAGTTCAGGTCTTACATTTAAGTGTTTAATTTGTTTTGTGTTGATATTTGCATATGGTGTTAGATAAGAATCCTATTTCATTTTTCTGCTTGTGGATATCTAGTTTTCCAACACCACTTATCAAACAAACTGTCCTTTTTTATTGTATGTTTTTGGCATCTTTGTTGAGAATCAATCGACCATAAATGCACAGGTTTGTTTCTAGGTTCTCTATCCTGTTCCATTGATTAATGTGTCTATTTTTATGTCCATATCTGCATGGTATATTTTATACACTGCAAGCTGCACCCCATATGTTATGTACCTATCAGGATGGAGGAAGAATGTGCTTTGATGTCAGTAAGGACCAAGACAGGGTGCCACCAAAAAGATAGTTACCAGTTTGCAGGCTCAACTGCAGTGTGTCCTCCAGAGTATCAAAAGATCCAAAATTTGTGTCACAGACAAAAGTAGAACATATTCTAGAACTTCAGGAAAAGTACCAAAACAAGAAAAAAAATGAATTTTCCATGAGATAATTCTTTCTATTTCTACATGATTGAATGGGTACAGTATTCTTTTGTGTACATAGAGTAAGCTTCAGTTTCCTCTCTTCTGTAAATAAATAGCACACTAATTGCAGATAACCAGAAAACAGAACCAAGTAATTCAAATTGGCACAAGCACAAACAAGAAAGACAATATCAAACTATGGTAGATTAAACACTCCAGAATGGTGTTCTTCCTTCTCTGTCAAAATATACATATATATTATCTATAATATCTATAGATAATATAGACATAAATAAATATGAGTCCCATGATATTTGACGTTTCTTTCCTTGTAATGAATATCAGATACCTATAATTTATGACACACAGCGATTGTTTCATCAGTTGCATTTTCTTTCAAACTGCAGTGAAACTTCTGAAGAGGAAAACTTCATAAGTTCATGGTGAGTTTCTATCTCTGGTTAAGCATTGCAATAATAATTCATGGATAAACAACAGCTGCAAAAAACATTAAGATATTATGAGTATATGAGTGTGGGAGTGTGTGTGTTTTAGTAATTGGGAATTGTTGGCCACATTAAAAGCCCATGTTATTACAAACAGGAATTTCACTACAACGCACCGTAATGCAAAGGTATGAAGAAAACCTAGCCAAGTAAAGAGAATCAGACATGCCCACTTGTTAAATCAGAAAGAAATTCTCTAAGAGAATTCCAAGGAAATTTCCTTGGAAAGATAATTCCCCAGGAAAATGTTATATTTTCTGGAAGAACCAAGAGAACTAAAAAAATTATTGTAAATGCAAGTATTTATGCCAAGAGAATCTTGTTACTTAGAACACAAGCCTGCCATCAAAACTCTATTTTTGTTTAAGTAACAGTTAAGAGTGCAATCCACAACGGGGTGCCAGCAGCCAAAGCTGTCTGAGGGGATGGCCATGGGCTTCAGAGCATGGGCCAAGAGAGAACAAAAACACGATGTACAAAGAAAAGGTGTTATCAAGAACCAAGAAGATGGTCAAACGAACATCAGACTAAAAAGGCAGGCACAAAGGCAGGCTCCAGTCCCAAGACAGTAGGGTGCAAACTAAAGAAACTAGAATACAACTATCAGGTTCAGAACATGCTTGCTGATCTGGTGGCTTTTATAGGCTGCTTTTAACTTCAAGCCTGGGTGGGGAGGTAGTTATTAAGGCCACTCTGGTTCATCCAACATGATGAACACATCATCTGATTGTATTTTAGTTTTACATATGTGGGAAAACAGAATAAAATAAATAGAAGCTGTGCATGTGTGTGTATGTGTAGCATGTGCACAAATACACATATGCATATTTGCAACCACAGCTAAAATCACAGCCCGAGGGCACCTAAGTGCAAACCCCTTCAGGCCAGAGTCTGCAGTGTGTGTTGTTGCTGTTTTTAATCTTTATATTTCTAGCCTCTTACACATTTTATATATTATAATATATGTTTAACAAATGAATGAGGAAGAACTTTTGTGTCTTTCATTAAAATGTGTTTTGCAGTTCTATTTATCAGGGGTAAAGAGTTGTACTTAAACACCTGGATGTCAAAATACTAAAAATTGATTGCAATATTGTCAAAAGTCATCACCATCTTTTTAACCTTAAATCTACTTTCATAAATTAAAGAATTCTATACAAGTTATCCTGTGGAATGGGGGAGTGCTGAAGAGAGATATGAGAGAGCCATCTGGGGAGTCAGAAATATTCTACTTCTTGATCTGAGAGGTCGTTACATGGGTATATAGATAAGTACAATTCATCAGGTCAAACACCAGATCTGTGCATTTGACTGCATGTAAGTCATACTTCCAACAATAACATTGTGTAAACCAAATAGAACGTATCTTTTGGCCAAACCTGGGGAAAAAATCTGCTTTTATCAAAAGAATTCACTGCAGGAATAATTTGGCTTCGCTGAAAGAATATTGCAGAGGTAGATCCCCAAATAAGTATCTGGGGATGGAAAGCAGAAAAAGACTTTTGGAACTAAAAGCTTAATTGCATTCTGCATAAGCATGAACATAATGAACACATCATATAATAGTCACTTTGCAAAAGAGCTATCAGTATGCTTTCTGGAATCTTCACTAATGTAACATGAGCTCACCCCATGCTCACACTCTCACCTTCTTGAGATTTACCCAGGTCTTTTGTTCACTCCACGGCAGGGAATAATTTCAGAGGTTTTTTTTGCTGTGGTTGAGCACAAAAGGACTGAGCCTGGCTGTTACGGAGACTGGCCCTCTGCACCTATTTTTTAGCTTCAGTACCCATTCCCTGTTTATTTTCTGTTGGCTTGCTTCCCAAAGCATTTGAAATTTTCAGAGTGATCTAGAACCAAGGTTTTGAGGACTAGCTCCATGTCTGTGTGAGAGTATACAGCACAGTCCCTAAGACTGAGCAGTCCTGGGGCCAAAACCCTGTTGGGCATCTTTCACTGCCACAGGTAGGGATGGGGAATGATTTGTTTAGCATTCAAATGAGTCACATAATACCAGCAGCACAGAAAGTTATCATTTCTTAGTTCACTTGCATAACATTAAGAAAAAAATTAAATAAACAAATATGGATTATTTTTATAATGAATGCAATCTTCTTAGACTAATAGCCAGAGAAGAGCTATGATTGTTGTATGTCTAAAAATCCCAAATGGCAAAATGTAATTAAAGTTAGAACTGTTGAACAAATAAACCTGTTAAAATACATAATATTACCAGGCAAAATAGCTATGTGTTTATCATTTTGCCACTGTAATTACATTCACTACAACTCTTCATGCATATATTAATATCTCACTAACGTTATAGAGGCTAAAATATAAATTGCAGAGCACTGAGCATAGTTCCAGCCAAAAAGTTGGAAATACATGGTAAAAATGCTTGTCATTAAAAAACCAAAATAAAAAGGCCTTGGATTTGATGTTGCTACTAGTTGCTTTACTGAGAAGTAAAAGATTCTTATAACTACATGTGTACTGGTTTCAAATGAAGAATCATTATGTACCTCTACATGGGTATCTGGTTTGAAAAATTATGAAGTTATTTATCGTGGGTCTCTTGGAGCATAAGGCACAGAACTTGTTTAATTTGACATGAAAAAGGAAATACCTGGAAATGAACCTAAGTTGCTATTCCTACGTTAATAGTAGACAAATATTTTTAAGTAATCTCAACTAATTTCCAAGATTATGAATAGACTGTAATTAGATAGATGTCGGTTAGAGTGGGTGTGTTAGTTATTAAGAGTCAGGAGAGGTCAGGAAATTAATTCCCATGGGGTGAAACTCTGTACCAAAAATAAGCAAGAAGAGGCTTTGAAATGATTTCCAAAAGCTTGACAAAAATTAGTGCCAAAGATTGTATGGGGGTAAAAAAAGATTACACGTAATGAATAGTAAAAGAAGAAAGAGGTAGAAAAAGAGGAAGGGAAGGAAAATGAGAAAGAAAACCAAATAATTTGTGAGTACAGAACATACAAAGAATCTTCATTGCTGAGTTAATAAAATACTGTCTTTAGCACCAATAAATTACAGAAACAGGGATTGGAAAAATTTAATAGAAATCACAAGCCTTTAAAAATAACACTGGCAATAATTAAAAACCTTTCTCTTAAAAGCTTCCTATTGTTAATTGGTTTACTTTCATTTAGATATAAATTAATTTCCATAAATTAACTTTTACCATCAGAATAGCTAAAAAATATGGAAAGCCTAGAAATTGACAGAGCAGAGTCAATATATTGAGCAAAGTAATGTGATGGTCCATAATCTCTATCATGATTAATGTCTAATCATAATCTTCATTATTTTTGGAGGGCCATTTTTCATCATGATGGCTGCATTTTATTTTGAAATTATTTAAGAGAATTAAATATTTCGTTAAGTGAAAATTAATGTGTCTTTATTCATGACTGAGTGAGCCATTACAAGTGTTTTTCAAATTCTGTTCTTTTAAAATAAACACCATGAATGGTCATTTAAGTTAGTCACCATACCTATTTTTCCCACGACATAATGACTACAACTGCCCTAATGAGTCCAACTGAATGGCTATTGTGCTTGTGGTTTGGGAGGTGAAGTTCTATTTCCTCACATTTGGATTTTAGTCAAATCAGTAATTCAAGCCAGGCCACTGAAACACCTACCAATTTTAAGAAATTCAAATTACTCTCATTTTATGATGGATTAAAACTTAAATCACCTTGAAGGATATTACCCAACCAGTTAATTTATATATTTGAGGATAGAGAGTACAAATGGATCATCTCAAAATGAAAAATATTATATGGCAATTGGTCCCCACAACCCACAGGTATGCACACATGCAAGACACAGATTTGATCTCTCCTTAAACAACAAGTCATTGTTTGTTTAAGCCTTGGATAAAGACTAAGATTCTTAATATCATTGGTCAGGGCCCTGACCATCATTCTAGCCTCATTCCCGGCCCTTTCTCTCTAATACATTGTGCTGCTGCAATGCCAGCTGACTTAGGTTCCCAAATACTTAATGCTACATTATCCATGAGCATTTGTATGCACCATTCTCTTTTAATGGAGCAATTTCTTACTTCTTCAACTTGTTATCTCCTGCATCCTTTCCTTCAAACCTCATTTGAAATATCAACTCATCCAGGAAGATTTGTCTGATGCTAACAGCTCATTTAGATGCCCTTGTCAGGGTGTTCATAGGGTAATCACTGGTTTGGTGGGTCTCTACGATGGGATTATAAGCTATTGAAGAATAGAAAGCTGTGTTATTAATCTTCAGTTCCCAGGACTTGCCATATACCTGATGTATAGCTGGATGTCACTAATTCAAGCAAGTTGACAAAAGGGATGAGCCAGCAGAAATAAAAAGGACGGGAGGAAAGACAGACAAAATGAAAAGCAATGACTGTTCTATAACTGCCATATACCACTCTATGTCAAAAACCACTCTATACTTGTACTAATCTGCCCTTTAAAATGTTTTTAAACACTCTTACATATATTGCCCACACAGGACATCTCCTTGAGCTTGATATGAGGAACCTGCACTTTAAAGAGATTTTAAAGATTTGCCTAAATGCAAACAGGGAGTTAAATACAGGATTGGAACTAGGCCTTATCACCCCTCATTACAGCTTCCTTCTGCCATGTTGCAGTGTTACAGTGTGCTGTGCGCTTCAGAGCAAACGTGCACCAGGAAGGGGAAGGGGTAGCAGGAAAGTGTGTCCCCAGAATACTTTCATCTAATAAAAACAGAGAGAAAATATCTCTTCCTACTTTAAGTATATTTAACCTCAGAACAAAACTAGATGACCTGGCTAAATGAGTTGGGAGACCAATTTTCAGGAAATCAGGCAGAGATGTACAGGCCTTGGTGGTGGTAACCAGGATTCCATGTAGCACTTTCAAATAGAGCAGTACTGAGTGAGAGCTATCCTGAACTTGTGGAATTCCCTGTGGAATGCACAAGGTGCAAAAATAGGCAATCAGAATAGGTTTAACTTTATCAGCAAAGAATGAGTTCAGGCATGGAACAAAAATCCGGGCCAGATCACTTGGCTGCTGTCACAGAGAGACCATGTAAACTCAGGTCATTGCTGAAAAGATGTGGTTTGAAGTCTTTCCAAGGTGCTGGCAATTTCTGAAGAGCCATATCCACAGAGGTACCGATAGAGAGGCCTGTGAGATCACCCGGTACAGAGTGCAAGTATTTTCGATTATTCTTTGAGGATAAGGCCCAAACTCCCAGCTCCCTTTCACGGAGCACCTGAGCTCGGCAGCCCAGTGAACATGTGTTTCTCTCTGCAAGACATACTTGGGAATAGGAATTCTCTTCTCCTTTTGGAACAGCGGATTTCTTCCCTTATATACTTGAAACAAACAAACAAACAAACAAAAAAACCCTCTGCTTCCCACCCATTTTGGAGGAAAGACTCCAGTAGGATATGGGGTCACCTAACCCAGAGGAAGCTATCCCAACCGGAACAGCATTGTGCAATATGCACAAAGTCCTTCAATAGACATTGGATGTCAGCACAAGCCTTAATTGAAACCAAGTCCATATTCACTCCCTAATGACCACAAGAAGGAAGGAACTGAGAGGGTTCCTCCACTCACTAACTGCCTATGTGATATTGGCCACCTTTTTTCCTTCTCCTGTGCCTCAAAAATCTCACACTTCAATCCAGCATGATATCCTATAGCAATACAGTGCTGAGACTACAATGCTATGAATAATTTTGAGGTATTTACTTACAGATCTTTCAGAGAAGCAATGGAGGGAACAAGTTAATACAGGCAGATGTGAAAAACAACCAGAAGCTCTCAAGAGGCCACAGATAAGTCCTGGGAGGTTTCTTCTTATCAGAAAAAAAAAAAAAAAAGACAGTAGAATTTTTCTGCTATTGCTGTGTATGAATGCATAAACATTTTGTTACCTGGCCATAAACCCACCTTGAAATGTGATCAGCGTCAATTCCACCCAAGGATAGTGTCTCAATGGGCTGTTATATCCAATATTAACATGAATTTAGTATCTTTAGGGACACAGAATTATCGTTCATCAGAATATTAATTAGAAATGTTTGAACCATGTCATGGTTTACTCTTTTATTTTCTAATTGGAATTCATTCCAATAAATCCAAATTGTTTTATCCCTCCACATGACCACAATACTCGAAAAAGTCAGAACAATCCCCCACTTACTTGCTTGTTACCAGGGCCTAATGTTAAATATTGCAAGTGCAGAGTACCCAGACACGATGCTGTTAGCTATTTAAAGGCTATATGCTAGATACATCTTGCAAATAAATGAAAAAATAATATATTAATGCCCTGGGCCCCTTTTTCACCAGATTTATAAGCACAAAAGTGATATGGAGAACTGACAGTAACTTTAATATATATAAATATCTCAATTGGACAATCCAGGCACAAAAATACATTGTAGCTTGGTGCTCATTAAGTTTATGTTTTATGCATTTCCATTACAGGAGTTAATATGTTTCTTGGTTTCTATGTTCTCAAATCTCCTATGATACCTGGTCTTTAAAGTATTATACAAAATATCAGGTATGCATTAATCTATAAAGTTAAAACGTTGTGTTTGTTTATACCAACCACCCCAAAGCAGAGTTCCTTCTCATAGTGAGGTGTTTCCTAAGAGTGTGATAGAATATTTTTAAATTGGCTTTGACAAGCACATTCTGAGGCTGATTTCTCACAAATGCATGCTGTCTATATCCACACACACTGTGGGCCCCACCATGAGCTCTGGGTGGAATGCTCAAAATTTCCTCTCGTTTGATCTCAATGACCAATGACCTGAGCTGTAGAAAATGTTCCTTAAGCTTGCTGAGGAGAGTTATTTTTGATTTCTTTGGTTGGCGTGCTCTATTTTCTCACTTAATGGAAAGGGATGAGAAATGAAGCATCTTTGTTTAGCTCTACAATGGACAATTTTCCAGCTACTTTAAGGCATTCTGTTTAGAAAGAGAGTCCTGGAAATCATTTCTTCCTGAATTTATAACTTGCTCTGTGTTTTCAGAGTTTTTAATTCAATGCAGCTTTAAAATTAAAATGTGTGAGCTCACTCCTTATTTTCCTAAGACAAATATAACAACTTCCATCTTGGTCATTGAATCCTTTATGCAGGCAATCAACCAGAGGTCAGGTTTGTGATCATGTGGCAAGCATTTGACTAATGAAAAACATGGATACTTTCTAATCACTTAGGTTTGAAGAGTTTGTGCAATTGTCCCAAGACCTATCAGCTCTAATTTACCTGATTCTGTCTTTCTGCCTCTCTTCTTTGGTAAGGGATGATCTATTTTTGTTATTGCATCACATCTGGAAATTATAGAGGTAATAGTATTAGCATGACTCCTCTCTAAAGGGTTCCAGGTTGAGACGATGTCACTGCATACATTTGGGAGAGAAGGTACTAGGTAGTGGTGGTTTTGTGTAAAAACCTTATGTTCTAAACAATGGTTTAAAATTACATTTTGAAAGACATTTCTGTGAATAGTTCATTTATCAATTCTCACCTTACTTCTGGCTCTGCCTCTGATGATCATTCAGTTTACTCTCCTCTTCCTTTATACTCAGCCACCCTTCTACACAGACCTGTCCCAGAAGTCTTTAAGGAACTCAGATATTTAGATAGAGTCAGTAATATCTAATAGAAGAGTTCTTTCATCCAGAAATGCTATTTCCATTTATTTTATTGAGGCTACTCCTGCAACTGTCTCTGTAGCAAACAATTTCCTAGTCTGTGTGTGAACACGTCCAATAATAGCTGTTGCATGAAATGAAGAGTTGAATAAAGAAGAAGTGCTGAAACAAAGAAGATGGAAAGAATTGAATGGTGAATGTGACAATAATGAAGTGCATAAGCAATTCCACAGGTGAAGAGTGGTGAAGCAGAAATGGTGGTTTTGTTTTTGTGACTGTGTTTCTAATTTAATTGAATCAAAATAACATGAGAGAGATATTCCTTGCCTGAAGCTCACAATTTCAATTCGTCAGAGAGATTGGATAGTTACACATAAAAAGATGAAAATAAGGTAGGTAGGGTATAGGAGAGAGGGAGGAGATAAAAAAGACTCAAGTAAAAAGAATCCAAAGGTGAATAGGTCATTGGTGGCAACTGTTAACAGAAGCTTATTTGGAATATTTCACTTGCACCCTGCACCATTCAGAATGATTTTTGCAATTCCTTTCATTGAGCTGGATCAATCTGTTGTTTTTCCCTTTATCCTCATACACTGCTTTCTGCTGTACTTGTAGCTTATTGAGTGTGTATTCTGTGTTGATTCATTATGTTTATGTAGAAGGCTAGGAAGGCCTGTCAGAATTCCATTTAGGTTGCTTGTCATGAGCTCATCAACACCTGGCAGGTTTGTTCTTCTTTCCTCTTGTGTGACCCAGGCAGATCTTTGATGCAGGGAGGCAGGCTCCATCAATAACCAGGACCAAAGGCAAACCCAAGGGTGTCATTGTGGTGTGATTTGCAGGTAGCAGGGCAGGGGAAAGAAGAATGCCAATTAAGTACAATACAAGTGTGCTGTGTATACATATTCCTAGTGAGGTTCGTAATTCTCAGGGCTTTTAGATTGTGAATAATTGACACCCCTGTAAGGTGGATCACTATAATTGTCCCCATCACTGAAGAGGAAATTGTCTTGCACTCTGGAAAGGCTCATTTATGCTCTGTGTAGATTTGCTGCATACCCAGTACTTCCCAGGGGTGCTGTGAGGACCAATTACTAATTATCTGGAAGAGCTCTTATGCTCTGATGAGATCCTTTGGAATGTAGGCATCTGTGAAACAGTGATGATACCTTCTCCCTGTTTTCTATCACACTTGGCAAAGGGCCGGGCACTTTTGGTCATCTAATCAACGCTCTCTGAAAAAGGGAAGAGGATTCAGGAGAGAGGACGCTCCACCCAACCATGATTAGAAAAAGAAGACCAAGGCAGGGCGCGGTGGCTCACGCTTGTAATCCCAGCACTTGGGGGGCCGAGGCGGGTGGATCACGAGGTCAGGAGATCGAGACCACGGTGAAACACCGACTCTACTAAAAATACAAAGAATTAGCCGGGCGTAGTGGCGGGCGCCTGTAGTCCCAGCTACTCGGAGAGGCTGAGGCAGGAGAATGGCGTGAACCCGGGAGGCGGAGCTTGCAGTGAGCCGAGATCGCGCCACTGCACTCCAGCCTGGGTGACAGAGCAAGACTCCGTCTCAAAAAAAAAAAAAGAAAAAGAAGACCAAATTAGTAGAGAAGCTAATTTCATGTGACCCTTCCATTTAAATGATTTTTTAAAACCTGAGAATGTTAAGGAAAAAAAAAAAGAGAGAGAAATTTGAGAGAGGCCTTATGTCCACCAGGTACGAAAACAAGGATAATAAACATTCAGCAGGATATCCACGTGAAAAACTAAAAACACTATATAGCAATATCCAACACAAACAATATATATGACCAAAAGGAAGCATAATGGCATGGTAAACCAGAGCCTTGGGATGGTTGGAGTTAATCTGGGAACAATTTCAAGGAAAGAGTGTTGGTTAAGGTTCCACCATGAAATGATAATGGAGTGAGGCACATCCGCTGTTTTATGATGTATTCCTATTGAGTAGGTAGCATGGTGGTTATGAGCATGTTTTAGAGTCTGTGGGCCTGATGGATGCAGCCATGCACCTCTAGTTGGCATTTTTAATCTTTCTCAATTTTTCTTATTGCTCAGCCAAAGAAATAATAGTATATGTCCAATGAAGATTTGAGACAGATTAAGTGGGACAATACCTGTCAAAAGGTGAGAAGAGTGTCTGCACATAGTATATTACCAATAAGTCCATTGTTGCCACAGTTGTTGCTTAGGTCCCAGCATGAAGTAAGCGTTCAGTGAAAAATGGATGATTTCATTCATACCTGGGAGGACAATGATGGACAGAGGGAAGAGAGAGTGGTTACTAGGCTCTTCCTCTGATGGTCCCTTGACGACTCAATCCCGTGTATCCAAATTCAACACCCATTCAATCACAAGGCCCCAAGTTGTACAATAAATTAACAGGGAGAATCCAATAACACCTTCTGACTCTTGTGTCCATTTCTAAAGGGTATCAGATGGGCTGGGCATGGTGGTTCATGCCTGTAATCCCAGCACTTTGGGAGGCCAAGGCAGGCAGATCACCAGAGATCAGGAGTTCGAGACCAGCCTGGCCAACATGGTGAAACCTTGTCTCTACTAAAAATACAAAAAATCAGCTGGGTGTGCTGGCGCACACCTATAGTACCAGGCTGAGGCATGAGAATCACTTGAACCTGGGAGGTGGAGGCTGCAGTGAGCTGAGATCACACCACTGCACTCCAGACTGGGCGACAGAGTGAGACTCTGTCTCAAAAAAAAAAAAAAAAAAAAAAAAGTACCAGATGTATCTGTTTTCTGTAACAGAGTTAGAGAGAGAACAGTGGGAATATGAAGTTTAGAGATGTGCTAGTATCCCATGATTAAAAACAAAAATAAAATAAAAGAGGAAACAACTCTCATCAACGCTACAGTGTACTTCTCTTTTTGTAGGAACGTCACCTTCCTTCACTTCCCAACAGTCAGCTTTCTTTAAAATACCTTCTGTTCTTCAAGCTCCATTTGTTTTTCCACTGCTACGATTTGGTTTCTACCTCTTTTCTCACAACTGTGCTCACCAAGGCCTCAATGCTGCCTTCATTAATTGATCCCACAGCCACTTTTTAGCCTTTTCAGCCTTGACTTCCTTGCTGTAGCTGACACATCGTTGGCCCTTTTCACAAAGTGAATTTTCCCTCTCACTAGTTGCCTTGTATGTCATTACTCATTTCTGGTTTTTATTCTGCATTTCTGACTGCCCCTTCCCAGGTTCTTTCCAAGATCTCTTGCTGTCTACTAACATCATTAGTATCCCTGGCTCTGTGTGTCCCTTGCTCCCTTAATCCACCCTGCAGAGAAGCCCCTAGACCCTCTAACTTCATGTCCTTCCTCTCTTCCTCTCCACACATGGTCCAAATCTCTCTTAGCTCCATGACTTTCCCTGAGGGCCTCGCCTCTGTACTTTCGAATGTATCCAAATTTCTGCCTGGAATACCCACCCACATTCCCATTGGTCTAATTCCTGGTGATCCTTCAGTTCCCAGCTTAGATGTCATTACTACAGAGACATTCCTGATCTTTAAGTAACCAAGTCCCCTCACATGAGTTTCCTCCCTTATAATACTCTCATTTTCTTTTAATTACTTGTAAATGTCTGCATTCCCTGATGGGGTAAATTGGGGCATCCCCACTTATGACTTTGTACAATTTGTACTACAAAAGTTTCAGGGCAGAGAGAGTAAAGAGGCATAGAAATCTCGACCGGGTGCAGTGGCTCACACCTGTAATCCCAGCACTTTGGGAGGCCGAGGAGGGTGGATCACAAGGTCAGGAGTTCGAGGCCAGCCTGGCCAACATGGTGAAACCCCCCATCTCTACTAAAAATACAAAAATTAGGCAGGCATGGTGGTGTGCACCTGTAATCCCAGCTACTTGGGAGGCTGAGGCAGCAGAACCGCTTGAACAGGGAGGTGGAGGTTGCAGTGAGCCGAGATCATGCTACTGCAGACTGGACAACAGAGACAGACTGCATCTCCAAACAAACAAACAAACAAACAAACAAACAGGCATAGAAATCTCATGTGTGCTCTGTGATCCCTGGTTTGGGACAACTCTGCTCAGTGACTTCACTGTTATTTAATTTGCACAGAAAGAACATTAAGGCCAGCAGAACTGCTATTCCCTAATAACTTGAAAGTTTGTGAAGGAGAAACTGTGTCTGTGTTATACATCACTGAATTCTCACTCCTAGCACAGTGCCTGGAGTTTTTCAACTGAGTATTGCTAAATGTATAAATCCTCCCCATTGCCATGTTCTGGAACCGCACTGTCCCATACGGTAGTCCCCAAGCCACATGTGGCTACCGAGTACCTGACATATGGCTTGAGATGTGCTAAGTATAAAATACACACCACGTTTAAGACCTGGCAAGAAAACATCTTAATAATTTCGTATTGATTACAAGATGAAATAACATTTTAGTTATATTGTGTTAAATAAAACATGTAATTAATGTACTAAATAATTTGCATTTGAGGGTCACAGTAGGTTTCTATTGGACAGCACTATTCTAGACTTTCTTCTGAGACATTGCTGTATATCCAAACATTCATTGAATACCTCCAGCTGATGTCCCACAGACACTGTAAATGCAATGAAATTAAATTTATCATATTTCCCAATGACTTGCACTTCCTCTTCAGATGTTGCCTCAGATGTTAATGGCTGCAATTCATCTGGTTACCTAAGGCAAAATATTGGATTATTCCTCCACTCTTATTTTTTTAAGAAAAGACTCTTCCAATTTTCCCTTTTCCTTCCTGCCACAATGCCATTAATATGGCCACTGGACTCTCCAGCATAAATCCCCATTGGCACATCTAGGAGACCTTTTTGACAAGGCATAAGACAGCCTCTGGCTGTCATCAGATTACAATCTACCTCTTCAGTGTCTCCTCGCTCTATTGTCTCACTAACCCCCTCTACTTGATACTCAAAAAAAATAGCTCACATTGACTATGTTTCAAAAATATATCTTTACAATACCTTATCATTCTCATACTGCAAATGAAGAAACTGAAGCAGAGAGGTCAACTAATTAGCCCAGCATTTGCACCTAAATGATGGAGCTGGTATTTGAACCTAGACCATTTGACTTTGGTATCTGGCCTCTTAACCAATGCCCTTTATTTCACATCCACAGTAATTTCTATTCTCTGACTGTATCAAGATTTCTCACAACTTTGTATCTTTACAATTTTTTTCCTTTGCATGAGAACTTCCAC
The DNA here is from genome assembly GCF_009828535.3 of Hylobates moloch. NCBI lineage: Eukaryota > Metazoa > Chordata > Mammalia > Primates > Hylobatidae > Hylobates > Hylobates moloch. The sequence continues at coordinate 21,951,666 of NW_026652295.1, read as the reverse complement.
TGTCTCCTCATTACTTTATCCACCAGATCAATTCTTTGACATCCTTTAAGACGCATCTCCAAAGAAACCCGTGTGTCAATTTATCAGACCTTACCAGAAATATTTAGTAGTTTTTCTGTGTGCTTGCCTAGCATTTAAGACAATGTAAATATTACATGTCTTCCTCGTTAGAAAATGTATTTTATATCTTAAATTTCTACCATCAAGTGCAGTGCTTGACAATAGCTGGTTCCCAGTGAATGTCTATCGGATTTTTGGCTGCAGGGGGTGGAGGAGATAGGGCCATATGAACAGGACAACTTTTGGTCAGGAGGTCTTGAGATTGCTGATTGAGCTGAGATTGTCTGGACTCTTGAGATTTCCCATTCTAATTTGAGAAACATTGAACTATACAAGAATGAAGTTCATTCTAGTTATCTTAGGTTATCATTCAGGGAGCTATTGTTGACAAACAGTCATGAGATTTCAGGGCAGTGTTAGAGCTGAGACCATTTAATAGGTAAAGCCCTAGTTGCACAAAGAAGCAAACTGAGATTAGAAAGATTAAGTAAATTATCCACAATGACACTGCAAGTTAGTATCAGAGCTCTGCTTAAACCTGCATTTTCTGACTTCTAATCTATCCAGAGTTCCTGGCTCTTTCCTATGAACATACAAATGCCAAAATGATTTTATGTGTTTATACACATATGCATACACATATATCTTCACTGCTAATGAACTGATTCAATAAATGCATGTGTTTGCCTCACGTAAAGCCTGGATCTATTTCTGGGAATGATTAGAACTAATATAAATTCAGTGATTTATACATGGGATCGTCTCATTTACTTCCGAACTGTACAAAGAAATTCACAACTTCACTTTTCTCCCAGGAGAGGAAAAAAATCTATCCAGTCAACAGTTTTCCAACAAAAAAGGCAGTGCAAAGGAATCAACTTTATTGAGTTCTGCTGACTTACTTTTCCCAGTTTTCAATGCTTCCATAACTACCATCACGATAGCATAAAAGCGCTAACATTTTTGTAATAATTGTCCTTTACCACGATTTCTGAAAAATGCTTTACATGCTTTATCACATTCAATCTATAAAACAACCCTATGAGATAGATCGCAATTACAATTTCCTATTTTATAGTTGGGGATACTAAAGCCCAATTTAATAAATGCCACAGGGTCATAGAATTTTTAAGTGGCAGAAGCCGCACTTGTATTTAAAATGGATCTGACACCAAAGCTTATGCTTGTAACCACTAATCCAGTCCATGTGTCTTTAACAGTATACTTAATTCCTATCCAAAATGATGGAATCATAGAATTAAAGACCCAGAAATGATATTGGATACTGCCTGATCCCTATAAGTCACTTAATAGAAACACAAAGTGAGGTTCTGGAAAATAGGTGAATCAACCTCTCTTGGACTTAGTGTGCTTATAATTTTCCATATTTTTCTATATCACACAATAAAGTGCTTTGCATAGTGTACATACTTAATAAATATGGATGATTGACTCTCACGGATTCTTCCATAACTATATACAGCCATATAAACACATGCATATGCATATATGTGTATCAATGTCTAGTCTATGCGTTTCCAATAATACAGAAAGTTAGAATAACAGCCAGCTTGTCAAAACATAGCAAAAAGGACCACATTTTGGAAAGAATTACAGCATCATTACTGTTGACATGGGTAGAATAGATGAGTGTCCCCTAACTACTGCCTGTCAGGGCCTACTCCTATCTCAGCACTGAGTTTAAATAGTACTCAGCCAGCTGCCTGTGGATTTAGCCAACATTGCATGTCAATGCAAAACTCTGATTTCCCAGATGGTTATTTCTAGGCCCGCGATCAAAAATAGTAACTGAGCATGGCCGTAAGACATATCACCCTACACATAGGCTAGTGGTTTCTTGCTTTCTTCATATATCCTCCCTGTGTGCAGAATAGGCATGTAGATGTTAGCTATTTTAATAACTCTCACTAGGAACAAAAAGAGAGAAACAGGAGGATTTGGGCAGCAATCTTCTAAATCTGTGAAAATCTCTGTATAACTTTGCCCCTCATATCTTCAACTGCATTCTTTCTTTCCCCACTGTTATTATTGGATATAGAGTATCCACTCTGTGAACTTCCTTGAGCAAGTATTTTCCCTCCTTTATGTATCCCCTCTATCATCACCAGCACAGTAGCTTTGCACTTGAAAAGCAAAACAGAGAACTGTAACAGACACAAAACAAACACACCAAACAAACAAACTTCAAATGTTCTGAGGGAAAAAAATAGAAGAAGTTCCAATTTTAAAGTTTGACTAGCCCTTTGCCTGCCCCAAGGTAAGAAAATGCTAGCGCAATGCGGAAAATCAGATCTGTGAGGCAGTGCTTTCGAACAATTCAACTTGTGACAAGAAATAGAACAACCCTCAAAATTTCATCAGAGCAACTTTGGTTAACAATTCTGAATCCCTAAATGGTGAATTAGGAAATCTCTCTGAGGCAAAAACTGGGGAGGCTGTAAAGATCTAGAATACCATCTTTGCCCTGACATGCCTTGGGTTTATGGGGAGCCACTCCTGGTTATATATTTGGGAAGAGATCATTTCATTGCCTTGGAGGGGAGCCTCTCTTCTTATAAATTACATTAATTCAGACCTTCATTGGTCCTTCCTGGTTCTATTTCAATAACCAAACATAGGAATAAATTGTTCTGAGCTTGCTTTGTTTATTCTAGTTCTTTCCTCCACCAGCTCCCTTTTCTGATCTTTCTATTCCCCTAGGCAGAGAATCTTTACAGGGGAAAATTGTTCATTTCAATGTTAGCATTTTTTCTTATACTAGAATAACTTGGCTCAGCTACTCTGACCTTGAAGTGCAATCTCTCTCCCCCACTATAAGAAATCATCAGGAGCTGTAAGGTGAACAGCACCAAGTTTCCATTTCTTTGCAATCCATATTTACATGGTGAAGATATTATGCTGGTTCCAAAGGAAAAGGGACAGCCCATCATCCTAAAAGAATGATAGATAAGGATTAGGGTTAATACTGGAAAACATTTAGAAACTGAAAGAAAGACTGCATTCATGACAGAAATAAAAGGGGCCATTCTTTGGCAAAACATAAAACAGCATCTGTTGAAACAACTCAAGTTCTGAGCTGCTTTGCATGGCATCCTTTGTTGCCCAAGGATGGCAGCTTCTCTCAGGCCTTTGAGGACATGAAATGATGACAGATATGGGTCCTGTGCCAAGAAGCAAGAAAAAAATCACATTTTGATGTGCAACTACTTGATTCTTAGCCATCTGAAAATACAGAGAGGAAGCTGTCAATTGCATGTAATGAACTGCCTTGGTAGCACTGAGTGATTAATTTCCAGCTTTACCCTGCTCTATCATGTACTGTGGAGAGCACATTACCAGAGCTTTTTGGCTTCAAGGGAAAGATCAACCCCATGTGTGTAATCTACTCCAGGTGTACCAAAGTGGGCTCTTTGCCCTTTTTCTTTGGCTCAGTACCCTACCCCATTGACATTCTGGTGTGATGCATTGGCTTTTTCTGTGTGCAATGTTCATAATAACAAAGTCCAGAAAATTCCCATTTGATTCACATATTTATAGCAACAACTCGTTTTTGTCAGTATTTTTAACACCATACATTTTAGCTATAAAATGGGGAAAACGAAAACACAATCTTGGTCATGCTTTAAACCACAGAACTAAATAACTGAGGTCACCTACCACTTGCAGATTATTAACAAAGCTTTTAATACACACAACTGATTGTAGGTATTATTAGAAACAGAGAGGATGAATGTTTTAAACCACGAAGGTCATTCTGATTTGTATAGTGTAAAAAATAGAAAACATCAAATACATACACTCTTCACTATTTCATATTTATTCCCAAAACATTTCAGATATATCTGATTAAAGGACTAGTAACTTTTCTTTCTCCACATATGAGGTAGCTAATAGATACCAGCCTTGTTGGGGGAAAAATGGACTTTGTTTTACTGCAAGTAGATTTTATGACTTTTTCTTTTGATGTCTAAATAATGAAACATGCCAGAGGCTTTGTTGTCTGTTTATAGTACCTATGTACACTCTTAATGAGTTGCCAATTTCTACTTCCTTTAAGAAACCCTAATGGTAAAACATTTATCTACATATTGAAAAATTCATTTAAGCATGTTCTGCGTTTCCAGTGAGGCACCGTCTAATGGTCTTTTTAATTAAATGTTGGTTCCAAGGATTTCTCTGTTGTTTAAGGCTATAGTTCAGTTCGTTCATCATGTATTGCAGGTCGGGAGACATGAAATTTAACTCGAACCATGATTTTTAAGGGAGGATTTGGCTTAAGTTGTTTTAAAGATAACTCAAAAGGGATATACATACTTAACCCTGAGACCTTACTGATGATAATCTGAATTTTAATTTTGTTTTGGCCTCTCTGTTATGATACCAGAGGTGGAAAGACTTACTAAGTAAGAAAATCTTTGCCAAGAAGTTGCCTTCATGAAAGAAGGTTATTTTTGTTAATTGACCAGAGGCAGCAGTTGGGTAACAAGTCGCGGCAGCTGATGCACTGCACACCTATAGGTTGGTAGGGTCACGGGATCTCAGTTCTATGACACTATGAGGTGGTGTTACCCAATTTGAGGCTCAGCTATTCTTGAGAATAGTTGAATGTTGTTACTAAAGTGGAAATTATTGGTAGTGGGCGAAGACAATGTTGAGACAATGTTAAGCTGGAGTGAAATTTGTAAAAGAAAGCCACAGAATCAATTCAAACCCAAATTTAGTCTCCGGAGTATGTAGGAAGACATGGGTACTTGCAGTGTAAACTCCATTCTCAAATGCCTTCTTCCCTTAATATGCTTGGAAGCCCCTATAGCTGCACGTGGGGTTAAAGAAGCAATATTGCCTACCTGAGTGAAGTATGTCCCTTCTCTTCTTTCGTGAGCTTTCTCCACTACTGAAGGGAAAAACAAACAAAAAGTATTACCTACTTTCTTTCCCTTACTGCTAAGAAAGAACCTGGTCTTTGATTAGGCAAATCTGTTTCCCTACTCAAGAAGAAACAATAAAAGTCCTTTGTTGCAGTATCTAGTGGACCCTAAGTTGATTTTGTATCAGGGCCCATTTTTACTAATTAATCACCTGCACTGCACATCCTTAAAAGTGAAAGTTCTATTAGTTGGTTAAGGATGTCTTTCCTGCCTCCTTCCAGAAGCTTTACATAAATGTTCAAGACAATTTTTTTTGTTACACTCTCCAAGGATTACAATAGATGGTCACTTTAGGCATAGCTTTCCAGAAACTCCCCTTTGTGCGGGAGCTAAAATATTAAATGTATAAAAACAATTACGTGGGAAATGCTGTATTTCAATGCTTAGATTTACTCATATTAAAACTAAAAGATCATTGGGTTGGAAAGTGAAGAAAACCATCTTGGTCCTGGATGAGACTGTGTCAGAACCTGGAACAATCTTCTCAGGGGCTCATCAACAGAATAAAAACATGTAAAACATCTATCTTTTTTGTTTATTTCTTTAGCCTATGGGATGGCTATTGAAAAGTTCCCCCCAATATGTTCCACTTTATATAAAAAATTGTTTTCAATATAAAAAAAATTTACTGAAACATTAATAACATTTTAGAGAAAAGGAAAAATAAAGAGACAATTATGTAAACAGTAGAGCCAACAAGAGGCAGGAAAGCATCTCTAAAAACCTAGCAAGACCCTTAGGCTAAATTAAATAGTACTAATATTTATTGAATGTTTTGTGCCATGTACTTCACATATTTAATCTCAATTAGCATTCTTAATGATCCTGTGAGGTAGATATTACTATTCTAAATTTTAGAGATAAGGGTCTGGGACTCAAAGAGTATAGGAAACTAACCCCAGCAGTTGTTCAGTGGTAGAAGGTGAAATCGAGCTCAAGTCTTCCTAATTCCAGAATCCACATTCTCCTGCCTCTACCATTTGGGCTCCTGGGCAACAGAACTGAGTGAGCAAATGTTCTGTACAACTATTCCACAAAACTGTTTTTCTATGACTTGGGATTATTTAAGGGTCAGGTCCCATCAAATATCAACGTTTGGAAAGCCATGGGCAAAGCTAATCTCAGATTCAGTACTTACAAATACTCAAGTTCAGGAGACTAGTATGTTGCAGGGTTAAAACAGGGACCCAGGTTTACCTTCATCTCTAACCCTCTTCTCCCTCAGGATGAGGGAGAAGTTTCATCTATATGATATGCCTGCCTGACCTGGAGAACTTGGCATTAAAGGAAATGTGTTTATCAAATGTGTCATCTTATCCTTGGAGGGCAACTGAGGATCAGAGCAAAGCTGCCTTGAATTGTTTCATCGAGTTATTCCGTTGCAGTTACATGGAACATCAAAAAACGTCAAGAAACCTAAAACATGGAAACTTGTTTAATTTTCTCAAACAATGGCACTAACTAAAGCAAACGAAACTTTGACAGAAGAAAGAGGCAATTGTTTAGCCTTGTCATGTCCTCACAGTTAATAACACAAAGGGTATATTCACAGTGCAAAGATACTTTCCCTTTCTCAAAATAGGAGACTACGTATTGTAAGATATTTCACAGACGTCCTTCCCCATAGAACTCTGTAAACTTTACAAGCTCAAGAACAAAATCAAAGTTTCAATTCACGGGACTCATTCACCTTGCATTTTAGGTATTCTAATGGTATATTTGTACTGTGTGTTGCAACCTATAGAATAAATGTACTTCTTCTTCATGTTTCCTCTTTGCTGCTGACAGATACCAGTGGCTCACCTTTCGGCCTATGAAACAATGATTTCTTTTCAAATTTGAAATCTGAATAACTATGCACCACAATAGCTGCCTTTGACCCAGAATTTTTCTCTAGTCATTATCTTCCAAAGAATTTTTCTGCAGTTCGTTATCCTCTAAGTTCTGAATCATATCTGAAACCTGTTACAACTTAAACTTCTGGCTCCCACTTTTAAGGACTTGCTGTTTCATCAGATTTTCCTTCTCCATTTTTCCATCAGTGAAACCTAAAATAAATTCAGAATCATAAGAATGTAAGAGCAAACCTAACGTTCTGTATCATGACATAATTTTACTTGGAGAAACCAAAATATCTGAAGGTGAGTTCTTCAAATCTTAAGTGACAACAGTTAACTTACTATAAGCAATAGAAAAAAATTTAAATATTAGAACAAGTGCCACAAAAGAATGGACATTTTGGGACAGAAACTTTCTGTATTAGTAAATCTGCCACCCTTCTGAATAATAAATGATTTGATTTCACATCCTCAAGAATCACTATTGTGCTCCTCTTGGGAGGCTTTTGGGGCATTGCTACAGTTTTGGTTAGAGTGGAAAGCAATTATATATAAATGTATTCTTTGATTAATAAAAGTATTTTATAATTTTATATGTATGCTTACCTGAGATGTTACATTACAAAACATCATTACTGGCCAGGCGCAGCGGCTCATGCCTGTAATTGCAGCACTTTGGGAGGCCAAGGCAGGCAGATCACCTCAGGTAGAGAGTTTGAGACCAGCCTGACCAACATGGAGAAACCCCATCTACTAAAAATACAAAATTAGCTGGGTGTGGTGGCACATGCCTGTAATTCAAACTACTCGGGAGGCTGAGGCAGAAGAATCACTTGAACCCGGGAGGCAGAGGTTGTGGTGAGCTGAGATCGCACCATTGCACTCCAGCCTGGGCAACAAGAGTGAAACTCTGCCTCAAAAAAAAAAAATCATTACTTCATAATAAAGTTTCAAAATAAGCAGAAGTATGTATTTGCCTCACTTTGACAGGTATCATTAGTTCAGGGACTCCTTTTTACATTAACTTTCAGATATGATTCCTTGTCAGGATAGAATGTTTGTATAAAAATCTAACTCCAAAACTCAAGTAGAAATACTATTTTTACAAACTATACTCCTCATCAAGATATATGTATTGTGTCCCGATGCATGGTAGTTCCTTATTACTTTTGACTGTGTTTATACATGTGAAATCAACCCCACCATTGCCTCTTTCTTCATTCTGACCATCCTAACCCTAACCATTGGTGTGTTCTGCTGTGTGATTGATTTGTCTTCCATAATTGATTGTTATTGACTGGCCAGAACGAATGGCTCAAGCTCACATTGTGTTCCAACTCATCAACAGAGTATAGTTAACATCTACTTTGGAGCACAATTTGACTTAATTATTAAATATTGCATTTTAGCAATTGGCTGGAAAGGGGTTTATTTCTTTTTTTATTTTTATTTTTTTATTTTAATTTTTTATTATTATACTTTAGGTTTTAGGGTACATGTGCACAATGTGCAGGTTTGTTACATATGTATCCGTGTGCCGTGTTGGTTTGCTGCACCCATTAACTCGTCATTTAGCATTAGGTATATCTCCTAATGCTGTCCCTCCCCCCTCCCCCCACCCCACAACAGTCAC